>NW_006290322.1:22860-24464 GCF_000327345.1 Myotis davidii
GGAATCAACCAGGAGGACAGTATGCTACATGAAACAAGGAAGTCACAGAAGGACAAATACTGTATGATTTCACTTAAATGAGTTATCTCAAATAGCCAACCGCTGAGAGGACAAGGTTAGAATAGTGATTACTGGGGGGAGAGGGAAAAGGAGTTACCATTCAACAGGTGTAAAGCTTCAGTTATACACAATGAATGAGTTCTAAAGATCTGTTTTAAAACACTGTGCCTATAGTTAAAAATACTGTACTGTACATGTAAAATGTTTAACAAAGGTATATTGCATGTTAAATGATCATTCTAACATTTAAAAAATACAGGGGTGGCAAATGGTGATGGAAGGAGACTTGACTTAGGTGGTGAGCACACAATGCAGTGTACAGATGATGTGTTGTGGAATTGTGCACCTGAAACCTGTATAATTTTGTTAACCAGTGTCACCCCCATAAATTCAATAAAAAGCAAAAATATATATGTGAGGATAAATAAAGCAATACTGAATTAGTTGAGGTGGTTATTGTTTAACAGACTAGATTTGCCTTTTAAATGCCTCTTGACACTAATGTCATGAATGTAATAGCATTTAAGCTAAGGTATTTGAATATCCTTTGATCAATAAAACAAGTGAAATATCTGTAGCAGAAGAGTGCTATAACATTAAAAAATATTAAAATAGCTACAGAAATGTAAAATTTTAGTGGTGAAAAGGAGGAAAACCTCTGAGAATAGCTGTAGTTCAGCTGAGAACTAATGAACCACGTAAGGGGCAAAACCACATAAAGGAAGAAGCAATTGGGAAGAATTTGCAAAAGGAGATCTTAGTAATAACAAATGTTTTTGAGCAGCTTACTTTCTGAAAAGTTTATACTAAACACTTTACAAGCATTTAATTAGCTCAACTATATGAAGTACATTCTACTATTATTCTCATTTTGCAAGTAATAACACAGTAATAAACCAAATGCTATATGGTAAGTGGCAGACATAGAATGGAAGTAAGAACTTAATGTAAGTCAGATTTTTAAATACGATCATATCCTGATTCCTTAGATATTCCTAACATTTTTCTAATTAAATATTTCTCCATTGAACAGTTCCTATACTGCTACCCTCTGGCCTGGATCTCCAGATCAAAATTATAGTGAACTCAAACTCATAAATCTCTTATGCCATGCTCATATCCCTCTCACTACCTAGATATCTATCATAATTTCCTCTGTCCAGTATCAAAGTAAAAAATTAATTTTATATATCTATAAGTTTAGCCTTCTTAGCCACTCATTCCTGTCTTCTCTTGGATGTTGCCCCATCAGTCATCTCCTCCCTATACTGAGTCCTCACTTTCAACCAAAAAACTTTTGTTCCTGCAATTATAATAAACACTCGTTCTATATTGTTTTATTCTTTTGTTAGAATCTGCTATTTCTCCTTCCTTTTGTATTCACTCTTATCTTTTAGTCACTCAAGAATTTATAGCAATTGAGTATTTATGCAATATATTTCCTATCTACACTAATAAAAGAGAAAAATGGTAATTGGCGTACAACGCTACCCTTTTCATTGGCTAATCAGGGCTATATGCAAAGTAACTGCCAACTCTGCTGG
>NW_006290322.1:24709-32890 GCF_000327345.1 Myotis davidii
GGGGGGCGGCGCCCTCTGCGGGTCCCCACTGCCCGAGCCAGACGCCTCAGACAGAGGCATCCTGCAGGGGCAGGGGCGGATCCCGCGGGATCGCAGCGCCTTCCACTGCCACCGCGGGTCCCCGCTGCCCGGGCCGGATGCCTTGGCCAGAGAGGTTAGGACTGGGCAGGGGCAGAGCGGGAGATCGCCGGGAGGTGGGAGTCCCCTGCCTAGGCCTAATGTCTTGGCCAGAGGCATTAGGCCTGGGCAGGGTAAGAGCCTGCAACCGCGGGGAGCTGGGGGTCCCCCAGGCCTGACACCTCTGCAGGAGACCTCAGGCCTGGTCAAGGGGCCGATCTGGTGAATGGTGATCGGAGGGTGATGAGCCTCAACTCCTCTGGCCGAGGCATCAGGCCTGGGCTGGGGGCAGAACCAGTGCTGGGGGGAAATGACGGTCCCCTGCCCAGGCCTGACGCCTCTGACAGAGGCGTCAGGCCTGGGCAAGGGGCTTATCCTGCGATTGGAGGGGGATGAGGGTCAATGCCTGAGGGCTCCCAGTATGTGAGAGGGGGCAAGCTGGGCTGAGGGACACTCCCCCCCCCCACACACACACACACCCAGTGCACGAATTTCGTGCACCGGGCCCCTAGTTATAATTGCCTTTGTTATACTAAGGTCACCAAGAATTACCTCAATTTCCAAAACAATAAAGGTATATCAAGTCTTATATTTGGATCTATCTTGAGTGTGGCACTAGAATTCCCAACTTTTTTACTAACAAACTCTATTTTCCTGGCTTCTGTGATACCACACCTTCTTAGTTCTCCATAAAAGTGTGATTATTTTGTTTCAGTCTGATTTCCGGACTGCTCTTAATCACTTTTGTCCTTACTATAGTGTTGTTCTCTTAAAGTTCAGCCTTCTGTATACCATGTATAACTTTTACAAAATCACCTTAACTGATTTTATAGACTCTCGTTGTTGGTCAGTATCAATTCTAATAAGTCCCAAATCTGTATGTACTCTCTTATTATTCAAATGGTCTAATTACTCTACTATGTTGATATAGCAGAGGAATTTCAATGACAGTATTTCAAAATTTATCATCAACTATCCCTTAGGGTTTCTTCTTCCTGTAATAATCTCTGCCTCTCTTTGTTTAATAGCACCATGATCCATTTAGTTACCAGTATTAGAAAATTTAGTGCTATTGTTTATGACCATGTATCTTTAATACTAATAATCTATTTATTAAGTATTCTAACATTGGTGTGTTTCCAAAACTACATATATTAGAATCAGGCTAATATTTAAGTATTTAATATCAGCACTAAGCTGATATTAGAATTTCCAATGTTGCATGATTCAAAATTTTATAAAACATTTTGATACTGATTAGATTTTGCTACATAGTAAAATTAAGGATTAAATATTGTATAGTTCACAACAAAAAATATTTGTATTGAAGGAAAGAACCTGGGTCTATGAGTCTGGTCACAGAAAGAATAGACTAACAATTTTTTTTACTATAAATTATATAATTTTATAAAGCATAAAAGTTATAAAGATAAAATCTAAAATCTCATACAGAATCTTTGCCAAATATACATGGTAATTTATAGGAGAAAGTGAACTGGAGACAAGAGAAATGTAAGTGCAGAACTGAAGTTGACCAGTACTGGAATAAGGCAGTGGTTACAAAAGCAATATTTACCCAAGTAAAAGTCTACGTGTAGCTGTATCTTTCAGTGCGAACTTAATCTGTGGATACTGAGCCACACTTGTACATATGGAATATCTTATGTGTATGTCATGTTATCTAGCCTCCAGAGAGTAATTTCCACTGTCCTGCTTTGGAACTCAATCCTTCTCATACCTTCCAAGCTTATTTTGCATTCAGGATTCTGAACTGGCTTCATCCTCTGGAAACATGGTAACCGTAATCTCTTTTTAAATTTACTAATGAAGTCAGTTACCTCTAACATCAGCATTTATTAACAATATACTCCATCATTTAAAACACACATCACAATGTTATAAAGTAATGGTGAACTAAAATAGTACGAAAATTTACAAGTGAATGTTCAAAATAACTTATTACAAATGCATCTTGAATGTTGTTATTTCTAAGACTCATAAAGAACAAAATATGGATGACTGGAACTCTAACAAGAGAATGGTGATACTGTAAACTATTTCTGAGGGCACAGTCCTCTGAATTTGACCAGTTTCCCTTCTTGAAACATTTGTTCCCAAGGAACACAGAAAATATTTATGTGAATAAATATTTTAAAAAATAATTTGACTTCAATAACTTTGAATCTAAAAGTTGTTGTCTGTTATAAAACAAAAAGTTATAAATTGACATTTTATCATGTTTTAGTGGTTGTAAATTGCATTGATTAAAGGTATCATATGATTTTTGTTTAAAAGAAAAGAAACAGCATGTGTCTCATTAATTTATATAAAAAAAAATGACTCCTGCCCAGCATGCATGGCTCAGTGGTTGAACATCGACCTATGAATGATGAGGTAGGTCATGGTTCCATTCCCGGTTGGGGTACGTACCCAGTTTGCAGGCCTGAGCTCCAGTGTGGGGCATGCAAGAGGCAACCAATCAATGATACTCTCATCATCACTGATGTTTCTTTCTCTCTCTCTGTCTCCCTTGATCTCTGAAATCAATAAAAATATATATTTTTAAAAAGAATGACTCCTAATTTATTGGAACTGAAAATGAAGAATTTGTCTTTACCAGTTTGATGCCATATGTATTACAATCCTGGGTATTAAGAATTACGCTCCTCTCAGTCCCCACAATTGTTTCTGTCTTTTCTAAACCAAAGGAAAAATTGACCAGTATGTTGCAGCCAGAAGTGACCTTGTCACTAAAGAACAAAGGGAGTGAATAAAAAATCAAAAGCTTATTTCACTTAATAGCAATTAGATCTAGCATGTTCCGAGGTACTATAGAGAGTCCTAGTTATAATGTCGTTTCTCAGACTCAAGCAAATATTCAGTGTAGGTGTTGATAGACAATAAAGCCACAAATCTCCACATGAGAAATTACATTAGTAAATAGAGCACCACTGTTAATTTTGGATAGGATACTTATAGATTATGATTTGCTTTTGATTATTTTTTCTTATGTAATGGAATAACTGATCTGATTCCAGAAATAATTGTTTTTATACGAGTTGTACATTCACATATACATTTGGGAAAAATAAAACAGTGCCATCTGATAAGTAAGAAATGACAAATGTAGGAGAATGTTTTAAGATCAATGTGATTCATTAAGTCTATTAAAATAAAAAAATGCCATATGAATATTGAAAAAAAAAACACAGAATAACAAAAATTATTTAAAACCAAAATTCTGAAATAAATTTTGAAAGCTTCTATAAGTATATAGCACAGCCATTAATTTATAACAAACATGTAGGAAGAGGCAATAAAAAGTCTGAGCAAGCCTAGGAAAGAATGAGATTCAGTGTATAAGTACATTTAAAATGAAAATGAGGTATAGGTGTACGATGCGTGTTTTTGTGTGTTTGTGCTGTGAGTTTCTTCTGAGGATATTGATTTGCTTGCTTGTCAAGTACCCATTGTTAAAGATTATTGAGTATTTTAAAATGATTTAAAATGTTACAGAATTTTAGATAATTTTGAAAGTAATAAATACAAAATCATTAATGACAAAGGAAAATAGATCTTGGGAGATTGCTCAATACCCCAGATGCTCATGAATAGACTTTTTCCTAAGGGTTAGAACTTACTGTGTGGTGAAAGATAGGGAACATTTTTGAGGTTAAACATATTTCCAATCAGCTCAAGCAAGCAGTCCTTTCAGAGGCTATCTGATTTAATTATACTCTAAAGACTAAGTGAAAGGCTTGATTAATTAAACTGAGAAGATAGTGCTTGCTTAAGTAATTCTTTCCCATTGGCACATACTCTTTAGAAAACTTCAGAATTTATTTTTTAAAGTTGCAAGTTGGTCACACGATAAATTCAATGGAACAATTTAGATGGAAATTGAAATAATCATAAAAATGCAACCATATAATTCTTTAATATAGTTAAAAGTGACCACCCACCAATTTTGAAGGTTATGAGAAAGTCATTTTTTGTTTCTATACTAGCATTGTTGGTATCATTTATAGGTAGGCCCTCAGATTTTTCATCTATTCCTTAGAAGTTATTTAAAATTTAACCTAAATCTATTGAATCTTAACAAATATATTTCTCACATTTTATTGGTAGTTCTGCGATAGCTTAAAAAAACCCTACAATATTAATTTTTCACTAAAGTGAAGGTCACCTATCTTTTACTACAGCTCCTACAGCTCAAGAATACCTTCCCAAATATTTGCCTAAAAAAAACAAACAAAACATTTTTCAGTATTTTCCCATTTCCACAAACTCAAATTTAAATGTTTACAAAATGTTGCATTATTTTGAAATATAAAATGATTATTCTGTAGGACTGTGAACCCTTAATGAAAGACATTTTATCTCGTTAAAACAACAAGTGGTGAATACAATGTCTATCTACTAGACAGTTTCCTATAAATACATTAAGTTTATATTTAAGTAAATAAAAGTATGATTTAATTAAGTTCCATCCAAGCAAAATACATTATTTAAGATCTCATTTAATCCCTTTAAGATCATGTAAAATTGCCTGCAATTATTACCATTTACAGACAAAGATTCTGACACTTTGGTATATGTAACACCACTGTTTTGGTGGGATTGTATGGGTGGGAAAAAAATCATTTTCTTTTTTTAACCCAGTGTGTGTGTGTGTGTGTGTTCTTAGGTTATTTAATGACTTCTGGTTGCTTTCACAGTATAAAACATAAAAATGCCTGGTCAATTTAAGTACATTAATTTCCTAATGTTCATTTAACAAATTATTACAAGCTTAGTAGCTTAAAACACACAAGTTTATTATCTTATAGTTCAAGAGTTCAAATATCTGATGTGGGTCTTATAGGCCCAAAATCATTATTTTGACAGGGCTACATTTCCACTAATGGCTCAAGGGGAAATCCATTGCTTATCTTTTCTAGTTTCTAAATGTTGCCCAGATTCCTTGGCTCGGGGCCGCATCATTGTGATCTTTACCTCCTTCTTCACAGCTTCAATGACTCTCTTGCCTACTGTATAAAGATCCCTGAGTAATCACTTTGTCTTCAGCCAGATAATTCAGGATGCTTTCCCCAGACACAGATGATTAATTTAAACACATCTGCAATGTCTCATTAGCCATGAAAGGTAATATTTCAACAGGTCTTAAAATACAGGCATAAATAACTTGGAGGGGCCATTATTCTGCTGACCACATCAAAGAACAAGAAAAAAAAATCTTTCTAATTATAAAAATATCTCTGTCAGTATAATAAGCAGTACCTTAATTTGATCCCAAGGTCCTTTCACATCAAATTTATCACCTGCTTGTTTTGAAAAACAACAGGAAACTTTTTTTGCTATTATTTATTTATTCATTATTTATTTATTTAATATTGCTTCATTTTGCTTTACCCTGAGAGCTTGTTGGGTTTTTATTCGTCCTAGACAAGAACACGGGGAAGGAGGTAATGATAATATACTAGGATGTTCCATTGGACTGCCACTTTCATGACCTGCTTCTGACTCGATGGTTTGGTAGGTATTTAAAGGTGGTTCCTTCTCTTGCAACACGTTTGTGGGTCCCTCTGAGATTATCTTGATGAAAACATGAAATTGATTTTAGAACTTGGGAAATACACTTTCTTTGGATGACTGCTTCTGAGCTCTCCCTCAATTTCTTGAATTCTTGTTGTCTGATCCAGTCACACTAGACCTCAAGGCAGTCCTTGAAAAACAATTTAGAACATGTACAATCACTTCCCAATGTAGTTCATTCTCTGTGATTACTCCTCATTTGGATACCCAGAACCCTTTGTCTTTAGATTCATTAGTCCTCTGTCAGTCGTCAGTCTTCTGGAGGGTCAAGGAGCTCAGCTTTCCTAGCAGTCTTTTCCCCTTCCTACCAGCAGGCAGCAATCATGTCCAGCGGGCATAACAACAGACACAATTAGTGAACTGAAACACAAAGAAAATATTCTAAGAAATAGAGCAAAGAGCATAAGTGACATATCTAAGTGAAAAGGGGGCAGTATTACAAAATAATAAGTGAAAACCTTTCAAAATTAATAATTATTGTCATGTTTAAGAAAGTGTGTACACCAAAACAGAGTAAATACAAAATAAATACTAGGCATATCTTAGTCAATCTGCTACAACTCAGAAACAGTGAGAAAATTTATAAAATGAGCCAGAGAGAAATGTACATTAAATTCAAAAAAGCAACAAGACTAATGATTAAATCTTCAGGATAGAGAATTTAGACAAAACACCATTTAAGAATTGAAAGAACATAATTATCAACTTAGAAATTCTATATGCAGAAAAATATTCTAGAGAATGTGAAATAAAGTTGTTTTCAGAAAAATGTATCTGTAAAGTAAGTATACTAAAGCTTATTTTGTGAATATTGAAAAGCTGTTCTAAATTTTAATTAGAAACTTAAAAATCCAAGAATATCTAAGACAACATTGAACATAAAAACAAAGTTGAAGACTTAAAAAACCTAATATGAAGGTTTATTCTTACATATATAAATTAAGAAAATGTACTACTGGTGCAAGAAAAAAATAGACAAATCAAATCAAATAAGGAATTCATAAAGAGACCACAAATCTGTGATCACCTATTTTATAACAGTTATCTCTGCCATATATAATGTTTAAAGGAAGGTATCTGGTGCTGTATCAATTAAATGTCTATACAGAAAACAATCAATCATGATTCCTGTTTCACAGCAGACATGAAGAAGTCAATTAGAGCTGCGTTTAGAACCAAATGTGAAAGTAAAAACAAAAAAGCTTCTAAAGGAAGTCAAACATCTTTTGAACTTGCTATAGGTAAAGATCCTTTAAACAAGATGCAAAGAATAATAACCATAAAAATATTAGTCAGACTACATTTGAAAAGGATATGTTTAAAAAGTATATAACTAAAAACTTTAAAGTGCAAGCTATAATTTTGGTAAACATGTATAATACATATATGGGATAATATGTATACATATACATGTAAATGTACATACATATGCATATACATATACATAGCATGAATATAGAGTTTAAAATTAATATGGAATATATAATGAAATACTGTAAATAAATAAGATAAAGTCAAACACTCCAATACACAGGGGTGGACAAAATACTTTAAAAGACATTCCATCAAATATTATTTATTTGAAGTTACTCAACATTATTACTCATCAAAGAAATTCAGTAAAATCAAAATACAATATGCACATACAAGTATGCTAAAATGAAAAAGGGAGGTTATACTAAGTGTTGGTAAAGATATGAAGCAATTAGGCCTATCAGGTACTGCTGGAGAGAACACAAATCTCTCTACCCTCTTTAGAAAACCCTTGAGCATTATCTACTAAAGTGAACATACATTATAACCCAAGATTCGTTCAGGGCATATATATACAGAAATTCATACAAAAACTTCAGTAAAAATGCTCATCACAGGACTGTCTATAGTAGCCCCAAAATAAAAAAAAATGCCTAAATATTTATCACCAGTAGGGTAGATACGTAAATTGTGGGATATTTATGTAATCAGATGTTATCTTGTAGTGGAAAAAAAGTACAATTATATAGAGCAATATGATGACTCTCACACTAAAATAATGTTACACCGAAGAAATTAGACGTAAAACATTACATATTGTATGTTCTATTTTTGGAATACTAGAGGCCCAGTGCACAAAATTTGTGCACAGAAGGGGTGGGTCCCCTCAGCCCAGCCTGCATCCTCTCCAATCCAGGACCCCTTAGGGGATGTCTGACCGGCAGTCAGACATCCCTCTCATAATCCTGGACCACTGACTCCTAATTGCTGACCAGCCTGCCTGCCTGGTCACCCCTAATTGCCCCCCTAACTGCCAGCCTGATTGCCCCCCACTGCCTCTGCATACAGCCTGATAACCCCTAACTGCCCCCTGCTGCCAGCCAGGTCACCCCCAACAGTCCCCTCCCTGCAGGCCTGGTCACTCCTAACTGCCCTCCCCTGCTGGCCTGATTGCCCACAACTGCCCTCCCCTATAGCTCATCTTGTGGCCACATG
>NW_006290322.1:32919-41144 GCF_000327345.1 Myotis davidii
GCCACAAAATTCGTGCACTGGGAGGGGGCGGGGGGGTAGTTATCCCTGAGCCCAGCCTGCATCCTCTCCAATCTGGGACCCCTCGGGGGATGTCTGACTGCCAGTTTACACTTGATCCCCATGGGATAGGGCCTAAACCAGCAGTCGGACATCCCTCTCACAATCTGGGACTGCTGGCTCCCAACAGCTTGCCTGCTTGTCTGCCTGATTGCCCCTAACCACTCCCTTGCCAGCCTGATCACCCCCTAACCACTCCCCTGCCAGCCCAATTTGCCCCCACCTGCCTCTCCTGCCATCCTGGTCACCCCTAACTGCTCCATGCTGCCGGCCAGGTTGCCCCCAATTGCAACCCCCCCACCGGCCTGGTTTCCACTAACTCCTTACCCCTGCTGGCCTGTTTGCCCCCAACTGCAACCCCTCCACTGGCCTGGTCACCCCTAACACCCCCACTGAAGGCCTGGTTGCCTCTTACTGCCCCCCCTGCTGGCCTGGTCACCCCAACTGCCCTCCTCTCTGGCCTGGTCGCCCCATGCAGCCTGCTTGTTCAGTCATTTGGTTGTCCCTCACTAACCCGCCTGCAGGATTGGTTATAGGCAGCTATCTTGTGAGGGTATGAGGGTTAATTTGCATATTACCTCTTTATTATATAGGATTCTGGAAAAGCAAACTACATGGTAGCAGTAGTAGTTACAATAGCAGTGATTCTTGGGAGTGCAGAAAGACAAAGGGAACACAGGTTATTTCTGTGGTTCTGTTAGGGTTCTTTGTCTTCATTTATATGCTAATAAAATTGATCTGTAAACCTTATGATTTGCAAATATTTCTATTTGTATTTGTCATTCAATCAAAAATGTACTTTAAAAATTTTAGTCACTATACAATTTATAATCTTAACCTCAGCTCTTACTTTTCCCTGTGAATTTTGCCTTTTTTCTCACCACTCTCTTTCTATGACCAGGAGACTTCCCTACAGGATCAATACTGTGTTCTCTCATCAGAAGATGTGCCCTAACTCAGCACTTGTTTTTGCAAAGTCTATTTATGCAATAGAAGACATATCAGTATAAGAAATGTGTATTTTTATTTATTTTTGGTGAAGAGACAGTTAAACATTGTCTTGAGTATCATTGATTAGATAAATGGTTAACTGGGAGGATCCAAACCTATGAGTAGCAGGTATTAAGGTTTAGAGGCAAAAATAAGTGCAGAGATTTTTGAAATTTGTTGAAAGTTTACTGTCATTGGAATGTTGATATCAAAGGTAAAGGTATGGAGAGAACAGTTTTAAGATATTGCCAGGAAAAAAAAATCATTCAAGAGATGGAACACATCAAATAATTTGTATATATTTTAAGAGTAACAAAAGGCTGTGAAATACCTCAGAGAACTAAAGATTCCCATTTTCATATTTTATTAATTATTTCTGCATATATTTCACTATGTCTTGCATATTTTATACTAACATAGCTTCAGTTTGGGTTTAGCTTTGGTTAATGAAGTATGAATGGAATGGCAGTGTCTGAGTGGAAGCTGTTAGTGCCTGAGCTTACCTGATCACGCTGTCTCTTCCAGACAGTGGCTGCTCAGTCACTCTGGCTCTCAGGGTGAAGGCAACAACAATTCAATTGCAGAGCCCCAGCAGACTTCAAAAAGTCCTAAAATTGTTATAGCACTTACAGGATGCCTGTTGAGCATGTAAATAAAGACTGGCCTTTGGCAATCTCTATACTACTTGGAAAAATGTGTGTTTCTTGTTTTAATTAGGCCCCTGGGATGTAACTAAACCCAGCCATAAGCAATATGGTCAGCACAGCCAAAGTCCAGAGTAGCATGAAGGGAAACCCCTTTACACAAGCCTGAAGTTAGCAGACATTGGCAGTTGTAAATTTTTTATCATAGTTTTTTCTCCCTACATATTCTGTCTATAAGGCAGAGAATTAAGTAGCAAAACTAGACTTAACTCCAAATTGAGTACAGAGCAGTATTATGTAAGGTTTGTTTCCATTTATTTAACTTTAGGGTTTTTTTGGGGGGGAGGGGGTTGGTTTTTTTTTTTTGGTTGGCTTAATATTCTTGGGTCACTGCTAAGCCAGAGTTCCCAATTCTCCTACACCCCATTCAGTCTCTGTCTCAAGATAAACTGATCCACAGTCAGAGTGAAAATGAGCATGTAATTACTGGTGCTTTGTAGATAGTTTAAAATTTCCAGGTCTATTTTACCTGGAGAACCAGGAAAACCTATGGTATAATTCAGTTGGAGTCTAAATTCTGAAGAAACAGGTGACTGTGCTAAGTTGCACATTCTAAAGACCTGAGAACCAAAAGCTCTGATGTTCAAGGTCAGGAGAAGATGGAAGTCCAGCTCAAGCAAAGAGATAATCCACCCTCCTGTCCACTCTGTTCTATTCAGCTCCTCCTCAGATTAAATTATGACCACACACATTGGTGAAAGTGAATTTCTTTCCTCAGTCTACTGATTCAAATGTTAATCTCTTCTGGAAGCATCCTCACAGACACATCCAGAAATCATATTCTACCAACTATCTGGGCATCACTTAGCCCCTTCACATGTCAAATTAACAACCACAATCCCTATTTTTCTTTAAAACCTAGGTTAAGATTGGTGGATTCTATACATTGCCGGGGAGGTGTTGGGGGGAGAAATAAGTGGTGGTGGTGGTAGTGGAGGGAGAGTAGAACAGAAGTCATTATTTCATTGAGAGCAAAGATAATTGGGCTAAAGTGGAGAAATATATGTATATATCTATAGTTTAAAGTATTATATGTCTCCTTTATCCCCAGTTGACCCTCCCCCTGGCCACTCAGCCCCCTAGGACAAGCCCCCACCACCCCAGTGTCCCTGTCATTGGTTATGCTAATATGCATGCATACAAGTTCTTTGGTTGATCTCTTACCCTCCCCTCCCCAACCGACCTTCTCTTTGAGGTTGGATGGTATGTTCAGTATTTGTTTGTTTTTGTCTCTGGATCTGTTTTTGTTCATCAGTATATCTTGTTTATTATATCCCACATGTGAGTGAGATCACATGATATTTATCTTTCTCCGACTGCTTATTTTGCTTAGCATAATGCTCTCTAGTTCCATCCATGCTGTTGCAAATGGTATAAGTCCTCCTGTTTTATAGCAGCATAGTATTCCATAGTGTAGATGTACCACTGTCTTCTAATCCACTCATCTCCTGATGGGCAGTTAGGCTGTTTCCAAATCTTACCTTTTGTAAATTGTGCTGCTATGAACATCGGGGTGCATATATCCTTTCTGATTGGTGTTTCTGGTTTCTCGAGATATATTCCCAGAAGTGGGATTACTGGGTTGAATGGGAGTTTTATTTTTAATTTTTTGAGGAATCTCCATACTGTCTTCCACAGTGGCTGCACCAATATGCCTTCCCACCAGCAGTGGCCTTTCCTTTTTTTTGTTGATGGTTTCCTTTGCTGTGCAAACCTTTTTATTTTGATGTAGTCCCGTTTGTTTATTTTCTCCTTACTTTCCATTGCCCTAAGAGCTGTATCAGCAAAGATATTGTGAGGACATATGTCTGACATTTTGCTGCCTATGGAGTCTTCTAAGATTTTTATGGTTTCCCGTCTTACATTTAAGTCCCTTAACCATTTTGAGTTTATTTTTGTGTATGATGTAAGTTGGTGATATAGTTTCATTTTTTTGCATGTATCTGACCAATTTTCCCAGTACCATTTTTTGATGAGACTGTCTTGACTTCATGAGAAATATATTTTTTAAGTATGTTCTTATTGATTTCAGAGGAGGAAGGGGAAAAGGGAAGAGAGATAGAAACAACAATGATGACAGAGAATCATTGATTGGCTGTCTCCTACACAACCCCTACTAGGGATCAAGCCTGCAACCCAGGCATGTACCCTGACTTGGAATTGAATGGTGACCTCCTGGTTCATACGTCGATGCTCAACCACTGAAGCATGTCAGCTGGACTAAAGTGGAGAAATTTTAACAGTCATAATCCAAAATTTAAAAATTATTAAATAATATTTGACCTCAAATACATAGGTCTTGGAAGTAGCTTAGGTAGAAAAAAAATGCAAAAAATATACTTCATTCCAGTTCCTAAAGTCACATTCCCTCACTGTTCCCTTCTCTGAAAACTCCTTTCTCCTTCAATCTTCTCCATTATCTAGGTATCTCATGTTTTTAAGCCTGTCCAATTTCCACCACACTGAAGAAAACAAAATATATCAGTTGAGAACATTTTAATTGTTTATTTAGGAAGGTTGTTTTCTTAAAAAAATAAGAGCAAAAGTATGTCTTAGAGATTATCTAGTTAAACATGGTTTCTGAGAGATGAAAACAAGTGAGATACAAAGACTTGATTTGAATTCCTTGAGTCCACATATCTCATTGTCACAATCCAAAACTAGAGGTCAAATCTATTAATTTCCACCCTGGTTTTCTTTTAATTATACTATAGTTGAAAACCATGGATTTTAATATGTTAAATTAAAAGAATAAAGCTTTACACTGAGATTTATAGCATTCCAATGAAACAGTTTTTGAGATATTGATATCTATAGCAAAAAAGTCATATAGCATCTCTTCATTTATCCAGCATTTGTAATATGTCTGTGAAGTGCCATGCATTGTCTTAATTTACGGCAAACAATAATAATGATAGAAAGACACACATATCATCAAACAGTTCTTGAGTAAGTTTTTCCAAGAGGGTTTTGAAAACATAGAAACAGGAATATTAATCTTATTTGGGAACCTACTGGAGATGATACTTTAAGTCTTAAAGGATTAAAAAAAAGTCATTCAAATTGAGATACTGAGAGTAAATAATGAAGAGGACAATTGAAAGGTCTTATTGTAAAAGAAGCGTGACTCTGCAAGTAGTTTGTTATCTATAAAGATAGGAGAAGTGGGGGGTTTTTGTTGTTGTTTTTTTAAATCCAGTAGGAAGGGGGTAATATTTGATCCTGAAGGGAAAATGATAACATTATAAGAATTTGAATAGGGTAGTGGTAAAATTCAGAACGCCCATTCAGGCTGCTGTAATAAATACCATAGACTGGGTGGCATATAAGAAACAGAAATCTTTTTCCTCACTATTCTGGAGGCTGGGAAGTAGAAGACCAAGGCACTGGCAGATTTAGTGTCTGGTGAGAGGCCACTGCTGATTCATACAAGGCACCTTCTGTTGTGTCCTCAAATGGCCAAAGGGTAAGAGATCACTCTGGGGCTGTTGTTGAAGGGCATTAATTTCACTCATGCAGGTTCTGGTCTCATGACCCAGTCACCTCCCAAAGACCTCATCTCCAAGTACCATCATCTGGAAGGTTAGAATTTCAACATGTGCTTTTAGGAAGACACGGACGTTCAGACCCTAGCAGCTAACAGTAAAGACCTTGGATTAAAATGAGACAACTCTAGAGAAGATAATGTTAGAAATTGTGTATATATGTGTGTGTGTGTGTGTGTGTGTGTAAAATCTCCCACGTTAAAAGGCTGTTAAATCACATTGTTTACCCATATCTTCAGAAAAAAAAATCACTTCTACTGTCATGGTAAACTATCTGCTTCCCTATTTATAATAGTCTGGCCCTCTAGCAACTTCAGCGTGAAATTATAGCTAATTTGCCTACAAACGTCAGGTGGTCATAATAACCTGGCCACTCAGTGTATAGTCATAATGAAGAAAAATTAGGGGAAAACTGAATTCTAAAGCTGTCACAGAAAAGAGGTGGAGAGTGAAACTGTAAATGAGCACTGAAAGGATTTGCTAATTTATTAATACACTAGTTATGGGAGAGGGGAAAGCCTACATGATTCTTGCATTTCTTGCTTCATTAATTCAGAGCATGGTGGAACCATACTCAGTGACGGAGAACAGAAACAAATGGAAAGTCATCCGTATGCAATGATATACCCAAGTCTCACAAACTAGGCATTAAAGTAACAACTCCAGACACAAATAAATATATGCAGCTTGATTTTATTACATAGCAAATTCAGGTGAAACTAATAGAAGATATTAAAGGTCATGAAGATTAGTTAATTCCTTGGTTAATTAATGATTGGAAAGGGACTTGTGGATGGCTCCCCGGGCACTGCACCTCTTTTGTTTCTTATGCATGCTGTTGACATGGATACCTTCAGTTTGTGAAAATTTATATATCTATAAAATATATATATATATACTTATAATAGGTGCAGTTTTATCTGAGGGTATTTTACATCAATAAAATATTTTAAATACTTAAAAAATATTATGCATAAACATATTTTTGGCACTTCAACTAGATTAGATGTTTACTAAAATTCACACATTGTTTTTATTTTATGTCTATCTCCAAATTGTCAGCAAAATTGTTACACTCAGCTCTCAATGAATGCTTATTTAATACAGTATACAATTGTATATGAGTGGAATCTTTTGAAAATAACAAATATGTGTGTTGCTTTTCCATAAAAAATTGCAAATTATTGTAACAAACAGAAAATAATTACTCTTAATGTAACTGCCATTTTCTACTTGAAAAAACAAACACCCAACACTATCCATCATCTTTTTTGGTCGCTTTTTTGGTTTAAACTGTTAATAAATGCCTCTAACGTATTATAAACGGATAAAATCAGGGACTAGAATGTCTTGCTTAGTGCATGTATCTATTTTTTGTTATATCTATAGTCTTTAAATAGCATTTTGAGGTTTTATTAAGTGCAATCAGTGAAAAATATTTATATTTAAAAATACTTTTTAATACATTTCTCCCTCTTGTTCACATTTTCTCTCCCTGCTCTATTTCTACTCATAATTTATCACTACTTACAGTTTACTATATTTTATTCATCTCATTTCTTCTTCTTTCTTCTATTATAACGTAAGACCATTTAAGGCAACAATTATAATCGATTTTTTTTCTCTGCTCTATACCTGGCATTTGGAATAATACATGATCGAAAGTAGGTGGTCAACAAATATTTTTGAATGGATGGATGAATTACATATAATTTATTATGTTCAGGTTAAACATCAAAGTAGGTTGAATTATCAGATGATGCCTGAGCCTTCAGCAAACCATGGGTTTTGCTGATGGTCTCCAAAAAGACATGGATAGCAAGTTATGTTCTAACTTTAAAGCTATCTTTAGGTGGTTATGAAAGCAGTAAAATTCCTTAGATTTGAGGCCCTTCATTCATTTACTTAGTGTTAAAATGAAGAACCATTGCAGGGAAAAGGACCAATGCTTTCTAGGCCTCCAGCCACAGTTGCTTTATGAATTTTTATTGATCATTAGCCAAAACATTAACTTTTTTGAAATTTTCCAGGTAATTGCACACTTCTTCAAAGGAATATGAAATTCTATAATTTTTACAGAAAAAACTCGTGTATTTTCTAACATGTTCCAGAACTAAACACAGGATTCAATTTATAGCAAGCATTCCATATTTCTAGAATTAGCAAACATGGTATTTCTGTCTTAGACAATATCAAAAATATTATGTGTAACCACAGAAAAACTCCTGCTCCATCACTGTGTGTCCATTAATATCAAAGGTTTGTGAGGGATACCTGAGGATAGTAGAGCCTTGTAATTCCATAATACAAATGTGATGAAACTGTAATAAAGCTATGGGAAAGAAACAGGTTCCAAGAATGAGTTTTTCAATGATGTTTTTATGGCTGTATTTTGATCTTACTGTTGTGCCCAGATTTCAAGGTTCCCAAGAGCCCACCAGGGAGCCAGCGAGTCCGATGCAAAAGCAAAGAGTCATTTATTTCAAACCTAGGTTTGGCTCCCCTGCCACACTCACCGATGAAACGGCAAGCCCCGGTGGCCGAGAGAGAGCGAGGCCTGACGGGACAGGGGGGTTATATAGGGGGGTGGAGTGAGGGCAGGAGAGGGGACTGTGGGCCCCGCTGATTGGCCAGGCGCGAGTCGGTACAGGATGTGGTCATAGTGATGGCGTGCACTTCCCTTGATTATTATTGGTTAGTCCAGAGAAATCCTGGGTCTGTCTAGCAGCGGCTTCTTCCGGTAAAGAAGCACATGGCACTGTCCCAAAATGAAGGACCCAAGACAAGATGGAGGGCGCACATGGCTCTGTCCCAAAATGGAGGGCCCAAGGCAAGATGGAGGACACAGTCCTCGCCTGGTTCCTGCTGCTGCCGCTCGAACACGCCGCAAGGCAGGATGGCCCTCCTGCACAGCACTTGCAGCCAGCCT
>NW_006290322.1:41329-50387 GCF_000327345.1 Myotis davidii
ACACACGGAGCGGCGGGCGCGGAGGGATCCAGAGCCCAGAGGCCAGACTCCTCCTCCCGTACGCCCTTCATTACCTCTAAAATAAGTTTCTAATTATGTATTAACGTACATTTTGTTGTAGGAGCTTAGATTTTTACAGTACACAAAATACAGATCCTTGACTTCTGTCATGTTTATTCCATCAATTGGGAAAGAAATGATAGTCAATAAAAATAACACATAAGTAAATCATAAATTCTAATAAAAAGCAATAAGTGATTTGGTAAAAGAAAACAAGATGAGTGTGGTAAGTTGAATAGTGGCCACAAAAAGTCATGTCTAAGTCCTAATCCAGGAACCTTATCTGGGAAGAGAAAAAAAAGAAAAGGTCTTTTTAGATGTAATTAATTTAAGAATCTCAAGATAAATTCATCCCAGACTTATTTTGGGCCCTAAATACAATTACAGCTGTCATTATATGAGAAAGGCAAAAGGGATTTGAGACACAGGTACACAAAAGAGAAACTCATGGGAAGGTGGAGGCAGAGACAAACTGGTAAGGTCCCAGAGTTTCCATAAACTAAGAGGCAAAGGGTGCTCCCCGTTAGCCTCCATTGGGAGCGCACCCCAACTACACTTTGTTGAGACGTCGAGGCCCAGTTTCTGAAAATTTAAATTGCTGCTGTTTGTGAGCCTCCACATTTGTGGTAATGAGTTATAACCCCAGGAAACAAACACAATGAATAAAGGGGAATATGTCTTGTTAATAAAGGGGTGGCTAGTGTTGGTGGCCAGAGTGAGGAGGTGATATTGGGCAAGACTTAAAAGTAAGTCGCAGGGTTAATTATAAAGAGATTTTTGAAACTCAACCTGGGTACAAATTTAAATTTGGGAGATGACTATAAAATCAGTTATCTCTCTGGAATCTATTTAACATACATTAACTTGGGTAGGGCAAGCATGAATTGAATAATGAACAGCCTTTCAACATTGAAAACATCAATGCAAACTCTCATAGACAAACATCCAGTCAGCATGATCTGGTGATTAAGATTATGGACTTTAGATAGTAAATGGCCTGATATTTACGCCCCCATTTACTCTCTATATGTTATGTAGGCAGCTTCCCGCCCCCTCAGTTTTCTCATCTGTAACACAGGAGTGATCATTAGGTCACTGTGGTGATGACGTGAGTTAAAATACAACTTAAAACAGCACCTAACAAACTGTCAGTGTTAGCTATTATTTTATAGGGATGAGGAATTTGTCAAAAAGTTATAGCAATTGGTAACTCTCAGGGTAATCACCCAAAGGCATCCAATCCTTCTGAGGGCGCTGTAGGAGAAAGAACAGCGTTCTATACAACCCTGACTCTCTATACATCTAGATCTAGGTATTTGTACCATTAGGGAAAAATTGAGGCCTGAGGCAGAAGACAAAGTTTTCATTTTGAGATAAATCAGCATTACCTCTATGATATTTCATGATAGGCAACGGAGACCCAATTTACTTTGCTTTATTTTATTGAGCTCAGCTCCTCCTTGGGCTGCAGTTTCTTCCACTATGTCAGCACTGATATTGTATCTCATAAGAAAAGGTGGAGAATTGAGTGGAGTATTAAGGCAAATTTTCCCACAGGCTATTTGTAAATGAGGTATTTCTGAAACTAGATTCTCTCTTTCAATTCTGGCATATAAATTTCTGTGGGCTGCACAACACTCTAAAGAAGAATTAACACATCTTTGGTAATTGTTCTAAGGCAGGCAGTTCTAATCTGCTTGTGTATACTGCCTGCGGGTCTCTTGTGCCATCTTCGGTGTCCCATCAGGGCACAGTTCTGTGAAACAGATGACTTGCTCTTGGTTAGGCTTCTGGACTGCCAGTTCTGTATGTCTGCTGTTCTTCAAGGACGGCAAGGCTCCCTAAGTAAGATCTTTGTTAGAGCCCATAGGCAGAGCTAAAGGGTGGCATCGACAGTCCATCCTTTATATTTGCTCCACGATTCTTTAACACAGCCTGTATCCCTCGTTTTTCTCACTGTGTGGAAATATATTGCATTTTAAGTAACTCTCTTACAACGTGAACTATCAGAACTGCCTTTGACAGATTCTTAATCTTTCTGAAGTTAAGATTTCAGCGTTCCTATTCATTTCAATTGACTTTGTTTGTGTCTTTAGGTGGAGATTTTAAGTAGGCTTCTCAAGTGTTTGCATATGAGGTAAAGGATTATGGGATAATCATCTGGTCTATCCCATTGTTCGTCTGCCAGTCTGTCAAATCATTTGAGAATATAGAGGAGGAAATTATTCTCACACTAAAAGAAATTGGGCTTCACTGTCAAATTAACTATCTGGATACAAAGTTTTTACTTACAACTGTTTTTTGGGGGCCAATTAATTAATTTATTTTACAATGTGTCAAGATAAAAAAGGATTATAAAGCAATGACCAAGGATTAAACAGATCAAATTAGTTTTCTTGAATGAAGGTCGCATACTATGGGTGTTATTAGATTTCCTTATGACAAGATATCAATGATGATTTGTGTATAAATAAATTTTCACTAATTACATGAAGGCTAATCAATTTGAGTATTCTAGTATATAATTCTATATACAATTATCATCATATTTTATTATATACTGCAGCCAGATATGATCCAGATGAAAAAAATTATACAATTAGAACATTATGTTCACCAAAAAGAACTTTCATCATAATAAATAATCATGATTTCCTAAAAATGAAAAATAACACAATAATACGATTAATTTCTAATAGAACTTAGAAAAGTACCATTTATAAACATATATATGTATATTTATACAAACTCTCTTTTACATAGTCCTAATTTATATATATTACATATATATTACATGTATATATTACATATATATTACATATATATTACATTTATATTACATTTATATATATTACATATATAAGAGTTATTTTAAAGCTATCACCTTCAACATATGTCATGGGGTTTCTTTTTATTATTTATTTTTTTAAATGTTTTTATTGATTTTAGAGAAAGAGGAAGGGAGAGGGAGAGATAGAAACATCAATGATGAGAGAGAATCATTGAATGGCTGCCTCCTTCATGCCCCATACTAAGGATCGAGCTCACAACCCATGCATGTGCTCCAATCTGGAATCAAACTGTGACCTCCTGGTTCATGGGTCGATGCTCAACCACTGAGCCACACCGGCTATGCTCATGGGGGCTTCTCATCAGACAGAACAGTGATCTAATAAGTAGTATCATATGGAGGGAAATCAGTGAGCTTAGGTTCGGATACTAACCCCAAATTGAATACCATCTCCTACGTTTAGTTGCTCTATAACTTGGTATAAGAGATTTAGCCCCATTTAGTCACAGCTTTCTAACTTACCAAACGGTGATGGGATTAATATGTACCCATAGGATTATTCATGAGATTAAATCTATATATATAAAAGCCAAATGACTGGAACAACCAGAACGACCAGAAAGACCAGTCACTATTCTGTGCACTGTGCCACTGGCCAACCAGCCCGATGGGGGTGGGGCCGGTCGGCCAACCTCCCACAGTCCCTCCCACTAGCTGTCGTTGACCCCCATCACCCCCGATCTGGGCAGGCAGCTGTACCCTACCTGTGCATGAATTCATGTACCAGGCCTCTAGTATAATAATGAAATGTAAATTATGTACAGAGCCTGCTCTATAGGGGCTTGATATATAAGTTAATCCTCATTTTAATTAAGTACTTAAATCTTGCCCAATCATTATTTTTAAAACTTTATACAAGTATATTATATGATATTTTATAGCATACATTACCATTTATTTCTAATATAAAATAGCTAATGTGAGATATTAAATATAAAAAGTACAATTCAAGTTATTTCCCAGTGTTCATATTATTCCCCAAGTGGAATCAAAAAATCTCAGTGTACTAGTAATTCCTAAATCATTCTCAAATAGTTTCAAATATAATGACAGTGTATGGGGAAAAATGGATGTACCTTTAAAGTGACAACTCACCTCTGCAAATTAGTTGAAATAATGGGGAAAATATGATTAACAAATGATTAAAATGTAGATTTCCTCTGTACAAATTTAATGTGTTGCTTCTCTATATTTGCACTCACTATGTTTCTTTTTTCACCTTTGAAAACTTTAGACTAACCATAGTTTAAACTCTCCATCGATTCTTTTTCTCACAGGGTGAAGCTGTCCTTTCCCCAGCATGAGTGTGTTGGAACATATGGTGCTCTGTCCTTCTTCTACTGTGAAGTTAAGCCCCTACTGCCTCATGGAAAATTGTGTCACTAGGAGACCAAAGATGAGACATAACAATTTTTTATATTGAACATATAGAAATAAGAATAAAAGTAGAATGATAGAGAAAAATAGTGTGTTTTAGAATCATTTTTGTGCAATTTGTGTATGTAATTTCCATAGGGAAAGTATTATTATGAAGCCTAGTTTTGCAAACATGAGAATATACACCTAAAATATGTATTTGTGCTTTTTAATATAGTGAATTAAACTATAGTTGTTTCATCAAGTGTTATCGATTAGCTACCTTCAGTTATTTTTAGAGTAAGCAGAATATATTGAATTAAAGCAGATACATATTTTAAAAATATATTCTGAATGCTATATATAAAATAAATTTGAATAAAACAAGAGTTTTTTTAAGAAGAAGGGGTAGATGGATGTTTTAGAGAATATTTTAAGCAAGGCTTTTAACTAACACAAGTTTTACAGGTTAATTATTATGTACAATATGACTTGACAATTTATGGGTTTTCTTCTTCCTGAACATGTAGCTCCTGTTCAGATACTTATACTTATCAGACACAATTAAGTAACTTTTTGGCTCATTATTATCCTGAGGGCAAGAGAGAGAAATAATGAGAAGGTTAAAAAGGACGACAAAATGAGAACCAGAAGTAAATTTATTCAACTGTCAGCAATGAATAAAATCTTGTTGGAGACAATGTTTCCTCAGGAAGTTTGCAAAGGGAGCAAGTGAATGAAGAACATTTCATTATCGTCCACCTTTGCCCAACTGCTCCGAGGTATCATTTACTAGAGTGCTTTTGTTGTTGCTCAAAGCAAATGTTAAGGTGACTGGAAGATACCAGAATAGCATTACATTTGGTATAGAGGAAGGAAAATAGTTTTTCATATGTAGTTAGATTTTACCACATCAATGTCCAAAACTCATAGCATCATGTATTTTAAACATAATTAAGACTTTCCATGGTTTTGGTTTGTTTGTTCGTTTTGTATTGCGTTGTTCTCTGCTTTAAATTTATTTAATGACATGTTACTGTTGCATTCATTTTTAAAATAAATTTATTGGGGTGATATTGGTTAATAAGACTATTATTATTATTTTATCCTCACCCAAGGACATGATGCTATAAGTTCAATCACCAAAAAATGTTTTTCTCTCTGATACATATATACACACAAGACTTATAATAAAATGATCAGACAAAATTGCTGAGTTGAAGGAAATGCCTCTTAGTATAACTTTTCTTCCTTTAGATTTTATTGAAATAGTCATCTATACTTATCTCCTTTTTCATATTATACTAGAGGCCCGATGCATGAAAATTGTGCAAGGGGCTCAGCCCTGGCAGCTCTGGCTTCATCTGGAAGGTCATCCAGAAATTCTTTCGGCTATCCAGTCTAATTAGCATGTTACACTTTTATTATTGTAGATTATCTTTTGGTCTGTGTAAACTCTTTCACTTCCATTTTTACATCAAAACTATTGATCAATGTCTCAAAACCCCCATGTTACTAAATCCATGATTATATCTCAATATTCTTTTTTTTTTTTTTTTTTTTTTTTTTACCTCTTGAGAGCATTTCACACTTTGATCATCTTTTTAATATATATGTCTTCCAGGAGCTCACACATGCCTGATTTTACTTCCATCATTCAGGCAACTCTTTTCAACATTTTTTGCTAGTTCCCCCTGGTGTTTCTGACCACTAAATATTGGAATAGCTCAGGGCTCCATTCTTAAGTATCTTCTCTATTATAGCTATCTTTAGTCTTTTGTCAATATTCAGTCATAAATTTTAATAAATGTGTATGATAATGGTCTCAAAATTTGTATTTTAAAACAAGGCCTTTCATGTGAGCCTAGAAATAAATGCTTAGCTCATAGCAGATGCTCAACAATATCTGCTGAATGAATAAATAATTATATATTTTTAAATTTTTCTTATCTGAATAAAGGCCAAATAGATTCTTTTAGCTGCTCAGGCCAAAAAGCATAATGTCAGCATTCATGTTTTCTCTTGTACTTGACATTCAATTTATCAGCAAACACTCCTGAATCTACACTCAAATTAGATCTAGAATATAATGGCTTGACCGAAAGTCCTCCTTAGACTGTAGGTCCCTGGAACCTAGCTACTTTATTTTATACACATATACTATAAAGAGTATTCTAAGACTGATATCCAATGACTTATGGAGCCTGGATGGGGAATCATCACATTAGAATCAGCCATCTAACAAATAATAATTAATTTATCATTCACTATAGTGGAGCAAAATTTTCAAGTTTAAGAAAAAATGTTTTTGAACTTATACTTCTTTACATAGGCAATCTAACAAAAAGCTGTAACACTAAAATAAAATCACTTTTACAATTTATATTTACTGTTGAAAGTATTACAGATGTCCTCTTCTCCCCCCTCTCCCCCCATCGACCCACTGCTCTCCACTCCTGTCCCCTCCCTAGGCCTTTACCACACTATTGTCTGTGTCCATGGGTTATACATATATGCATATAATGTAATTGGTTTATCTCTTCCTGCTCTACCTTCCCTCTGAGAATCCTCAGTCTGTGGATCTGGATCTATTTTGTTGGTCAGTTTATTTGTTCATTAGCTTCCACATATGAGTGAGATCATGTGATATTTGTCTTTCTCTGACTGGCTTATTTCACTTAGCATAATACTCTCCAGGTCCCTCCAAGTTGTCTCAAAGGGTAAGAGATCCTACTTCTTACAGCTCCATAGTAATCCATTGTGTAAATATACCACACATTTTTTTTACCCACTCATCTACTAATGGGCACTTGGGCTGTTTCCAGATCGTAGCTATTGTAAATAATTCTGCTATGAACATAGGGGTGCATATATTCTTTCTGATTGGTGTTGCAAGTTTCTTCGGTCATATTCCTAAGTGGGACCATTGGGTCAAATGGCAGTTCCATTATTAATTTTTTGAGAAAACGTCACTGTTTTCCATAGTGGCTGCACCAGTCTGAATTCCCACCAGCAGTGTACTAGGGTTCCCATTTATCCACATCCTCACCAATACTTGTTGTTTCTTCATTTTTTTATGGTAGCAATTCTGACAGGTGTGAGATGGTAAATCATTGTCGTTTTAATTTGCATCTCTCTGATGATTAGTGACTTTGAGCATTTTTTCATATGCCTCTTGGCCAACTGTATGTCCTATTTGGAGAAGTGTCTCTGTAGGTCCTCTGGGTTGTGTGTTGTCCTTTTGTTGATTGGTATGAGTACTTTATATGTTAACACAAGAAATCAGAACATTCACTTTATTCCACCCATTTTTTAGGGAGAAAAAAAGGAAAGAAAATCTTGTTGCTAGAGGACATATTCTGCAAAAATGGAGGACCCCCCCGCCCCCCGCCACACACACACACACACAAAAGTAACAGCAAGATGAATAGTTCATTCAATTATATATATATTAGAGGCCCGGTGTCCCTCAGCCCACCCTGCAACCTCTCCAATCTGGGACCCCTCAAGGGATGTCCGACTGCCCGATCCCACCAGGATTGGGACTAAACAGGCAGTCGGACATCCCTCTCACAAAAGTAACAGCAAGATGAATAGTTCATTCAATTATATATATATTAGAGGCCCGGTGTCCCTCAGCCCACCCTGCAACCTCTCCAATCTGGGACCCCTCAAGGAATTCAGGACTGCTGGCTCCCAACCGCTGGCCTGTCTGCCTGCCTGCCTGGATTGCCCCTAACCACTCCCCTGCTAGCCTGATCAACACCTAACTGCTCCAACACCAGTCCGATTGGCCCTAACTGCCCTCCCCTGCCGGCCTGGTCACCCCTAACTGCCCTTCCTTGCCGGCCTGGTAATTGCCCCTACTGCCCTCTCTTGCCAGCCTGGTCCCCCCTACTGCCCTCCCTTACAGGTCTGGTCCCTCCCAACTGCCCTCCCCTGCTGGCCATCTTGTGGTGGCCATCTTTGACCACATGGGGGCGGCCATCTTGTGTGTTGGAGTGATGGTCAATTTGCATATTACCTTTTTATTATATGGGAATATAATGAATATAATAAATATCATAAATATAATAAACATGATAAATATATATAATAGTGGCCCAGTGCACTAAATTCGTGCACATTGAAAGGGTATTTATTAGAGGAATGTAATTTGGACTCACTATCTAATATCAATAATATGTGAGCATGAGGCAGTCCATGTTTCTGAAATTCAATGACGTGAATTTTAGCTCTTACTTTGCCAAATAAATGGAATTTACAGATATCATTTAAAAGAGCATTCAGCTTAATATTAAAGACTCTGGCTACCAAGTCAGGTCTATTTTCCTCTTTTTGCCAGCGTTGTAAATTGTTTGCAATATCTGCCCATTTTAGGTTGCATGTCATGGTTATGAATAAACCGGGCTTGCCATACTTCATTACAATTGCCATAGCATCCTAATATCGCTGCTGCATATTTCTGGGACTACCCTCAAAAGATGATGGAAGTATTATTATTTTACCAATCGGCACATTGTCCATTTCAGATCTAGATTTGAGATAATCAATCAAACCACTATATTTTTCAACTCTCAACTTAAATTGGTTGCTTTGATGAAATTTATTTGATCGGCCTCCATTTTTTAATACGAATCCACGATAAACTGTTGAGTTAATTTTCCTGCATTTAAAATAGAATTGAACGTGTCCTTCACAGAAAGATGAAATCCATAATACTGCATTTGTGTGACCCGTGTCCTTACATTTTGTCTAGTATTATTGTCGATTACACTGTCGTCTCTGGGT
>NW_006290322.1:50888-64749 GCF_000327345.1 Myotis davidii
GTTTTTAGACATTTTCTGTCGATTACACCAGTGTTTTTCGGCATCAGAGCGACGTTTTTCCAATAGCTGGTCTTCAGATACATTCTGTCACAGGCACCGCCTTCTTTCAAGATCAGACACGCACTGCTCTGCAGACATTTTCTGTCAATAACTCTGGCATCTTTCGGCTGCAGATCTACGTTGTATCAACAGTTGTTCTTTAGACATAGTCCCACCTCTCTACTGTCATGGTCTGAGATGCAGATAAATGAGAGTCCTGGCTGTCAGGCCACTGAGAGCTGTCTGATCAATGGCTGATTCTGGCTGATTCTGTGGGGTTGTACTTCCTCCTCCCTGCTGTCAGTTTCCACAGCTGTGATGAGGAAGCTGGGGTGACAGAGGGAGTCACTCTCTCCAAGTCGCCTTCTCTCTTGCTCTGCTCTATGTCCAGTGGCCTCCTGCTCTGCCAAGTCCTCCAAACCTCCCGCTGTCCAACCACTCGCCTGCTCTGCTCTCTGCTGGCAAAGATCCAGGGAGCCCATGGGTGTGGCTTGGCATGGCCAGCCTCACCTCTCTGGGCTGGCAATGGTCCTGGGAGCCCACTGCCAGCATATCCTCCCAGGGCACTTGACACCTGCATATACAAATTAACCCACCATCTTTGTCAGGTTAATTTGTATACTCCTGATTGGCTGGTGAGCATAGCAGAGGGATGGTCAATTTGCATGTTTCTCTTTTATTATATAGGATATACAAAATAGCATAAATTATATATACCTGTATGTATAATATCATAAATAGAAATTTCAGACAACAGCTAAACATTAGGTAAAAAAAGGCTCAAATCAAAGGAAGTCATATCCTATAAAAAAATTATTCAAGAAAATGTATATTCCATTTTCAAAATGTTACAACTGTGAATCTGGAAGATATTAATGGCATGAGGAAAGCATATAATTTTCCTATCTACCAAAAAAAAATTAGAAAAATGTGAAAAAAGTAAAAATAATTAAAAGAAAAAAGTGTTAAATAATAAAACCAACTAAAATGTGGTAAAGTTTTGAGTGACTAAGAAACAATCCATTTAACACTGTGGCCTGGATCATTTTATTTTAACCTGCATAGAAATAGTGCCTATTATATTTTCATTCTATTGGTCCAAACAATTGACTTGTTTCTGCAAAAATATCATAAATCCTGCTATTGACTTGCAATTTTTAGAAGCCTCCTATAAAGAAATTTAAGTAATTAACGTTATAGATCCAATTGTCAGTATTTCAAACTGCACATTCAAAAATAACAATAATTAAATTTTTAAAAGTTAAAAATGGAATAAAATAATGGTCTAGCTGATAAAACTCAATGAGACAATTTTTAAAAAAGCATAAAAGTTGCCATAAAGGTGATAATTTTCTCATCATATGTATTAGTTAAATACTGTACTTTCATACGTTTTCTTAGGTGGCTCATGTAACAACATAAAATTCTTAAATATTATAAGTAAAGCAGCAGGGTAAGAAATATTTAATAATATTATATATTCTTATATTTAATTTTAATCATTTTATAATTCTATAGTTGAAAGTGGTATCCTACTATTTCTAAGATGACATTCAGTAAAATTTTAATTAGTAGTTTTTAGTTATTATTAAATGATGAAATTACAAATATTTTTTTCTTTATATTAAAGTTTTAATTATATTTTTAGACTGTATCATTTTTTTTAGTCAATAATTTAGTAAGGTTATTTAAAAAATAAATGTAAACATTTTTTTCCTCATTTTTTATAGCAGGCCTACAAAGAAAATAATTCAAAAATTGAACATAATAAACCCCTTAAAATAACAATTTACCTTCCTGTTTCTATACTTTCCCCTTAATAGAAAGTCTTGTGACAGGCCAACTGATAATTTCTCAAATTCTGTACATGTATCTCACCACTTACATCAAGAGGTAAAGTCTGAGCTAGTCTTATATTCAGTAAAATAAAATTAAGGTGATTTTTTTGTATTTTCTTTAAATATATTTTTATTGATTTCAGAAAGGAAGGGAGAGGGTGAGAGAGAAACATCAATGATAAAACAAAGTCATTGATTGGCTGCCTCCGGTGCTTCATGCACACCCCACACTGGGGTTCAAACTGCAACCTGGCATGTGCCCTGACCGGAATCGAACCCTGACCTGCTGGTTCATAGGTCAATGCTCAACCGCTGAGCCATGCCAGCCCAACTAAGGTGATGTTTTTAGTCTTTAAGAGCTCTGTCAGCTTCTTCCTCTCCATCTTGTAGGCTAGCCATCATGCAGCGAGGAAGCCCATGCCAGGTCTAAATGTTAGAGGCCTCATGGAACTAGGTAGACATTCCAGCCTTAGCTGGAAATGGAACTGATTCTACCAGAGGAGTAATCTCACGTTATACAGTGTGGAGCAAGATACCATCCAAGCTCAAAACCATAAATATTGTCCTCATGGAAAGTTGTCAATTGTTGTTGATTTAAGTCACTGAGTATAAGCATGATTTATCATGCAGCCACAGGTAACAGATACACACACTAACCTGTAAGCTGTGTTCAAAATATTACTTCAGCTTCCCTTTTCACTCACAATAAAACCTGAGACAATAAAAATAGGATATATGTTGTGCTGCCTGGAATACTTTAGGTAATACACTTTGTTTCTTTTTAAATCAGGGAATATACTGCATGACCTTTTGGAAAACATTGAATTAATAGAATCTCAATGTATTAACAAACACAGCAGAGCAAAGAGTGGTGTTCAAATAGTAACTCAAATTAAAAAAAAAATTGAAGTTCTCTAACTGTTGCAGGCAATAGAACAGCATTTATAAACACTGATAGGTTTTAATTCCTTCCTGACCTATTAAGATCTCATTTAAATTTCTTCCAGACAGAAATCATTCTGAGAATTGCATTCAGCTTTTCAAGATGCCAACTTAAGCAATACCTTTGCTATGTACCCCCAGGGCATGCACTATTAAGGGAGAGTGGAAGACTGTTTTGATTTTGTAATGGCTTAAAGTCATTTGAAAATATATAATTTTTTCCATTCAACTTCATACATAAAAAATGGGTTGACCTAAGTTTAGCTCTTTGGAGAATTGCTTTTCAGATTTAACCTTGACCAGCTCTAAATTCAAGTGGTTTTATCATTTACACTCTATGCAAAATGTTTTGTCCCTTGATTCTGAAGTCAAATTTCACCTTTTCTCCCTGAAAGTGTCAGATGTTATATAAGGAAAAGCCATCTTAAGAATCTGTTCTGCTCTCTGAAGTTGTTTCCATATTATAAAAATTTGTCAGCATAGTTTATTAATGTTTTGAACTCCTTAATAATTAATTGCTGTAGCAGTTAAAGAATTCTGAAGTATAACATTGTTATTACAAGATATTCATTAAAAAGTCAAGTTTTCAAAAAAGGACAGTTTTCATATATATATATATATATAACATTAACAAAGACATAGATATCAGAAAGTATTTAGCATTCTGTGTTTAATACATTCAACCACAGTTCAAAGATCAAATAAATTAAAAGCATCAAGCAAAACCAATTGAATAAAAATCTAGAGTTCTATGCGCACACTATATCCAACTATTAAAAAACTGAAAAGACACAGAATATGACAAATAGAATGATAAAGACAATGTACTACTGATAGAGAGGAAGTTAAACAAATGATAACAACTTTATGTCAACAATTTTAAGTATCAAAATGAATGGACAGCCTACCTGAAAAAAAAATTACCCATATTGTGCCAACTAGAGAGAAAAAAATGTAAATAATTCAATGACTATACATAAATTGAAAAATTTAACCCAGTTTATAAAAAAAAAAATGTCAAAAGGTCCGTAGAGTTTAAGGGCATATGGTAGATCTCCAAGCAAGTAAGATATAAATTCTATACTATAGAAAAATGATTCAGAGATAAAAACAAAACAGAAAATCTGAAAACTGATGATGTTCATGAGGTTAAAATAAATCAGAATAAAACCAGACAAAGGTTTATTTAGGGGACATACAATTCTGCATTTTTTGTTTACATTGTCAAAAACAAAAGCCCCTAAATCTCATCAACATGGTAGTGGTTAAATTAAACATGGTACATCCAAACTATGGAAACCTATGACAAGGTTTAGAGGGAGACTTATAAATAATAACATAAATCAATTCTCAGACATATTTTAAGAAATAGAAGTCTGAATATAGCATATGTAGAATAAAAGCATGTGCATAAATAAAAGGAGTTATAATTATAATAAATGTATGCATATAAATTCACAGTAAGAGAACTGGAAGGAAAAAGATGACGGGAGAGGAAATGAAGGAGACACTTTATTTTTTTAATTATTATGTATTGGTTAATTCTTTTATAATGACAATACTAAATTATAGTTGTAATACAATAATTAGTAAGTAATAATCAAAGAATAAAATTTTTGCATATCACAACTATGCAAACACCCCTTTTGCCACACCCTGGTATATTTATGGACAACCTAAAAGTTGCTAAAAATCAAAGCAAAATTACCAGTTCTATATGTTCTACTTATATTGACTTCTCTCTGAAATATCTTTGTTTAACCTAATCAGTTTTAAAGTGTGTCACAATATGTTGCTATTATTAAAGAAAAATAATTTTGAATAATCGTGTTTTTTTTAATGACATTGCAGTCTCAATTTTTCTCTGTTTAAATGTTTCTCTTCCTCAGGTGAATTCAATTATTTTTTTGAGCATGAGATAAACTAGTGGAATGATAGTTTATACTTTTAAGTGTTCCCAGAGGTTGGATAGGTAAATGGAGTTTGTTTGTAATCATCAAAGAGGCTACAAAAAATAACTCAAAAATGTTGTGGCTTAAAATAACATAAACTATTTTTTTCTAACTGACAGTAGTAATCTGATGATGGTTAGAGGTTTCTGTTCAATTGCTGTCACTGTGGAACGGGCTGATGGAGACACTATCATGTTGAATGTTGTCATTCTTCAGTTTGGAAGGAAAAGAGAGTGGTAGAGGCCTTGCAATGGCAATTAAATACAGTAGCCTAGAAATGACATACTTTGGTTTACTCACAACTTCTTGGACATGACCCCATTCAACCAACAAGAGGCCAAAAATTGAAATTTTATTTTTTGCTCAGAAGATAAATTTGGGTCATTGGGCAAATGATAATAATAGTGCTAGATGTGATATTGTATTTGTAAGTTAAAAATTATTGACCTGTCTAATCCATAGATATTCAAACAAATATTTCACATGCATAGTTATAGACATAATATTCAACTTCATTATCATTTAATGGAATTCAACGTTATAGAAGATAGAGATAGGGAGACTGTTTTAGAAGTCTAACTTGGTCATATTAATTTTGTGACCCTTGAACATTTTAAACACAATAAATTTAATAATCTTTTATTTAAAGAGAGGTCATTGTAAGAAAATAAATGCTTTTTCCTACAAGAACTTGATGTGCTAGTCTTTCTGAGGCCCTAAGTATGGTGCTTGACCAATATAGTGGTTAAGGTGGTGACAATGGCGCTATTATGTACACTGGTTTTATGAGCATCTAATAGTCACATAGTTTATATTTATAAAGTTCTTTAAAATATTTAAATTCAATACTTACCATGTGAATTAAAACACAAATTAGATTATCCCCTTTTTATATGTAAGACAATTGAATCTGACTAAGTTGCCCAAAGTCAGTTACAGCGATTTCTTCAGTACCTCACAGATAAGTTTTTATAGAACGAGTACAAAAAACGTTTTACATAAATGTTAAAGGCACGCTTTAAAATTAAATACCCATTGCATTTTGAAGTTCTTTATTACATGTTCTTACAAACTAATACCTTTTTAAGATATGATACTTTGTAAAACACTGTGTAATATGAAGTGAGAATTCTCATGATCCGTCTGCAATGTGTTTTAAGGTAAGAATTGTAAGGATTCAGTGTTTATCTTGATTTATATGTAATACCAAGTACAGTATAGAGGAAACTTGTTGAAAACAACTAGAAAGATCTTATTAGGAGAACAGTGTTCCTAACCTGATATTTTGTTTATGTCTTTGACCTTCTACATTATAAATGTATTTATTACTACATCATTCAACTGTAGTTGGAAGGCTAATTGCATTTCTTCTAAAATTGATATTGATAGTGCTTTTTTCAATCGTATTCCTGGACTAGATTAACCTTACCCATAAATTACCTACAGAAATTACTCTGTAGTGTGATTTTTTGGACATAATGTGTCCCAGTGTGCCCACTACCTATTTCCCTGGCTTTCAGAAACACCCAGAGTACCTGTCCCTTCCTTTATTTAAGGATCAAATGTTCTTGACATGTAGTCTCATTTAGATCTCCAGTTACTGTTTCACTGGCATTTCATAAAAAGAACATCTTATAAAAAAGAGACAGTACTCAAAGTTCTATTCAGGATGTTGATTGAAAACCACCATTCCATGGCATTTCTAGCCTGAGGCAAACATTCATTCTATTTTTGAACAGTTACCATATCCCTGCAGGTAGGTGAGTAGATTCCATTTCCATACGTCATAAACTGAAATGTCAATAATTATATATTTTAAATGGCTAGGAGTTTGACACATATTTATATAAACCACAGTAAGGAAGATTTATTCAAATAAAATATCCTGAAGACAGATGTTAAAAATGTTATGATAACACTCAAAACCATTGGATGTCCATGAAGATTTGCAGTTCAATACACATCCTGGATTCATGGCAGTTTCATCCAGATCAATACTAACAACCCATTTCAAGTAGCACATCCTTACCTCAAACTATGATACAGGTTCTGCTCGAGGATCCCATTTTATAGGGAAGGAAAATGAAATTCATCAAGTTTAGGTCATTTCTTCGGAGTGTGGCAAATTGAAGTCAGGCAGTCTATCTTCAGAGGCGCTGGCAGTTACTGCATCTATAGAGCATGTTATTTCTCATATTGCTAAAAATCTAAGAGAAACAAAATACTGTGACTTTGTCTTAGTTTGCTCTAAAGTTTCCTAACTAAAGCATATTGATATTTTGGACCAAACATTTTGTTCAGGAGGGGAGATCAGCACTGTAGGATATTTAGCAGCACCTCTGGCAACTACTGCATGCCAGTAATACCATTTCCTAGTTGTGACAATCAAAATTGTCCCCAGATAAAATTACACTTGGTTGAGAACCATGGGTACCAGTTTAAATCAATAAGATATACTCTTATAATGTGGTTAATTTCAAATAGTCTTTTTATTAAGAAAATATAGTATTAAGGATTTAATATAATAAAACATAACAAAATATGACACATATATTCTTTCTCTCTATATATGTAAGAAAAATATAAAGGACTATGAAGAGAAGAAACTGCAATTCATGTTTATTGTATACACAAGTTTATTGCTTCTTTTTATTACTGATATAGGCAATGCTGATAAGTAACCAACCTTTTGACATCTTTTGATATAACATGGATAACTTTTTCTCTGTGTCAAGATATATCTGTGATTTGTCAGATGGTTAGTGACTCAGAATCCCTTTTTACTTTTACAGATATTATGTGTGAATACATACCTACCTAAATAAAATAATGTTGTGCTTCAATATGGCTTAATACATTAGATATAATCTTGTAATTTTTCTGCTATAATCTAACTTTCAATTTCTAATAATTTTGCTATTGTTTTTATTAATTCACAGTTAAAGTTTCTAAGAAAACAACTAATCTAATAAAATTTAAGATTGGAGAGAGCACTGCATACTAGACACAACAATTTTAAATAATTTTTTAACCCTTTACCACCTGAGAAGTCAATGAACTAACATATTTTTGTTTTATTCATATGCTTTAAAAAGTTTATTGATTTTTAGAGGGAGAGAAAGGGAGCAGGAAAGAGAGAAACGTCTATGATGTGAAAGCATAACATCCATCAGCTGCTTCCTGCATGCCCCTTACCAAGGAAAGAGGGAGCCACCTGGGCATGTGCCCTTGACTGGGAATCAAACGGGCAACCTTTACATACACAAGATGAGGCATAACCAGCTGGGCCATCCTGGCCAGGACTAATCAGATGCTTTTAAATCTCCAATCAGAAATAGTTATTTCAGGTCTTTTCTGAATAGGGATAGAAATATATACAGACATATAAGTACTAAACATATACAAGATTAAACTATGTGTCACGTGTAATTATTGTGGTATGATCTATATAAACTAGAAATGTGGGTAAAATTAGAATGAGAAAATAAACACAGCAGTCTGAATCCAAGGTCCGCTGTGTTTTCAGTTGCCAGCCGCTGAATTCTGTTAAATTGTTACACCTTTAGCAGGGCTGCTTGGGATTCTACCCCCAATGCAGAAGGCTTGAGAGTCGCAGAATATTGGGTCTGTACCCAATTTATATTCAGTTTACACCCAGGTTTTGGACTCCCTTTCCTGGCTCTGTTCTTTGAGGTTTTTCCTCCCTCAGTGTGCAGAGGCTGTGGGACCCCAAATTCGCTGCTCTGGTTCTTCAAGCCAGTAGGACTGTACGTTTCTTCCTAAATTGTAGTGTTCAGGATGTCAGTTGGCACAATCCCTCAGACAAAAGCATAGGAAAAACAACTTTGTAGGCTCACAGGGTGCCTTCATTTGCTCCAATTTCTATGGTTTTGGATGTTTTTCTTTGGCTTTACGTAATTTTTGGTTTTCTTTTTAAACTTTTTCAGTTTCAGGTTATGATGCAAGTGAGGAGTGTGTCTCCTAAAATTATTGCCTCCATGACTGGGAGCCAATTCAGGATTTAAAGGTGAAGCACAGACTCCAAATTTCAAGTTTTATAGTCTTGGTGGTTGGTTTTTTGTGTTTTTTGTTTTTTTTTCAATTTTGTTGATTTAAGAGTATATTTAACTCTCCTAAATGTACCTACTTTTGGCTAATGAAATTGCATGCTTTACTGATCATAAGTTGTAGAGTGTATTTTATTTGTGCTGATTTACATAATTTGCTAATTAAACTACATATTTAATCTATTGACCTTTACACTTCTCCTACTTATACAGGCGTATAATCAAGACATATACTTTGCTGGATGACGTTTATATCTTATAAACTTATTTATCTCTTTCAACTTTGAAATACTAGAGACAAGGGCCAAATGCTTTCTGCTAAGCAGCAGTTTAATATAATTTTCTTTCAAAAAATACATACTTTGGGTTAGATTTAACTAATTCCTCTGTTCTTTTCCTTAAGTTCTATTGCATTAATTGGTCTTTTTATTCAGATTTTTTTCTTTCTTTTTGTATTGGTTTTATTTATTTTTTTTAATGGCAGTCTCTTTTTATGCCACATTCTGATCAATCATTTAATCACCCATCTTATCCTTGATAAGCTCCAAGATATATGGGGCTAAAAGATTTCCCTGAAATTTTGATGAGAACATGGTCCTACATAGGCAGGTTAGCTGAATTTATTGTCTTTTCTTTGAGAATATAAAATTTAGTATGCATTCTAATACAGGATACAGGTAAGGAAAGAAATAATTGTAATATGATAAACTAAATGTTATGATCAGAATGTACTTAATGTGCTGTGGTTGCACATAGGAGGGACAATTAACACATAATTCCTGTGGAAAAATATATTAAAAATATGTAAAAAAAAACTGGAAGTGTCTGTCTGAGCTGACTCTTGAAAGATTGCCTTAATAAGTGTAACTTTTTTGACATATGTTATTGACATAACATTTTTGATAACTTGACATTTTCCACTGTGGGATGTTCTAAAAAGAAACTGATAACTAAGTAAAGCATAAACTGAAGTAATATTAAGGGTTTAGCCATTAACACAGGAAGTTTATTGATTGCCCAATACCAAGAGATATATACTGGCAAATTTGAACTTGGTTATGAGACCACCTATGATAAGACAAAGAGTTTGTTACCAGAGAATAAATGTTAAAAATACATTTTAAAGCCCTGGCTGGTGTTACTCAGTGGTTAGTTAGAGTGTCCACCTGCACACTGAATGGTTGCCGGTTCAATTTCTGGTCAAAGTCAAGGACATGTACCTCAGTTGTAGGTTCGGTCCCCAACCCAGGTTTGGTCCCCACCCCTAGTTCAGGCACACTCAGGAGGCAACTAGTTGATGTGCCTGTCGCATCAATGTTTCTCTCATTCTCTCACTGCCCCTCTCTCCCTCCCTTCTTCTCTCTCTGAAAAGCAAGAGAAAAAATATCCTCAAGTGAGGATTAACAAAATAAACAAACAAACAAATAAATTTGAAAATAGATAATGGATTATTAGATAAAATAGCTCAAAAAAGAGAAAAAGAAGACCATTTACAAATGAGAGTTAATAAAATATCAAATGGGTAAGTAATATTTAAACCCAAGCCCTCTGAGTTATCTATAATAATAAAAGCATAATATGCTAATTGGACCAGACAGCCGAACGACCTTCCACACGTCCTTCCAGACGTCGTTCCAAACAAAGCTGCCATGGAGGGGGCCAAGGCAGAGGTGGTTTGGGGTGATTAGGCAGGCAGGCGAACAATTAGAGGTGATCAGGCAGGCAAGCAGTTAGGGGTAATGAGGGAGGCAGGCAAGTGGTTAGGGACAATCAGGCAGGCAGAGTGGTTAGGGGTGATCAGGCAGATAGAGGAGTGGTTAGGGGTGATGAGGCATGCAGGCAAGCAAGCAAGCAGTTAAGGACTATAAGGCAGGAAGGTGAGTGGTTAGGGGCAATCAGGCAGACAGGTAGGCGAGCGGTTAGGAGCCAGTGGTCCTGGATTATGAGAGGGTGCAGGCTGGGCTGAGGGACTCACACCCCGCCCCCCTGCATGAATTTCATGCACTAGGCCTCTAGTTTATTTATGAATTCATGTCAGTATGCATGCTGCCAAAGTTTATTTTGAAAACCTATTTCTTAACTTCACAAACCACAAATCCCTATAAAAGCAGACTATTTGATATTTGTAATATGTTTTTAGTAAACATATTTTAGAATGGTATTTGAAGATAGAACCAATTGCCTCATGTACATCACAGCCAATTTCCACTATTATTAACATTTCACTTTTTAAAAAAATCTTCATTGTTGAGAGTATTACAGATGTCCCCCTTCCCTCCCATTGCCCCCCTCCACCTGGTTCTTGCCCCACCCCAGGCCTTCACCATGCTACTATCTGTGTCCATAGGTAAGATCTTTGGTTAATCTTTTCCCACCCTCCGCTCTCCTTAGTATGGTACACTTTTTACAATTATTGCACAAGTAATGATACATTATTATTAACTAAAATCTATAGATTACTCAGGTTTTCTGATATTTTACATAACATGTTTTCCTGTTCCAGGAGCCCACATAGAATCTTACATTACATTTAGTCTACAATGATCCTTAAGCTCCTCTAGCTGTGACAATTTCTCAGACTTTTCTTGTTGACGTTGTTGTTATTTTAATGAATCTTTATTTTTGAACATATTACAGATGGCCCTCTTTTTCCCCATTGACCCCCTCCACCCTACACCTCCCCGCATCAGGCCTTCACCACACTATTGTCTGTGTCCGTAGGTTATACATGTACGCATATAAATAATTTGGCTAATCTCCTCCCATCCAACCACCCCAGACCCCCACCTCCCCTCTGGGATACGTCAGCCTGTTCCGTGCTCCTATGCCTCTTGATCTATTTTGTTCATGAGTTTATTTTGTTCGTTAGGTTCCACATATGAGTGAGACCATATGACACTTGTCTTTCTCTGGATTGACTTATTTTGGCTAGCTTAATATTCTCAGACTTTCCCTGTTTTTGAGACTATTATAGTTTTAAGTAGTAATGATCATGTCTTTTTATTTCATTTTTTTATATTCATCAATGAGTGTGTGAATTGGTCTCTCATTTTTTTAGAATGTCCCCTAATTGGGATTTGTCATGTGCTTTAGGGAGGCAGACCATAGTGATAAATGTGTCATTATCCTCACATTATTTTGTGCAGGTAATACTATCAGCATGACTATCACTGTTGATATTGACCTTAACGAGCTGTCTGAGATAGTGTTTGTAAGATTCTTCCACTATAAAGTGACTCTTTTTTCCCCCTTTCAATATTGTACTTTTTGGAAAAAAAGTCATTATGTGCAGTTCACACTTAAACAGTGGAGAGTTTTATTCCCTCTCCCTGAGGACTGAGTATCTACCTAAATTACTTTAAACTCTCCTGTATAGGAGCTATACTAGTAAGCCTCAATGTATTTATTTATAACTTATTTATATCAGCATAGACTTATGGATAGCTATTGCACATTTTAGGTTATAACTCAATGCTACCTTATTTTATTGCTCAAATTATTCCATGTTGGCTATTTTGAGCTTTCATTTGGCTCTTGTGCGTGTGCCTACAGCGTGGTATTATGGTTTTCCTTGCTTTCCTAGGTTTTTGTTGTTTTTGCTTGTTCCTTTCTGTTTAAGTTACTTGGATGAACTAATCTTACGAAATCTATTTTCTCTTGCATTGTGCAGCCTCTGATGCACTCCTGAGGGTTTATTTCTGCCCCCCTTTTTTATAGATTGAATTTCTAGAGGATTCTCCTCAGCCAACATAAGATACATTCTCAAAGTTTTGGTTAAGCTCACTTCATCAGCCTTATTTCCCCCTTTGCCATTTTATTTTTGAAGCTTGGAGGCTGCTGTTGCATGACTATCCCTGCAGAAGATAAACACACCTTTTTTTTCTAAAATTATTTCATCTCTTTTAATTGTTGATGTCTAGGACCTATTTGGGATTAGGGAATTTCTGTTCTTCAATTAAAGACAAGAATTTGTCTATCTAGTTTACGTTCACCTGATCTTTATTATTTCTTACTATTCAGTTATACATGTACAGAGAAATGGAATTTTGCGGGTTTTTTACACTATAGCATCCTCGGTATCTGGGAGAGTGTCTGATTCGTAACATATTGTTGTTGAATGGATGGATTGGCCTGCTTCACTATCCTTTTCTACACTATTCTTATGTTGGGTCCTTGTCTCCTCTCAGAAAGGCACTTATTGAAAATTACTGTAAATATTCAGATTATCAGTATGAATTTTCAAATATAAGACTTTAAAGCAAAGACTTTACTAAGTGTAAATTACTGTATTTTTGTGAGTTTGTCTGTTTTAAATTTTAAATAAAAGTATCCCATTTTCAAAGGCATCGTACTTTTGGTCTTCTTCAGGTTCTATAACTATGTGGATGTCTCAGTTCTTGGACAGTTGCGTTTTATGTCTCAGAGGAGCTGCTGTTCTGACTAACGTGAGGTTTATGTGACAAGGGGTGTAAACTATGATATGCTACCTGGATTTCCCTCAAGGAATGAATCTCTCCAACTATCAGAACTTCCTGGAGACATATTTGGCTAAAGGAATTATCCTAACCAAAATCATACTCTTTCAAAGAGCAGCCAATATCCAATGACTGGTAAGAGTAGAGGTATAAGTCTTGCCCCCTGACTGCAGCTCAGGACTATTCTGAAGTGTGATCCAATCTCTATTGAGAACTTCATTGCATCAACTTCTCTTTCTATTTAATCCTGCTCCTTCCTCTTCTGTGCTTTAGATATTGATTGAAGAAGTATACAACAAATAAACATTCCGCATGCTAATCTGTGCCTCAGAGTGATCAGGTAACCTAAACTTCAACAATGCCCATTTATAGTTAAAATTGATTAAATACAATTTTTTCATTTTTATACAATGGAATATTATGCTGATTTTAAAATTAAGTGTATACCTGCATCCAACTTTATTGCTATACTTATTCACATCTATGTCCATATAATATTTGCATCTACTTGTATATTTATGTATCTACATCTATATCATTATATATAT
>NW_006290322.1:64774-69316 GCF_000327345.1 Myotis davidii
TATATAGTGTTGGAAAGATAATTTTGGTTAAAAATGTTAAATACATAGTGCGATTACAACATAAATATAATTATAAAACCATTGATTAGATGAGAAAGTCCTGTCAAAGTAAATTGAAGAGATGCTGTTGGCTTTGAGGAGTGAAATAACATGGAATTTTTCTTTCTACATATCTTTTGCTTAACAGTTTGTAAGTAATTATGTACTATATTAATAATAAGAAAAATATTCAAAAAGCCATGATAGAAATTTTAAAATGATGATGGTATTGATGATGATGGTATTGATGATGATGATCGTTGTTATGCTCAAAATTCTTGCCCTCCCCTTCTAAATGTGTATGATCAAGCCCGAAGCCCCAATCAGACTGTATTTGAAGATAGGGCCTTTAAAAAGGTAATTTAGGGTAAGTAGTGTCATAAGGGTAGAGGGACTACTATCCTTATAAAAAGAGAACGATATGCCAGGAGATTTCACACACTTAGAAAAGGCCATGTGAGGATACAGTGAGAAGGCATTCTTTAATTATCCTAAACAAAAGTATAAACAAACAAACAAACAAAAACTGCTCTAATCTAAACATTCTAATTTTTAAATTGATTAGTTTATTTATTTATTATTAATTCTCACCTGAATATTTTTTCCATTGATTTTTAGAAAGAGTGGAGGGATGGGAGAGACACACAGAGAGAGAAACTTCGATGTTAGAGAGACACATCAATTGGTATCCCCTTGAACACACCCTGACTTGGGCGAGGCATGAAGCCTGCAATCGAGGTACATGCCCTAGACCAGAATCAAACCTGAAACCCTTCAGTCTGTGAGCTGATGCTCTATCCACTCAGCCAACCTGGCTAGGGCTAGCAGTTTTTATTCTTAGTGGTTTATGCTGTATATTACATGGTTTGTATTTGTGGTATTACTTGCATAAATAAACAAATGACAAAACTGTGAATATAATACTATATACAAAAATTCATGTTACAAACCATAAACATTTAAATAGTCTTGTTGAAGAATAAATTTATAATGCAAATGACATAATGCAAAGACATATTAAAATCTTTTCTAAATGACAATCCCCAAATTGTAATTAACTTGTATCTTACAGTTTATCTCTGTCATTATAATTTTTTAACTTTTCCATAGATATTTTAAGGATGTCTGAAAATCCATTACTAAAGAGGGCAATGTAGGAAAATGGCAACAATGGAGACCATGTTCTAAAATGAAGTATTCAGAAAAGATTTACATTTCCAACAGGAGCAAAAGCAAAAGGATTTTATTTCATGGATTAATATTAAACCGGTTTTGAAGGGACACATAAATATAAACAGTGAATCTATTTCAGGCTATTAACAAGTTGATATATAAAGAAATCAATTAGCATAGTCATGCCTCTTCTATTTGTAATACCGTGCCAAAGGCTACAGGGGATGCCATCACATTCTGTACCATCATACAATTTAAAAGTTCTTTGGCAAACTTAGTGTTTGTAAATGTCAGGACATCTATTCCGTTCCAAAAACATGGCTGTGACAAAGAAGATAAAGAGAGGAAATTTATTCTAACTTATTCAGGACAATTATTTGATGACAACTTGCGAGAAGAAAGCCACAGCTTTTAAAATGAATAGATCAGCCAGCAATTTGGTGGGATTGGACAATAATTTAGCATAGCTATATTGAATGAAACTAATGCAAGAAAGGTATGAAATAGGCACTGCTTGTGGCCCCTTTCTTGTTGCCTGACTTACTGCTCCTGGCAAGAGACCATGTCCTTCAGTAGAGGGAAGGTCTCTTGATAGCCTAAAAAGCCCGCCTCCAAAACTTTTTGGCTCTGGGTAAGTCATAGTTGGCTTAATCCTCTCATCTAGTCTTGGTTGAGGCCGGAACATATATTACAATACTGACCATGGAGATATGAGAGAAGGTTTGCTGGATTCTTCCTACAAGTTTGATGTCCCTCTTAAAGGGATACATAACTAAATGATAAACTTTTTAGTCACTCTGCCATCCTGTAAGAAAGGAATCCTGGGAACATCGTGAAATACCGGGAAAAGCCAGGAGAAAAAGTCATTGGGAACTAGGATATCGCCAAGCAGCTGAATCAATCGATCTCTGAAGTGCCCTGCCTTTGGACTTCCTATAACATGGAATAATATATTTTCTTCTTGTCTTATCCAATTTGAGTGCTTTCTTTTAACACAAAACAAATATCATAACTTAAAGGTTAAATAATGGCCCCACAGTGCTCTTCGGTGAGCAGATTATTTCCTGAATAGCATGCGAACTCAAGAAAACACCTAGTAAGAGGGGAGGAGACGTCACTATAGCCACACTGGGAGAAACTCACTGACAGCCCACAGGCTAAACCCTACACAAAATTGCAGCCAATATTTATGACCAGAATGGTGAGCTGTGGTGTTCCCCCCGGGTCGTGTCTCGTGATGCCAAAGAATGAGCTCCGCGGACCAGAAGATTTAAGCAAAAGTGTGGAAAGTTTATTGACTCCTTGAAAGGGGGCTGGGGGTGGGGGGCAGTAACGGGCTGCTCGTTGAAGCCTTGTAGTCCAGGGGTATATATTTGCTATAAGCCTGCTCTATGTCCACCTGTATCATCACCTGATTGATTCCCTCAATTGTTTTTGCCCAGCAATGAACCTGAACTTTCCCTGTTTCTATGGGTTGAACTTTGTTTCTGTGCATTCCTACACCTTGTGACTGCAGCCCTCCCCTGCTTCCCATGCCTCTCACTTCGAGTCCAGAGATATTCTATTATTCCTGCTTGGTTTGTTCCTGTGATTAGCCTGCTCCAACTGCCTTGTCTGCCCCTGCCTGTGTTCTACCTGCCTTTGTTTTCCACTAGGCCCCTGCCCTCTCTGCCTGCATTTTAAATTAACCATCTCAATATTATACACGAGATGCCCGGTGCACAAAAATTTGTGCACTAGGGGGGGGGGGTGTCCCTCAGCCCTGCCTGCGCCCATTCACAGTCCAAGACCCCTTGGGAGATGTCCACCTGTTGAGTTAGATCCACTCCCAGGGGGATCAGGCCTAAGCTTGCAGTCACACATCCTTCTGGCAGCCAGGGAGTGCTCAGGGGATGTCCAACTAAAGGCTTAGGCCCTCAAGGGATCAGGTCTAAACCGTTAGTTGGACATTCTTAGTGCTGCCACGGAGGAGGGAGAGGCTTCTGCCATCACCACTGTGCTGGCCAGCCTTGAGGCAGCTAATGGCTGAGTGGCACTCCTCATATGGAAGTGCACTGACCACCAGGGGACAGCTCCTGCATTGAGCATCTGCCCCCCTGGTGGCCATAGAGCATCATAGCAACTGGTCATTCTGCTGTTCAGTCAATGTGCATATTAAATTATAAAATATCCTATCTAACAAAAGAGAAACATGGTAATTGGCTTAAGACCGCTACCCTTCCCATAGGCTAATCAGGGTGATATGCAAATTAACTGCCAGCCAAGATGGTGGCCGGCAGCCAGGCAGCTTGAAACTAATATGAGGCTCGCTTGCTTCAGTGAGGGAGGACTCCAAAGTTCCCCGCCTGCTTTGCCAGCCTCTCAACTTGCAGTTTGAAGCATAGTTACAAACATAGAAGCGAAAAAAAAACCCAGAAACCTGCTTTCAGCCAGCCAGGATCTCAGAGCTGGAGTTGATACAGAGTTTCGATTATAGAACCGAAACAAACCAGATACCTTCTTTCAGCAGCGGAGGCCTAAGAGCTGGAGCCAAGCCTCAAAGCTAAAGCTGGCCCAGAGTAAAAAAAAAGAAAAGAAAAAAGGGAGCAGTTGGGAGCTTCTGTCACCCGCCAGCCTGAAAACAGCCCTCAGCCCCTCACCCAGACTGGCCAGACACCCCAGTGGGGACCCCCACCCTGATCCAGGACACCCTTCAGGGAAAACCTGCCGGCCCCCACCCATGCACCAGGCCTCTATCCTATATAGTAAAAGGGTAATATGCCTCCCAGCACCTGGATCAGTGGAGCGGCGAGCCCTCCCAGCACTGGGATCAGCGTGACAGGGGGCAGCGCCCAAACCCCCTGATCGCCCTGTGGCTCTGTATGTGACAGGGGGTGGGGCCAGAACCTCCCTATTGGCCCTGCTCTGTTCGTGACAGGGGAAGACATCCCAACCCCCAGATCAGCCCTGCTCTGTGCCTAATAGAAGGGAGCTCCCCAACTCCTGATTGCTCTGCGGCTCTGTGTGTGATAGGGTGTGGCACCCCAAACCCCTGATCGGCCCTGCTCTGTGTGTGACAGGGTGCGGTGCCCCAACCGCCCCCCCGCACCACAGGCCCTGCTCTGGGTGTGACGGGTAGAGCCATAACCTCCCCATCGGCCCTGCCCTGAGTGTGAGAGTGGCGGTGCCCCAACTCTCTGATTGGCCCTGCTCTGCGGGTGATAGAGGGCGGTGCCCCAACACCGCCTCCACGGGCCCTGCTCTGGGTGTGACAGGTAGAGCCATAACCTCCCCATCAGCCCTGCCCTGATTGTGACAGTGGCGGCGCCCCAACCCCCTGATGGGCCCTGC
>NW_006290322.1:69426-74465 GCF_000327345.1 Myotis davidii
TCCCCCCCAAGGGGTCCCAGACTGCGAGAGTCACAGGCCGGGCTGAGGTACCCCCCTACCCCCAAGTGCACAAATTTTTGTGCACCGGGCCTCTAGTCCTATATAATAAAACTCTAATATGCAAATAGACCAAACAGTGGAATGACCGGTCACTATGACGGGCACTGACCACCAGATGCTCAATGCAGGAGCTGTCCCCTGGTCAGTGTGCTCCCACAGGGGGAACACCGCTCCACCAGAAGCTGGGCTCACAGCTTGTGAGTGCAGCGGAGTTGGCGGGAGCCTCTCCCGCCTCCACAGTAGCACTAAGGACCCCACAGGGGGTGTCTGCCTGCCAGCTTACGGACATCCTAAGCCAGCAGGTGGACCTATCCAAGGGTCCGGGACTGCAAAAGGGCACAGGTTGGGCTGAGGGATTCCCCCTGCAACCCCCAGTGCACAGATGTTGTGCAGCAGGCCTCTAGTAAAGAATAAAAAACTAGACTTAGAAGTACAGCATATTATATGTACCCTTCACCCAATTTCTTAAGTGTTAATAATTTAAACATGACCACTATACAACTAACAAAATTTGGAATATATTTTTCTTATAACCTCTTTAATATTACTTAATCCATTTACTTTGTTTTTGTTAATCTTTACCCAAGGATATTTTTCCATTGAATTTTAGAGAGAGTGAAGGGAAAGGGAGAGACACATTGATTGGTTGCCTTCTGCACATGTTCTGATAGGGACTGTGGATCAAGCCAGCAACTGTGGTACATGCCCTTGACTGGAATCAAACCTGGGACCCTTCAGTCCACAGGCTAATGCTCTATCCACTGAGCAAAACAGGCTTCAGCTTAATTCATTTACTTTTAATCTATATGTGTCTTATATTTAAAGTGGGCTTTATTTTTGATTCATAATCTGTCTTTTAATTGGTGCATTTATGCCACTGACTTTCAGAGTGCTTACTGATAGAGTTACTACCATATCAGGTGGCTTCTGGGGCTTCTGGGGCTGGATCGGTCCTGGGCAACAAGGCAGGCCAACTTCTGAGATTTCTGGGGCCGGCCTGCCCTGGATGGCGGCATGCTGGTGGCTTGTGCTGTCCCGCCCTGCCTGCAGTATGCAAATTAGCCACCATCTTTGTTGGTGGTTAATTTGCGTATCACACTGATTAGCCAATGGGAGGCATAGCGAAGGTACAGTCAATTACCATGTTTGTCTATTATTAGATAGGATAAGAGATTTCACATAAAAATCTGAATTTTTCTTTTTAGAAAATGAGATTCCATTTTCATTGAGCTACTTTTGTATGGCAACTGGGAAGAATACAGTGAACAATTGGTTTCTAACGTCCTCCATCCTTAGAAAAACCACTTTATTACCAACAACCAGAGCTTTTTTCTTCATATGCTAGGACTTTTTGGTTCTTCTCTAAGTTCTTATCTAACTTGATTGGTTACTAAAAATGAAGCCAAGTGTTGAATTTAAGGGATGCAGCTGGAATGAAAATGAAAATTGTTAAATGAGTGGTGCAAGCAAGTCACATATGTTCTCTAGAGCTACATGACAATCAAAGTATTAAAACCCAAATAACCCAAATCTAAGTGCCTTTCTTATGTTAACCTGTACTGCATGCACTTTACATTTGTTACTTTGAAATAGAAATATACTCTACAGCATCAAAAGAGGCTTTGAAATCTGGAATTTTCAGACTGATTAAAACTTTGTAGCCATTTACTGGTTGTTTTCATTGCTTAGCAATCATTAGCAAATATCAGTGTTGGGGAAAACTGTGACTTATGTGAATCTGTTTTGGCAATTCAACCATTTCTGGTGATGTATTATCAATTGGTAGGAAATGATAACAGGCTGAGTGTGCCTTTTCAAAGCAGCAGAAATCATGTTCTTTGCCTTTGCACATCTTATTCTAATAGGAAACCCCTTGTATAGCCTGTTTAAAACATTTCTGCAAACTAAGAGGATAATTGTGTGGACATAATATAAGTCATAATATCCATGAAAATGTTAATATGATTGACAAACTTTTGGTAATCCTATATAATAAAAGGGTAATAAGCAAGTAGACCAAACAGCAGAACAAACAGTCACTATGACACACACTGACCACCAGGGGACAGATGCTCAATGCAGGAGCTGCCCCGTGGTGGTCAGTGTGTTCCCATAGGGGGAGTGCTGCTCAGCCAAAAGCAGGCCTCACAGCTCAATGTTCATGACATTGTCAAAATATTTCAACGATAACATTACTTTGATGCATCTGTTTCAAAGTTCTAAAATATTTACTTCTGAAAAAGTTGTAGACAGCAGCATTTTATTGCACAAAAAAAAAACAAAAACATCTTCTTGCCCAGAAATAAATTTCATATCACTGAGATAATTCTTTATTTTGGCTTTAGGAGTTTGAAATTTAAATTTAAGAACCATTTAGGCATCGTATAAAAATATGGGAAATAAGAAAAAGGGTCTCATGTTCATGATAAAAAAAACAAAACACATAAGCAATTTGTTGAAATCATAATAACATCTCTGTTTTGCCAAGTAATTGAATTTTTTGGACAAATTACACATAAAGTATCTGATTATTTTAAAACTAGAGGTCTGGTGCACGGATTTGTGCACAAGTGCACGAATTTGTGCAACAGTGGGGTTCCTTGGCCTGGCCTGCAGGATCAGGCTGAAACCAGCTCTCTGACATCCACCAAAGGGTCCCGGATTGTGAGAGGGTGCAGGCCAGGCCGAGGTACCCCAGTGGTGCACAATCAGGGCTCGGGAGAAACATGGGAGATTGGCCAGCTAGGGAAGAGTCATGTGAGGGCTTCAGGGCATGTCTGACCCATCTCACTCATTCCCGATTAGACTCCAGCAGCAAGCTAACCTACCGGTCAGAGCATCTGCCCCCTGGTGGTCAGTGCACATCATAATGAGTGATTGAGAGGCCTTAGCATAGCTTTAGCATATTACTCTTTGATTGGTTGAACGGCCGACTGGTTGACCAGACACTTAGCATATTAAGCTTTTATTATATAAGATGCCTATAAGATGGAGTGATTTTTCAAATTTGATACACACAATTCAGGCCTTGTAAAATATAAGCTTAAAAGGTGTAGTACAAAGTGATAGAGGATGATAGCATTTTTTGTGAGATAAAAGAAAGCTTAAAACATTGAAGCAGTATGGATGTCATGACCATTGAGATAATTTAGACTTCACACACACACACACACACACACACACACACACACACAGACATACACACACACACACACAGACACACACACACCATAAAACATAACAATCAAACTTTGCATGGTCTTTTATTTTCTTGTTTATTGTTTTGTGTAGGATATGAACTGTCAAACTATGAAGCCCATTTTCTCTCAGGTTTTTCACAATTTGCTCTGAATGTATAGCTTTATGTACTTTTTAATATCCCTATTATTTATTTTACATTATCAACTGACAGAGTAAGTAGAATTTCTGTTCAGTTCCTTTGGTCGGGTACTGACAAAACATCCTATGATGTGGATACTTAATGCATGCCACTTGATAAGAAAGATAATGTTCTCATTTAAAATAGAGTATAGTATAATGCATTCCATTTAGGATTTCCTATTTTCTTTTCTTCACAATGAAAGATAGTATTATCTCATAGTCAATATGCAGAGAGACTGTAACATATTCTGAATGATACATAGAAAACCAAAACTTTCTGCATAGGATGTAGAATGTTATCAAAGTTAGAAAAATCACTGCTGTGCTGCACTCTTCTCCATATGTTGCATGAAAAACATAGCACTTTCTCCTCAGAAGCAGCCAAAAATGCCACAGATCTAAAGCAAGGAAATAAGGTTTCTTTCAAATATTTTAAATGGTCCTTTTCCTTAAAGTCATAGCTTCTGAAACTAAGAAGGAAAACAGAGAGCTCCTAGCAGTCTTTCAACTTACACTAAAGTAAAATATAAAAACAGTCTCTAAATTGAAATTAGGTATATCTGATTTTGAGGTAGTTATACTTTTACATATTTTTATATAGGCTGAATGGAGGTCACAAGAAAATTGGGGTAGGTCTTAGAGGAGGAGCTTTATAACTCTGTCCAGAGGCTGTTCCCTATGGTCCATATTTGAATGTGACATCATGTTGAAACAACAAAGATATAGGTAAATGAAGGAGCCTCTTCTCTTATACCATTTATTCATTAATATTCTATGGCTAATCAGCATAAATCAATTTAGATGAATATGCATGCACCAATATTTTTATTTAGAGCAAGGACTAAAAGTGCCCATGTTTACTTTTTCAGATAAATTATCCCAATATTTTACATATTTTTCTTTGATACATATAATTGTAATATCTTAGTGAGTAGATGAATTATCGAGTGTGATGTTTAAATATTATCTTTATATAAAATATTTGGAGATATCAAAATGGCATTTTAAATGCAGTTAAATTTACTTTTGTGTTTGAAAATTTGTAAGATAAAATTAATTCAAGATATCTGTCTAAAATTTGTAGATAATGAATTATCGATGTCCTTTTTATTGCATCCAAATGGTAACATTTTATAAATTATAGCGCTCTACAAGCTAATAGTTATTATTTTATGGGAGATTTAATTAGGAGACTTTCAATTCAGTGATATATAGCCACCAAATCTGTTCTCTCACTGAATCTCCACAGGCCTCCTGGGTTCTACAGATGCACAGATGAATCTAGATTCTTCAGGGAAAATTATGTAGCAGATTTTGTCATTTCTGATTGAAGAATATTATGAAAACTACCACAGTGGTGTTTTTGACCTGATTATTATTGAAGTTACAAGGTATTACTCTTGATAGGGACTCTAAAAGATTTCACCTAAAAGACACCTTGATATTACTCAGACAGCAGGTAGGATCTAACTTGACTGTGATGATAGTTCCTGAGCTAAACAGGGGAAGAAACATATTCATTACCAATGTACTTCTCATATTCCTATTTTCATAGGAAATAACAACTTAATACCTGCAACTAATAAAGATATATATAT
>NW_006290322.1:77552-83326 GCF_000327345.1 Myotis davidii
TTCAAGTTCCAACCAACTTCCCTGGCAACCCTCCAAGATCCAACGCACCTTCCCCAAGAAAAGCAAAGGTTATGTTTTATAACAACACGCGAAAAACTATAAAAGATTACCTTCCAAAATTTTAGCACTTTAATCATACAAATTAAAAACACATAATACAGTTTCTTAGTTTTTAAAAGCCAGATATACCTTTTTGAAACCGAATCTACTTTTTTTTTAAAGCCAAATACTTCCCCGTTTGTTAGCCTGGTTAAGAAAACGTTACTTACAGACCCGGGCCTCTGCAGTCAATCCTGGGCTTTTGCGTGCGATAGATTCCCCTCACCTTTTTTTACGGTGAGTTATCCACACCTTCTCGGTGAAAACTTCCTTTTCTCGCTCCAGCGAGCCCTGCACTTCCAGATTCCCCGTTGGGCGCCAGACGCTGAGTAACCCTCCCTCCACGTTCGGGTACCAGATGCTGAGTGATTCCTTCCACGACCCGCGTGGAGTAGGGTGCGGTATCTGAAAGAGGAGCCGCACAACAAATGAAAGAAAAAGACACAAGATAATTTTGCGATACCGGGGGACCAGGCGGGCAAGTCCGGAAAGACTTCCTCCTCCCGAAAGACTTCCTTCTCCTGCTTTGCTCAGGTCTCACCAAGCTTTTATTCATCTGGAGTAGCCCTTAGGGTAAGGAGGTTTTAATGACACACATCAGCAGACAATTTTCAGGAATAGGCAGAGTACCTGATTAACTCATCAACAGATCTCCAGGAGCATCTGATCAACAATAATCAACAAAGATCTAATTAAGTGAACTAAGGTGGAGATGCTTCAACCATCACTACTCAAACTAACTGGGTAGTTCACAGTTCTGACCTCCACTAGAACCTCAAAGGTCACCAGCCTTCTCTGGGGGGTCTCTGTCCAAACCCAGCTAGTAAAGACAATGAATGGACTCCGGCACGGTTGGGAGCTTCCATCACCCGTCAGCCTGAAAACAGCCCTCAGCCCCTCACCCAGGCTGGCCAGGCACCCCAGTGGGGACCCCCACCCTGATCCAGGACACCCTTCAGGGCAAACCAGCCAGGCACACCCATGCACCAGGCCTCTATCCTATATAGTAAAAGGGTAATATGCCTCCCGGCACCGGGATCAGTATGACAGGGGGCAGCGCCCAAACCCCCTGATCGCCCTGCGGCTCTGTGTGTGACAGGGAAGAGCCATAACCACCCCACCGGCCCTGCCCTGAGTGTGAGAGTGGCGGTGCCCCAGACCCCTGATGGGCCCTGCTCTGTGGGTGATAGAGGGCAGCGCCACAACCCCCACCCCTCCCATGGGCCCTGCTCTATGTGTGATGGGGTAGAGCCATAACCTTCCCTTCAGCCCTGCCCTGAGTGTGAGAGTGGTGGCACCGCAAAATCCCGATCCACCTTGCTCTGTGCATGACAGGGGGCAGTGCCCCAACCCCCCAATAGGCCCTGCTCTGAGCCCAACCAGGGGCTGCACCTAGGGATTGGGCCTGCCCTGTGCCACCTGGGAGCAGGCCTAAGCCAGCAAGGAGTTATCTCCCGAGGGGTTCTATACTGCGAGAGGGCAAGGGCCAGGCTGAGGGACTCCTCCTCACCCCCCCCCCACGCGTGCACAAATTTTTGTGCACTGGGCCTCTCATATTAGTATATTTGATTTATGTAAAAATGACCATTATTATGTATTTCACCCATGCATATATTTTTCCTGAAACAAGCTAATAAAATTGGTTGCGCATTACCATTGACAATATCTAGGTGATTCTTTCCTGTCCATTTATCCTGCCTAACCTTCTATACCGTAAATTTTCATTCAATTTAATAATGTTTAAGAGCCAACAAAGCCCTGATGACTGTTAGCTTTCAAGTCCAAGTCTTCATTTCTTTTAGCTTCAGGTTGTAATTACCAAAGGCAAAGGTTCTGGAGACCCAACAAATTAAAATTTATTCCACCTCTTACAGTAAGAGAACAAGAGATACTTTGTGCTACATCAGTGAGGAAATGGAATGCAGAATACAGATGCTGAGCATGGTTATGGGTGTTGGGAAATGAAAGGATAATTTTAACTGTGTGCATTGTTTTGACAAGAGCCCACAAATTTTAAGTAGTATCATATGCTACAAAATTAGCATCACAGGCAAAAATATGTTAAAGCTTTAAAATGACCAAGTAATCAGACTGTTCTGTTCTAGAGCCAAACCAGACATAACAAAAACTGTGATGATTTTTTGGACTTGTTTCTTTCAACTTTTCTTTTTTTGAAAAGTAAAATTTCTTTTGAATGGCAATTCAATTTCACTTTATTAAGGACTTCTTTCTAGGACAACAATAAGAACCAGGTGCATTGACTATGTCTCACAAACCCAAAATAGTTTTAATCATTAAGTACTACATAGTAAAATTTCTCAGATTATAAATTCGTGGCATAGAATGATTTTGATATAATTAAAGGGATTTTCATATGTTAACCACTACTTTTTAAAAAGTTTATTTCTGACATTCCCACGCTAAAAACTCTTGTTGGAGTAAAATATATTTATTCAGATAAATACAATTCAGTCTAAAAATCCCATGAATCTTCCATTCTAATTCTCTAGCTTGCACTGGCCCCTCGGTTTGCATGACTCCTCTTTCTCTTTTACTTAATATGAACATTTTCTTCATAGTTCAAATCATTCCTAACATTTCTCCTTAATAGATTATTCAACCTACATTATATTTTACTCTTCAGTAGCTTCCTAGATACATTTATGCACATGGTTTTTGTTTGTTTGTTTGTGTTGGTTTTGTTTGTTTGTTTTTTCCATAGGACCTATTTTTTACAATTCGGTTGCAAAACACTACAGAAATCCTACAGAATATAGATGAGTATTTTTATACTTTGTTATTTATGTAGACCTAAAATTACTCTCATCAATTGAGTGTGCATTAAGTTTTGTTCTAGATAACATTAAATTGGGGAGAAACTTTGACTAAAATTAAATGAATACCACTCAGAGTGTAGTCTGGGTATGGCTCAAAAAATTAAAAAATGGAACTTCCTTTTGACCCAATAATCCCACTTCTAGGAATATATCCCAAGAAAACAGAAACACTAATCAGAAAGGATATATGCACCCCTATGTTCATAGCAACATAATTTATAATAGCTAAGATTTGGAAATAGCCTAAGTGCCAATTAGCAGATGACTGGGTTAAAAAATGGTGGTATATTTACACAATGGAATACTATGCTGTTTTGCCATTTGCAACAGCATGGATGGACCTGGAGAGCATTAGGTTTAGTGAAATAAGTCAGTCAGAGAAAAATAAATATCACACGATCTCACTTATTTGTGGAAGATAATGAACAACATAAACTGATGAACAAAAATAGAGCCATAAACATAGAAGCATCAAACAGAGTGTCCAATTTATGAGGGAAGGTGGTGTGGGGGGAGAGGTGAGGAGGTAAGAGATCAACCAAAGGACTTGTATGCATGCATATGAGCATAACCAATGGACACAGACAGTAGGGGAGTGAGGGCATGTACTGGGGGTGGGAGAAGCTGGGGAGAGGTCAATATGGGAAAAAGGAGGCTCATGTAATACTTTAAACAATACATAATTTAAATTTTAAAAAAAGAATCACAGATATACACAAAAAAACAACTAAATGAATAAGTACATTTATTTTTTGGCAAATTTAAGAATTATAGACTGCTTTTGTAAGTATGTAAATGTGTGTATTTAGGTAGGGAAATATTAAGGGAGGAAGGAAAAGAGGGAAGGAGAAAAAGAAAGAGAAATAGTGAGAGAAAAGCCAAGATATCCATTTTCCATAAGGCATACAATAGAGTGCCTATATTGATGAATAGACATTACTGCCAAAAAATAATACATTTTTGAAAGCAGTATTTTTAAAAATAAATTTTCAAAATGAAATTTTTTCTTTCATAAAGATAAATTAATTCTATTTAATAATTCAAGCAATATTGAAAAGCTCCATATACTTTAAACAATCATTTTTCAATTAAATTCATCCCTAATCCTTTTCTCCCTCATCTATTTTCTTCCATGACTGCATAAATAACCCCAAATGTTCATTTGGTTTTACACATATAGATATAATTGTATTAACATGAACACCTCTTCTTCTCATTTAGCAAGGTATCTTTCTCACATATATATTTATGTCACAAGTTAAAGACCATGCTGAAAGTTACCCAGAATGTAGTGTAGCAGATAGCCAAATGTTTATTTAAAATGTTATTATGATTGGCTCACATGCTCTACCAGCTTATAAATATCTCTGATATCAATTTTATATAGTTAAATAACTTACATTTTTAATAGCTTCATAAACTTCCATTTTCTAGATCTTCCTTATTTATTTAATCAATCAACCCAAAATTATTGACTCCAGATTTGTCCAACATGAGAAACTCTACATTAAATACCTTTCTAACATATCTTAGCATACTTGACTCATTTTGTTAGGATAAATTTAACAACTGGAGCTAGTAGCTCAAATAAAGTGTGATACATATTATCAGAATGTACTCCAAAGAGTAGGTCTAACTTACATGTCTTCCAAGACTGTCTATGACCTGACTGCCTCTTATCCTTAATCCTGGGGAGGGTTAAGCCAACTCTCAGGTCTGATCCCCGCTTCCAGAAGCTGGACCTTTTTGGACACCAAGTGGTAGATGGAGAATCCACGAGAAGTTGTGGGTGTATAAGAGAATCTTTATTGTAGGAGCCAGTACCCATGTAGCCATTGCTAACAAGGAGCCACTAAACAAAACAGTTCTTCAAAACAAAGTACCATACATCAGGTAACTGTCCACTGGCTAGGTCACAATCCATCTTTCTTATAAAGCAGTAGCCTCCTACATAGGAGCTGGTTATACAGGAGCCATCCTTAGAGCACAGCCTCTCTAAGTAGCCACCTCCAAACCCACAGCAGCAGCCTGCTGGTCAGTAATACATCTTCCCCATAATATAGCAGCCCTGCACTAAGCAGCCCAGCCTTACATAAGAGCAGCCTCTGTACCCACAGCCATTATCTGAGCAGCTGCGTGCTACCGGCTGCTCAGTAACAACTTTATACTACTTAGACAAAAGAGGCTTCTTTCCAAATAATGACCTCAGTCTTTTGGGTTATAGAAGGGCAGGCATGCTTGCACAGTGTACATACAGATTACTATGGCCTTGCTCTTGCACCTGTGTATAGTCCTTAGATCCCCTGATTAAGATTTCCATGCTCAGAGTGGCCTTGAGCATCCAGCGTACTCTGTATAGGGTTCCCAGAGTGGTCAATGATTCTCTCTTATAACTGGTGTTTCTATTTCTCTCCCTCTCTCCCTTTCTTTCTGAAATTAATACAAATATATTAAATTTTATAAAAATAAACATGTACTATTTTAGAATACACAAAATATGATTAAGAGTAATTTTTAAAGAGTAACTCCAATATAGAGTTCTTCAATACTCATTCTGAACAATAAATAGATTGCAGAAGTAACAAAATGCCCAAGCCATTGACACTGATAACAAATGGACAGACATCCAAGGTGAATGGCGCTGCTGCCAGTCTGACCAAGCACTTCCTGGAGCTGACCACAATATCTAAGATCTCTAGAAAGTCTTAGACAGATTCCCTCGGCAAACTCTAGCCCTGGTATAGCCATTTGACCAATGACTGACAGCTTCCTCTAGTGGCAATGTTTACTTTCATTACGTGATGGAGACTGAAGAAAGATGACATTCTTAAAGGTCAG
>NW_006290322.1:83374-102303 GCF_000327345.1 Myotis davidii
AAAAACATTAAAAATTTAATAAAATTGCATATTTCAGGAAATCATTATCATTCTTCTGGAGATATGCTACTTATGACCTATAGTGAGTATTATTGTAAAATTAGAAGGAACTGGGGAAGGAGATAAAATGTTGTGGTGAATTGTTAAAATTCTTTGCAAGAACAAGATCACATTTTTAATTATTTTTCTATTAGCAATAAATTAATTTACAACTTTTAAGTTTTGATCCCCTGTAATTTTTTTGTTTGTTTTAACCTGTGATTGGTATTTTTATTTAATTTATATTTAAGTGTAGTTGACATACAATATTATATTTGTTTCAGGTAATTTGACATTTAAATATCTCACAAAAAGATCACCATTAAGTCTACTAACAATATGTTATCTTGCAAAATTATTATAATGTTATTGTATTGTTAAGTGAAATAAGACAATTAAACTGAAAGTTTGTACCTCTTAATCTTCTGATTTTTCACATCCCATCACCCTCACCCTCGCCTTTGCCAACCAATATCATATTTTTTGTTTTACATTTCTGGACTTAAAAAATTTGTTTTTCCCCCTTTGACACAATATTTGTACATATTACACTAGGTTGTTTATTTTTTCTCATTGATCTCTCTGGTAATAGTAAGATGTTTATACTTGTAGCCAATATGTGTGTGTCTAGCTTATTTATCTTTATCTATTTCAACAGTGTTTTTAAATTGACTTTGTTATAGCAGTTTTAGGTTCATAGCAAAATTATGCAACACAGAGATTTCTCATGTGCCATGTGCCCCTACACAAGCAAGTCTCCCACTATCAAAATCCTACATCAGAGAAGTAGTACATTTGCTACAACCCATGAATCTGCATTGACTCAATATTATCACCAAAAGTCCTGAGTTTACATTAGGGGTCAATCTTGGGCTGTAATTCTGTGGATTTGCAAAAATGCATAATGATATGTATGCATCTTTGCAGTATCAAACAGAATAGTCTTAGTGCCTTAAGACTTTTCCATGCTCTACCTCTTCATCCTTTTCTCATCCTATCCCTGGTAACCAATGGTCTTTTACTGTCTCAATAATTATGCTTTTCCAAGTGTCATATAGTTAAAATTATACATAGATTGTCTTTTCAGATTGTCTTATTTCGCTTAATAATATAAATGTAAGACTCATCCATGTCTTTCTATGGTTTGATAACTCATTTTTTTTAATCCTATGTAATAAAGAGCTAATATACAAATTGACTGTCACAATCTTGCACAAGATGGCTGCCCCCCTATCGTCAAAGATGGCAGCCACAAGATGGCCAACAAGGGAGGGCAGTTGGGGGGGGGGCAGCAGGGAAGAGTGGTTGGGAGCAATTGGGCTGTCAGGGAAGCAGTTAGGCATTGATCAAGCTGGCAGGGGAGTGGTTAGGTGGTAATCAGGCTGGCAGGCAGGTGAGCAGTTGGGAGCCAGCAGTCCTGGATTGGGATCCCTGTGGGATCGGGCCTAAATCAGCAGTCTGACATCTCCCAAGGGGTCCCAGATTGGAGAGGGTGCAGGCTGGGCTGAGGGACACCCCCCCAGTGCACAAATTTTGTGCACCAGTGTTTAATAATATTCAATTTTTCTGGATATGCCACAGTTTATTATCCATTCATCTACTGAAGGATATCTTGGTTGCTTCCAAATTTTGGCAAGTAAGGATAGAACTGCTGTAAATATCCATGTAATAGTTTTTTGTGGACATATTTTTAACTGATTTGGGTAAACACCAAGGATCATTATTGCTGGATCATATGGTAACTATACAATTAGTTTTGTAAGAAACTGTCAGTCTATTTTCTAAAGTGGCTATATCATTTTGCATTTCTACTAGCAAAGACTGAAAATTTCTGTTGCTCCACATCCCCTCCAGAATTTGACGTCAATGTTTTTGTTTTTGGCCATTCTAATCACTATATCATGATAGCTCATATTTTAATTTACAATTCCTTAATGATCCATGATGTTGAGCATCTTTTTGTGTGCTAATTTGCCATCTGTTTATTTCTTTGGTGTGGTGTCCAGGTCCCATGCTCATTGTTTAATTGAGTTGTATTGTTTCTTATTGTTGAGTTTTAACAGTTCTTTATATACTACAGAGAATAATCTTGTATCACATAACTCTTTTGCGAATTTACTTTTCCAGTCTATGGTAGTTTAACTTCTCATCCCCTTGAAAGTGTCAGAGCAGAATTCTTAAATGTTAAAAAAAGTCTAGTTTATCAATTATGTCTTCCATAGATTATGCCTTTGGTGTTATGTCTAAAATATTTTAATTGTAGATTAGTTCTACATATACTTAACATATTTAAGTAGTTAAATCTATCATTTTGATAAAAGCCAATCAGGCTTGTCTTATTATTTAATATCCCTTCTCCTCCCACCTTCTATAAAAATATGCACGTACATTTTCTTTCGGAACATTACAAACACCAAACCATTAAACAAAGGAGAAAAGAAACTTTATAAAATGTAGAATTAGCATCCAATTATATCTTTAACTATATCTACTTATATCAAAAATCTGAAAAGAGTCAAGACTGAATAACAAACAAACTTCAGGAAGAGGCAGGTCTCAGGATGTGTTGAGTCTTTTTCTGATGTTTTCCCAGCACTTGGAAAAGCAGACCATGGTGCATATCTTGGTCCTTTCCAAAGGCACTGAGCCCCAGCAGAAGGAGCCACAAGTTGTGGGTTGCTGATAGCTCCAAACAGGGTACTCAGTGCCAATCAAAAATAGCATCTAACACTGTCCTGCACTAGAGATTGGGAGTTTTAGCAGATCTTCTTAATATGTAGACCTAAACCCAAACAGGCAGCCAAAACGGGGAGCCAAAAATAACGAGCTTCAAATGAAAGAACAAGAGAGTTCTCCAGAAGAAGGGCTAAATGAAATGAAGACAAGAAATCACAGAGTTCAGAATAATGTTGGCAAGGATGCTCAGCAGCGCGACAAAAGATATAGTAAATATGAAGAATGACATAGCAGTAACAAAGAACACAGTGGAAGGAATACACAGCAAATTAGGGGAAGCTGAAGATTGGATTGGTGAATTAGGGTACATGGTAGAAAAAAAATCACTCAATCACAGAACCAAAAAGGAAAAACAATTAATAAAACAGGAGGACAGCTTAAGGGAGCTGTGGGACAATGTGAAAAGTAGTAATATTTGCATAATAGGAACACTGGAAGGGGACAAGCATGACAAAGAATACAGAAAACATCCTTTACCTAGTGCAGAAAAAAGTCACACAAGTTCAGAAGGCATGGAGAGTCCCAAGCAAGAACTCAAACAGGCCCATGCTCATATGCATCATAATTAAAATGCTAAAATTAAAGACAAAGAGAGAATATTAAATGAAGCAAGAGAAAAGCAATTTGTTACCAACAAATCTGAAAATAGTCAGAACTAAATAACAATAAACTGCAGGCAAAGGTGGGTCTCTGGAGGCTTTGAGTCTTTGTCTGATCTAATTTTGGACCCAGGACTGGGAAAAGCAGACCTTGGTGCACACCTTGGTCCTTTCTAAAGGACCATAAGCTTGTCGACTGATTTCCCATCAGAAACTCTACTGGCCATAACAGAATGGCATGAAGTTTTCCAGGTAATAAAAAGCAAGGATCTGAAACGAAGAGTACTATATCCATCAAGGCTATCATTCAAAATAGATGGTGAAATAAACAGCTTCCTAGACCCCTCCCCCCAGAAGAAGGGCTAAAGGAGTTTATCACTACCAAACCAGCACTGTAAGAAATGCTGGAATGAGAAGAAGAAATAGAGGAAGAGAGAAGGCATACAGAAATAAAATGGCCATAAGTAAGTACCTATCAATAATAACCTTAAATGTAAATGGATTATATGTTCAATTCAAAAGACATATGATATCTGAATGGAAACAAAAACATGATCCAATTTATGCTATCTACAAGAGACCCACCTCAGAACAAAAGACTCACACAGGATGAGAGTGAAGTGATGGAAAAAATTTCCATGCAAATGCATGAAAAAAGCTGGTGTAGCAAAACCCATGTTTGAGAAAATAGACTACAAAATGAAGACCATCATAAGAGACAATACAGGCACTACATAGTACTAAAAGGATCAATCCAATAAGAGGATATAACCCTGATAAACATACTATAAGGAACTCATACAACTTAACAAAGGGAAGACAAACAATCCAATTAAAAAATGGGCAAAGGACCTAAAATGGACAGTTCTCTAAACTGGCCAGATGGCCAAGAGATATATGAAAAAATGCTCCAAGTCAGTGATCATCAGAGAGATGAAAATTAAAACAATAATAAGGTGTCACCTTATACCTGTCAATATGGCTACCATCAACAAACCAACAAATGACAGATGCTCTTGAGGATGTGGAGAAAAGGGAACCCTAGTACACTGCTGATGGGAATGCAGACTGGTGTAGCCATAGGGAAAACAGTATGGAGTTTTCTCAAAAAGTTAAATATGGAACTGCCATTTGATAAGTAACCCCACTTCTAGGAATATATATCAAAAAGTCAGAAACACGTATCAGAAAGAACATATGAATCCCTACGTTCATAGCAGTACAATTTGCAATTACATAAGATCTGGAAACAGCCCAAGTGCCCATCTGTAGATGCGTGGATAAAAAGGATGTGGTGCATATACACCATGGAATACTGTGCAGCAGTAACAGCATAAAGGGACCTAGAAAGTACTACGCTAAGCAAAATAAGCCAGTTGATGAAAGACAAGTATCATACAATCTCACTCAAATAGGGAATCTAATGAATAAAATAAACTATTGAACAAAATGAAAGGAAAAAAAACAATGAATAAAAAACACCCACAAAATTCATGCAATATCTACATCTTTCAAATAATATTTACTGGGTACCTAATTTGTGCCAACCTCTAATCTTGGTGCTAAGAATATAGCTACAAATAAATCCTTTTTATTTATGCAGTTTGCAATTAAAAGTATAAAGATGAAGGACAGTAAGATAAATAGAGGGTGCATGGTGGAGTGGGTTTGCGAGGACCCCTCCCTATTCACTTGAGAATGAAGCAAATATATGAAGAATGTAGCCATAAGCATATGTGGAGGAAGAGTAGTCTATGCAGACACATAACAGTTCCATGAGCTGCAAGGAAAATGTGAACTTGGTGTATTCAATGAAAAAATAAGGAGGCTAATCTGGAGATATTTGAAATAAAGTCAGAGATGAAGGGGGTTGGGGGGTTCCAGGTATGACCTTTGGTCATTATGGAGGTTTTTAATTTTACTTTGAAATAGATAAGAAAATATTGGAGGATTTTTGAGCAGAAGAGAGGCATGGTTTAAGTTATATTTTAAAATATGCACTCTGTTAACTATGTTGATAAAAATGTGTGTGTATATTTTGGGGGTGGGGAAGGGCGTGATGTTGTAAAAAGTACTAGAAGGAGTCTAATATGCATCCTAAGTCATATCTCAATTATGTGGAGTTGTTCGTACAAAAATAAATAACTGACCCCAACATGTCAAACACAAATTTGTAAACACATTTATGTTGATTGCAGTAAAAATGCCTTTTATTTTTAGTAGTATTTTTTTCTTGTGTTCACATCACCTGTATAAAGTTAAGGTGTTTTTTTTTTTTTTCCTTTTATCATCACAATGTGGGTTAAAATGGTAGAGAGCTTCCTGAAAATTATTTCTACTCTTCATTAGGATCTTTATATATTCACATTAGAAAATTTTTCATCAATGGCTAAATTCACATATAATTATTGTTGTCGTTGTTGTTTTTTTTTCATGATCCTAATGCCTTTGCTGTACAATGTATTTTTATCTATATAAAAATGATGGGGAAGAAACTCCAGCAGGGAGAAACTAAGATGACGGCATAGATAAACACCGGGAAATTGCTGCCTCCCACAACAACTTCAAAAATACAACAAAAAGACAAAATGGACATCATCCAGAACTACAGGAAGGCTGGCTGAGTGTAAATTCTACAACTAGAAGGAAAGAGAAAAACACACTGAGAGCCAGAGGAGCTGCGGAAGTAAAGTGCAGAGGTACAGAGGCTCGCGCGTGCTCGGGAAGGGGCTTGCACCTGAGGACTCGGCTGTCTTTTTGAATCGGGAGGGAGTCATAAGCTCCCGACTGCTCTGAACTCCGGCTGGGGATTCAGGGGATTCAGGACTCATATGGGGAGAAACTGCACTGTCTGGCAGCAGGTAGAACTCTGAACTTGAGGGTGGCTTTCCCTCAGAGGTGCTTGCAGCAATTATCGGGACACTGAGACACGGGGCCCCTCAGGGCAGGGCTGAGGACCACCCATAGCTGCTTGCTCCACCCTTTAATTCCCTGAGACCCTGCCCCACCCAGGCTGCAGCAGAGGCTTTTGCATATGAATGCCCTGGCCCTTTGCAACCTGAAAATTACCTAACAAACTGCAGCTGGGCCAGACAGACCCAGAACTTCCAACAGAAGGCGCAAGGCCCCACAGCGGCTTGCATTGCTTCACAGCTGGGCCTCATCAGGGCACCTCCAAACTCCAAAAAAGGAAGGGGAATCTGCAGTTTTCTTCATAGCCCCTGCTGTGTAACCTCAGGCAGAGGCTAAATTAGCACCTCCTTAGATTCAAGAGCCAGTGTACCCAGTTGTCAGAGGGGGACCATCCAGATCACAACTCCTCAGATCCATAAGGGACACACTCAGGGCGCAGACTCAGTGACCACCAAAGCCCCACTGAAGCAAGTCTTGCCCCAGAAGGGTGTCTTCAGCACAGACGTTCCCCCACTGCAGACACAGCTGATTCTCACTGCCAATTGGCCTGGAGGCCAATTTCTCCCAGTGATCCTACAACAATCAAGGCATAACTACAATAAGACTGTGCAAAAAGCCCACAAGGGGGTGCACCAAGAGGGTCCACCTCAGGTAACTGGGGAGGCTGAGCCTCTGGGCCCTACAGGACACCTAGCACACAAAACCATTCTAACAATACAGGGAAGCATAAAAAATGTGGAGACAAAGAAACAGGTCACAAATGACAGAAATGGAGGAAAGCAAATGACTGGATATAGAGTTCAAAACCATGTTTATAAGGTTCTTCAAGAATTTTATGGAAACGGCTGATAAATTTAGTGAGACCCTGGGGGATATGAAAAAAGACCAACTAGAAATTAAGCATACACTGACTGAAATAAAGAATAATATACAGAGATCCAACAGCAGACAAGAGGATCCCAAGAATCAAGTCAAAGATTTGAAATGCGAAGAAACAAAAAATACCCAACTGAAAAAGATAAAAGAAAAAAGATTCCAAAAATATGAAGATTTCTCAACAGAAACCATGCAAGCCAGAAGAGAGTGGCAAGAAATATTCAAGGTGATGAATGCCAAGAACCTACAACCAAGATTACTTTATCCAGCAAAGCTATCATTCAGAACTGAAGGTCAAATAAAGAGCTTCATGGATAAGAAAAAGCTAAAGGAGTTCATCACCACCAAACCAGCATTATATGAAATGCTGAAATGTATTCTTTAAGAAGAGGAAGAAGAAAAAGGAACTCTTACCATTTGCCACAGCATGGATGGAACTGGAGAGAGGATAAATACCACATGATCTCACTCATTTGTGGAATATAAAGAACAACATCAACTGATGAACAAGGACTGATCCAGAGACAGAGAGGCATTGATTGGACTGTCAGGCCTTGGAGGGAAGGTAGGGGAGGGTGGGGGTAAGGGTTAAAGATCAACCAAGGGGCTTATATGCAAGCATATAGGCCTAACCAGTGGACACAGACAATGGGGGGTGAGGGCATGAGCCGGGGGGTGGGGTAGGGGGTAACGTGGGGATAAGGACACATATGTAATATCTTAATCAATAAAAAATATATTTAAAAAAATGATGGGGAAAGCCAGGATGAGAGAACCTTTCTCACTCAGCAGTTCCAATTTCAGTCTTTTCTTTTCTTTCCCAATAATTGTCCCTCCCAACACTTTATCTTTGTACTCAGCCAGGAGCATGTCTTAATTTTTCTCAGAGAAGGATTATATTTTACATATTTGATTTATAGCTTTTAATATTATTTTTTTAAAAAAAATTTTATTGAATTTATTGAAGTAACACTGATTAACACAATTCTACAGGTTCCAGTGCACAATTCTACATCATTATCTGCATGCTGTATAATGTTCACCACCCAAGTCAAGTCTCTATCATTATTTTCTTCATAAATTTAATTTATTTTTTCTTCTTATGATATCCAATTGAATTTTGTGATGCTCCTGTTTTGAGTTTCAGTGGAGTTTTTTTTTTCATAAAAAGTATATTACTTCTAATTTTAATAATAACATAAAATAAAGGTAAATTGTTATGTATACTCAGTTTATCTAGTTCTTATTCACACCATATTTTTAAATGTTCCTTTATGAAAATAGGCAAGTTTCTACAAACAAAATGTGTAGCAAAGTTTATGAATACAGACATACATAGTTCAAGAGGCAGAAAAACACTAGGTTAAAAACACATTGTTAATAGCATTGACTTGTCATTTTTCAAGGTAGGAGTTATCTGATGAAAAGACTGCTACTGAAATTATTAAATTATTATAGCTAAATGTCGGTAGGCATTGTGACAGCTTTTAAACCTATTTATTTAGCTTATGAAATTTGGTAGAATATTGAATTATCATTGTACATTTTAATCACTCAATATACTAAGTCAAACATATTTCATGGCATTTTTTAACCAGCATGTGTTGAAGTAATATATATATATATATATATATATGGCCAATCATCCATATAAAAGTAAAGATATTCATGTTCTCAGACAAGCAAAGGAAAAGAGAAATTAACAACAGCAAAATGGCTATAAGATTACCATTTAAAAGGCTCTTGTCAATCTTAAGAGATTAAAATAATATTAAAAATTACTTGAAAATCTTACTGTTAAATTTCTTTAACTTTATCTAGGGCCTTTTATTTCCTAAAGATGACTTGTCAAATGATTAGAGAGGAAGCCATAGATCTACAACAAAAAAAACATAGTTTAAATAAAGTTGAAACACGACTTTATTGAAATAGACCTCAACCTGAAAATTGCATGCAAGGAAATTGAAAATTATAATAATAAACAGGAGTTTTTCTGACACCAACAGATTTACAGTATTCTACAGTTTAGATCATTTAAGGATCAAAACACCTGTATTGTGTTTTAAAAATCATATTTCTATGTCTTCTGGCAGAACCCAATAGGGTGGGATTGGGGATTCCTCTTTCTTTCAAAATAAGCAGTGTTTGATTGGTTACACCTGTCCACACATATCTGATGGATTTAAAGTTATAGTTTCTCTCATTGCAAATCTGATACCTGATTAGTGAGTGACCTTTTACAATAGAAACATGTTTCACATCAGTCCCTGTATTGTTACTCATCAGAATATCCATTTTCACTCATTTGAATATGTGCTGTCATTGGGCAATGTGCCTGTACTTTTTAACAATGGGGCCTTAAACTACTAAATTGTTTTTACTAGGCAAGAAGAAATGTAGGTGTAAGCCATGTAGCCATCTGATTCACAATGTTCTTCTGGAAAAGAAGAATCTTTGTAGAACAATCTATAACACGCTTAGTTCACAGAGAGCTAAAAATGTCCTACACCTTAGCAATGTTGATGTATAAGATAAAGAAAACCTCACAGGTTAATAAGTAAGTAATATGATCACAATAGGAATTAATTAACAATCCTGAATGAGCAACTGTAATACTGACATTTTATGCAACCATGCAAATTTATGCAGCAGTGTCAAGATAGCAAAGCTAAATTATACAGGTAGACTATTTAACTAGAATGACTAATAAGCAATTTCAAGTATTTGAGGTTGTTTTTAAGTAAATGGTATGCAAATATGCTTGAATTAAGAATTAAAAGCTAAGTGAACATGCTAAACTTTCAAATACTGCTAACATAAAATGCTAATCTCACACAAGTATCCTTTGTCATTTATTTTTACTTGGCTAACACTGACATATGTTAAGTAGAAATCACGAATGTGCTCACTTATTACAAAGATAGAATAAATATACATATTTTAGTTTGCAATTTTTTAGAATGAAGAAGTAAAATGGAATATAACTAAATAATACACATATTGACATAAATTTCATCAAAAATTTTATTTTTATAGGTCTATTGTTACATTTGGTATACACAAAATTGAATAAAGTTTATAATCTGGTATATTTTGACACATTTACAATCATGAATCCATCATCAAAATGGTAAAGAACATATTCTTCACCTCCAAAAGTTTCCTGATGCCCTTTTTAATCCATTTTCTCTGCCTCTCCCACAGACACATAATTCCTCAACTTTCCCAGGTAATCTCTACTCTGTTTAATGTTCCTATAGATTAATTTACCTTACAAAAAAAATTTCAGATAATGGAATTATATGGGATGTACTTTTCTTCTTTCTTTCCTATTTCACATAATTATTTTGCTACATAAGCATGCTGATGGGTAAATTAACAATTTATTCCGTTTTATTACTGAATCAGATTCCATTTTATACATTTACTACAATTTGCTTACCCACTCACTGCTGATCGATATTTGAGATATTTTCAGTTTTAAAATTAAATGTGCTATGAATGTATACGTAAAGTCACTATATGGTCATATATTTTTATTTCCTGAAGGTAAATATTTAGGACTAGAGAAATATGCTATTTGGTTTCAAATATTTGTAAATTATCCACAGTTATTATTTTATTGTCTTCTAATTGAACTAGAAGCCCAGTGTATGAAATTCGTGCATGGGGGGGGGTTGCCCTTAACCCAGCCTGTACCTCTCCAATCCACGACCCCTCAGACATCCCTCTCACAATCCAGGACCTCTGGCTCCTAACTACTCTCCTGCCTGCCTGCCTAATCGCCCCTAACGGGCGCCCCTGCCAGTCTGATCACCCCTAACCGCCTCTCCTGCTGACCTGATTGCCCCTAACTGCCCCCCCCCTGCTGGCCTGGTCACTCCCAACTGCCCCCTCTCCCCACCTGGTCACTCCCAACTGCCCCTCCTGCAGGCCTGGTTGCCCCTAACTGACCCCTCTCCCTCCGGCCAGCATGGTTACCCCTTACTGCCCCCCTCCCCACCAGCCTGGTCGTCCCTCACTAACCCCCCTGCTGGCCTGGTTGCCCCATTCAGCCTGTTTGATCATGCATTTGGTTGTTTCAGATGTGATGCCCCGGCTCTTTATATACATAGATTCTAGTGTAAGCAAAGAACCTACTACTTTAAATAGCAAATTGTTTTACATTTATTAAGCTTTGTATTATGGTCCATAATATGGTCTGTTTTGGGAAATGTTCCTGATGCACTTGCAAATAAAATGTATTCTGCTGATATTGGATCAAATTGAATATAAATTTCAATTAGATCAAGATGTATAATAGTATTGAGCATGCTCTATCATTACTGATTTTCTGCTTGCTTCTTTGATCTATTTTTGAGGAATGTTGTATTCAGATTATCTCTACAATTGATAATGCGTTTACTTGTATTTTCAATTCCATTGGTTTTTACCTTATGTCTTTTAAAAATATACTTTTTATTGATTTTAGAGAGGGAGAGAATCATTGATCAGCTACCTCCTGCACACTCCCTACTGGGAACTCAACCCACAACCCAGGTATGTGCCCTGACCAGGAACTGAAACATGACCTTCTGATTCATAGGTCAACACTCAACCACTGAGCCACACTAGCTTGGCTTACCTTATGCACTTTTAAGCTCTGTTATTAGATACATGCCCATATAGGATCATCGTGTCCTTTTTTTAACAAAAAAAAATCTTTATTGTTGAAAGTATTACATAGTTCCTCCTTTTCCTCCCATTATCCTCTTCCAGCCCGCTCCTGCTCCACTCCCCACCCTCACCACCCATTGTCTGTGTCCACAGGTTAAGCATATATGTGTATCATATCCTCTTGATTAATAGAAACACATCATTATGAAATGACAATGTTCATTCTTATCAACATTCTTTGTTCTAAAATTTATATTGTCTTACAGAGATCCTCCAACTTTTAATTTTTTTTTTCAATTACAGTTGGCATTCAATATTATTTTTATATTAATCTCAATAAGTATTTCCATATACATTTTCTCAAAAATACTCCTGTAACAAGTTACAAGAAGATGTGGCATGTTATCCTGTGATTTTTGCCTATTCTTGACACACCACTGCATATCCCAAGGAAACAACCAGGAGGGAGGAATTTAAGCAAGGATTATGTAAAGAAATGGGTCTTCCAACATATGGATGAGGAGGCAGACCTGCCTCCTGCACACCCGCTACTGGGATAAGCCCACACTTGGGCATGTGTCCTTGACTGGAATCAACCCTGGACACCTCAGTCTGCAGGCTGACGCTCTGTCTACTGAGCTAAACTAGCTAGGGCTAGCATGTATATTGATATAGAGTTTAAATGTATCAACTTGCTGTAACTTATTTTTTTCCTCATCTGTTACTGGTTCCCCTTTTCCTACTTTCTGACTTGTTTTGAATTAATTGATTAACTGACTATGTTTCAAAATTCTGGTTATTTATTTATTATTATATTACCTATTGGTATTTTATTTCTTATTTCAGTGATTGTTAGGGCTTATAATACACATATTTAACTTGTCACCATCTATCCTAAAGCTATCTTAATTCTTCCATGTACAAAATTCCTACATTATTACATTTCTGCTTCTCCCCTCTTAGATTTTGTGCTATTGTATTTATAACCTTAATTCTGCATATTTTGTATCTTCTACACAATATTGCATTTATTTTTGGTTAAACAGTTACCTTTTAAAGATATTTAATTACTTTTTAAATACTTATACATAGTTATTACTTCTTGTGCTCTAATTTCTTGTACTAGTTTCAGAAAATTCTTTTTTCTCAGGACATCGCAGGAATTCCACTCCAAGGTTTCTATCTGGTATAATTTTCTTTCTGCTTCATGGGCTTCTTTAACATTTTTCATTGTGCAGAAATGCTGTTAATAAATTTTTTGAGCTTTGGCATTTCTTAATATGTATTTGGCCTTTTTAAAAACAATACTTTTCACTGAGTATGGAATTCTGTATTAATAAGTTTTCTTTCAAGGATGTTAAATACACTGCTCCACTCTCTTCTCATTTGCATTGAATCCAAGGAAAAATCTGTTACTATATTTAACTTTGTTGTTCTGCACAAATGTCATTTACTTTATTATTGTTGGTTTTTATTTTTTTTCTCTCTATCACTGATTTTGAGCAATTTGATTATGATGTGCCTTGGTATAGTTTTAGTAATGTTTATTTGTGTGTAGGTTAAGGTTGGATGATTTTTACATTCTTTGATTCTGTGGGTATGTACCTATCATAAAACTGAGCAGCATTTTAAGCATTATTTTTCACATATGATTTCTGCTCCCACAACTTACCGTTATCCTACAGGGATTCCAAGATACCTGTGTTAGGCCACTTAACGTGTCCTATAGCTCAACGATTATGTACTATTAAAAATTTCTTTCTCTGCTTCGTACCAGATAGTTTTTATATGTCTACATCTTCAACCTTACTAATCTTTTATTCTTGAAGGTCATCCTTTGTTAAAACATCCAGCATATTTTTCAATCCCAATGTCATAATTTTCATCTCAGTATATTTAGTTTGAATATTTTTTACACCTCCCATTTCTCAATTTAACATAGTCAACCTTCCTACCGTCTTCAGTAACATATTAATGTAAGTTATAATTGTTTCATTGTTTTTAGAGCCTTGTCTGGTAAGTGTAACAGCTGTGCCAGTTCTGGTCAGTGTTGATGACTGGTGCTCCTCCCTGAAGGAAGGCTTCACAGCTCTGTCTTGCTTTCCCTTTCCCTGTTCCGCAGCCTGCGACTCACAGCAGACAATACCCTGGAGAAAGTGTAGGGCTTACCTCACGTGCTTCCCCTTTCCTATTTACTCTTCTTCTTTGTCCCCTATCTATATTTTTGAAAAACCATTGTTTCATATATTTTTGAAAAAAAATTTAGTTGTTCGAGGCAGAAGGATAGAGCTGGTTCTTGTTACTCCATCTCAGCCAGAAATGGAAGCCATGCCTCCTATTTTATGCCAAGTTTTAAGTAAACAAATTGAAATAAAAGGTTTTGTTGTAAAGAACGGAGTAATCTTACCTGAAAATCTTTAACAATTTGGTTTCAAGTGAAGAAACACTTTATAGATATTTACCATTGGCAATTCTTTACCTTTTCTTTTCTTTTTTTCTTTTTTTTTTTTTTACCAGTTCTTATCGACTAATGATGTCAAAATACTTTTGGAATTGCAAAGAATTGAACATTAATCTTTAGGGTAATGTGCTCAACCTTCCAAAAATGTGAATATATATTATTCCAAATACCATTCCCCCAAATAATAGAGGTTTACTGCATATAAATTATTCGATAAGAGCCAGTGGAAACTTTGCCTAAAATATAATAAACACACTTTATGGGTATTGAAGACATTCTGAGATAGTCACAACTTCAGAGATTAAGATCCCAAATAGAAGGCAATTTCAGAGATATAAGAACAACTCTGTAATTCTTTAAGTGCTTTCTTAAAGCCAAGATGCCAAAAATTGAGCAAAAGCTGATTGTAACGCAGAACAGTTTCTTTCACCAGTCTCAAAATCCTAAGAAACAACAGTTGGCCTCAGAAATTCACCAAAGCCCAATTGGTGTGGCTCAGTGTTTGAGCACAGACCTATGAACCGGAGGTCATGGTTCAATTCCCACTGGGGAGTAGGGGCATGCAGGAGGCAGCTGATCAATGATTCTCTCTCCTCATTGATGTTTCCATTTCTCTCCTCCTCTTTCTTCCTCCCTGAAATCAATAAAAACATATATTTTTAAAAATCACCAAAGAGATGGCTCTGCTAACACGTTTTTCAATTGTAATTTCTGCAACCCCATACTCAGAAATGGGATAAGACTGATACTCAAACTCTAATAAATTAAGTTCCTGATTGGAATTAGGTGATCTGATCCTAATTTTGCTCCCTGATAGAAATTAGGTAAATTCTCTCTATGGGCAAAGGATAGTATCTAAAAGTTCCATTATGTTTTCAGTTATAATAGCTGACATCCAATAAAAATGTTGACAGAATTCCAAGACAGAAGACCACAAGGGGAAAAAAAAGAATAGGGAAATAGGACCAATCATGAATGATCCTTATATTGCTGTTTTCAGATATAGAAATTAAAATAATAATCAATACATCCCAAAAGATAGATGACCTTATTAGAGAAGTGAAATCTATAACAAAGAAACAATAGAAACTCTGTATATGAAATTTCAAATAGTGGAGACTAGAAATAGCATGAAGAAAAGTAAGTAATGCTAAGACAGGTAAATAGAAACTAAACAGACTAAAAGAACTAAGAAACTGAAATACAGAAAAGTGAAGAGACCTGTGGAACATAGTGAAAGGTTTAATTTATGTATATTTAAACTAGCAGAAGAACATTAGAAAAATGAGACAGCAGCAGTGTTTAAAGAGATAATAGTTAGAAAATTTCCAAAATATTTGAAAGATATTACACTACATGTTTAAAAAGCTCTGAACATACTAAGCAACACAATAACTTAATATTAAGTTTTCATAAAATAAACAATAAATATACAAACGATATAAAATAAAAATAGGAAAACTATATTAATAAGAACATCACAAAAATGATATAAAATGGAAAATCAGTTCATGAAAGGAGCACAATACTTCCTCTGTCATCAGGCAGATTCAGAATGTGGAGAAACTGAGTATATAAACATTATTGCTGGGAATTTAAATTGGCACACCTACTTTGGAAAACCCTTTGCTATCCTATATAATAAAAGCCTAATATGTAAATTGTCTGATCACTATGATGTGCACTGACCACTAGGGGGCAGACACTCAATGCAGGAGCTGCCCTCTGGTTGTCAGTGTGCTTCTACAGGGGGAGCTCCGCTGAGCCAGAAGCCAGGCTCATGGCTGGCGAGCACAGTGGCGTTGGCAGGAGTAGGAAGCCCAGGGGTAAGGAACAGCGAGCAGGTGGATGGTAAGGGGTGAGGAAGAGAGATAGTAATCAAGAAAATGTGAAACATGCCAAAACCGGTTTGGCTCAGTGGATAGAGCGTCGGCCTGCGGACTGAAAGGTCCCAGGTTCGATTCAGGTCAAGGGCATGTACCTGGGTTGCAGGCACATTCCCAGTGGGGAGTGTGCAGGAGGCAGCTGGTCGATGTTTCTCTCTCATCGACGTTTCTAACTCTCTATCTCTCTCCTTTCCTCTCTGTAAAAACTCAATAAAATATATTTTTTAAAAAAAACTGTTAAAAAAAAAGAAAAAAAAAAGAAAATGTGAAACAGAAAATAGGTGTGAATTAAGAGTAGGAAAATTAATGGGAAAAAGCATTAAAGAAAAACAAATGAGGAAGGGTAACCAGAAAATTTTCTATTTGATCTTTTTACTAACATTAAATACTATTTATAATTTTGATACATATATACACAACTATAAACTCTATAGTGATTGTTGTTTTTCATTTTACAGGCTAACATGTAACAACGGTCTGTAATTAAATCTATTAAGTAAATCTCTTCTACTATATCAGAGTCCTTTGATAGGATTTCTTTCAATGTCTCACTTTCAAGGTAAATCTCTTAGCCTATATTTTAAATTACATTTTTCTTTTTGTTAGGATTCATTTCTTACAAATTTCTACTGAAATTATACTCAAACTTCTTACATCTAGATGAGTAGTATATAGACATATTTCCCCTTATATTTTTAAGCTACCCATTTTTAAGCTTTTTATCCATGTGCTAATTTCTTCAGCTTTGAGTACACTATATTTAATAAAGAGTTGATAGTCCTCTAAAATTCCAAAGCCCCTAGCTTTCATATTATTAATCAAATATATCCCAAGACATGTTTGTAGGCTTTGATATGTATAATAAATAAATATACATATAATAAGTATACATGAGTTTTAATGGGAAAATTTAAGTGCAACATCATATATATACAATGCATACATAATAGTTAGTAGTGAATATATAACTACTACATATATATATATAACTACCAATAACAAAAAACACCTTGACTTATAGAAAAAAATTAAGACAGGAAGGGAAGCAATTATATCTATATTTTAGCATTAAAGCTTTACCTTAAATATGCTAAGAACATTTCATTAATTCTAAGTGAACATTTCATTGACACTAAGAAACGTATTCTACAGATTTTAGTATTTCTAATAACGGCATAAATCTGACAATTGTGACAGTCTTATGACAGAGCTGTCATTGCCTGCCATGTATGACCTTGGTCTCAGCTATTCATATTGTAATTACTTCAATTGAATCATGTGCAGTATTGAAACAACATGTCACATCTGATTACCATTTAAATGTCTTTTAAAATTTTTAACTCTGTCTTGGCACTGAAACACACAACATCACTGTGTATGCAGCAGCACAGAAGCAGAACTGTAGGCATAAATAAAACGTTAATGAAGTAAATATTCATTGTTGAAGGAATGGCTGCAATTTCAAATTTTATAAGAAGCAAAACGCAAATACTTTATGGAACTTGAGAAAGGAAGACATTTCCAAGTAAAGAAGCTATTGATTTTATTATTCTGAAACATGCCGAATAATTTTTAATCAGTGTTCATGGGAAAATATGAAAAAGGAAAAATTATCAAATTCCTCATAATATTTGAACATTTGAACGAGAGAGAGAAAAAAAGAGACATACACTCCTGTAAATAGTTTACATACTGTTTGGTTATCAGTTTGTTATAATTCCCCAGTGATTTTATACAAAGCAGCCTAATTCCAGGAAAAAGGAAAAACATTGAGTATAGTTAAATCAAACACACTGCATCAAAATTTGAAAAAAAAAAGGTTTTAGTGGCTTGGCAGAAAATTCTGGAACATTAAAGTACTAGTCTAAAAAATGCTGGATAACCAATGTTTTTGAAAGCATAAGTACTGCATTATGTTGAAGCATATAAAATTGTTGACTATAATTGGAAAAAATAATATAGAAGATTTATGCTATAAATGCAAGGAAACTTTTGAAATCTCTAATCATTTTTAGATATACATATATTTTGTCTATATTTCCCCCCAAAATGGTATATGAAAACATCTAATATATTTAAATCAGTTCATTTAATAATTATAATATTTCTACCCAAAATAAAGGCAAAAGTGTAAAAAATTTATGCATTGAGCCTGTTAGAAAAATGTTTATCTGTGAAAATTTGCAAAAACAGGGCAATAGCAGAACCTTTACCGACTACACTTTAGGGCAGAACACAGTGACTTAGCCACGCTGGATGTGAAAGCATAGGAGAGAAACTCAAAGTTAGGACTTTCAGAGGAATAGTGAAGGAAGTAGACATCTCCACCCTAGAAGAAGCAATGTATGGGATTCAAAAGCATGATACAGCAGGAATGAAAGTCTAATTCTACATCAGATTCTCAATAGTCATAGTTTGGAGAATATCAGCTCTCCCCACATATGATCATAAACCTGGCATCTATGCCTTGGGGTTGTAGCAGAAAAGATATGACAAGCTTGTCATCAACATTCATGAGGGAAAAGAGAGAATTGGATTATAGCTTAATATGCATCATTCTTCTCTTATATCATGGTGCATTTTATGATTAAATGAGTCTTAGAATTGATAACATGTGGTAGCCAAAGCAGTTGTCCATTTTGTTTCCCCATTGAAAAAAATTGATGGTCATATGCTTCTGTTTTCAATATTGAATTATAATCATAGATATACATCAGTAGTGTTCCAGAAAATAGTAACAGATGTAAAGGGGAAAACCTAACA
>NW_006290322.1:103455-106168 GCF_000327345.1 Myotis davidii
GAAAGTCTAATTCTACATCAGATTCTCAATAGTCATAGTTTGGAGAATATCAGCTCTCCCCACATATGATCATAAACCTGGCATCTATGCCTTGGGATTGTAGCAGAATAGATATGACAAGCTTGTCATCAACATTCATGAGGGAAAAGAGAGAATTGGATTATAGCTTAATATGCATCATTCTTCTCTTATATCATGGTGCATTTTATGATTAAATGAGTCTTAGAATTGATAACATGTGGTAGCCAAAGCAGTTGTCCATTTTGTTTCCCCATTGAAAAAAATTGATGGTCATATGTTTCTGTTTCCAATATTGAATTATAATCATAGATATACATCAGTAGTGTTCCAGAAAATAGTAACAGATGTAAAGGGGAAAACATAACATCATTTTCCCTTCAATATATTGCTGTATATATAGCAGAAGTGTTAGCATTTGAGCATTCCTTGGCTATCTTTTGGTTATCTTGTCTTATAAACTTTAAATAATACAGGGAATGACTGGAACCTACCACTACTAACATTAAATGCAAGATTTATTAAATTATTGTATACATTATTTATCTCCAATGTTTCTCTACTATGAGTTTTTGAGTTATTAAATTGTTTTATTCTTTTTATAATTTTAAAGTTAATTTTATTATGCTGTATTGACATCCTCAAAACTGGTAATAAAGTCCTTACGAGAATGCAGTGTAAATATTTAATGTTTTCCTTCTGATAATAAATAAAAATATTGATATGTTTAATAAGGTAGGCCTAGTAACATCACTTATATTACAAAACATTTTTATCAGTGAAGCAGTGTCATCTCAGAATCCAGGATAAAAGATCTGAAAATATTCGTGATGTAATTTCTGGGTTTGCACCTAAATTGAAATAGTGCATAAAATATTTCCTTTTAAATCCCCATTATTGTTTTAAATAAATGGTAACTGTGAATGCCTGAATACCTTTCTCAACATCATCTTTTTAGCTCTAATATGATACATTATTTGTGAGGTGAGAGGATTATATAACTTTTTAATCATTCATTAGTCTATTCAATTTGGAGACTATATGATTCTTTCAAAATTTGGTATAATCTTTAAAATTTAAACAGTTGAAGTCTTTACATATCATTCAGCCTTATGTCTGCATTACTAATATTTTGGTGCTTTCTGTTGCTAACATAATGGATCTAGTTTGGTCATTCATTATCTTTCAGATAATGTGGTGTTTGGGGAGCGGATCTCCCCTTTGCAGGTTCTTGCCTCACAAAATTTGAAGAATAAAATTCACAGGCTATAAGGACTTATTAGTAAAAGAGTGGAAATTTATTGGCAGCATTTACAAACTCCCGTATAAGGAGCAGGTCCCAAGAGGGTAACCCACTAAGCTCCTTTTTTTCTATGTTTTATAAAGGCTGTAGTTCTTTGTCTCTTCATGCTCCCTTCTAATTGGACCCCTTCCCCATTTTATGACCCTGTGCTTTTCTAATTGGTTACTCTTTTGCAGAATATCAGCTTCAAAGTCCCAAACCCCCTTCTCTTGCAACATTCCTCTTTCTCTGTGAGCATGTGTTTCCGTCTTTCCAGCATCTGTTGGTATTTCTCAATCCTCAGTGAATATGTTTCCTCCTTCCCCATACTCTGTGACTTTTTTTATTCTCTGTGAATGTATGCCTTCTGGCAGTTCTAAGACCTCACCTATTCATTCCTCCCCTATGGACCCTCTTTTTTTCCTAAGGCTCCCCAAACCTGCCTATTTTGTCCCTAGAATTCCTTTCATCAATATCAATAGTCTCACATAATTAAAGGCAGGGGAGGGCACAGTTTTTTTCCTCACAACTGAGATAGCAGGTGGCTTTGCTTATTATAATAAAAGCAAATCTAATATTAAATTCTACCACAAATAAAAAGATATTAACAATTTGACAAAAAAAATCATGTGACTTTATCCTATAGATGTGATAAAAACTTAGCTTTCCTTATAATCATTACTCTAAACTCAATATTGATAAACTAGAGGCCCAATGCACAAAATTCATGCAAGAGTAGGCCTTCCTTCCCCTGGCTGCTGGCACCGGCTTCTCTGCAGCTGCCAGCAGGTACCCAGGACCCGGGGTTTCCTCCCAGCCCTGTCTTCGTCCGGAAGGTCGTCCGGAAGGACGCCCAGGCTAATTAGCATATTATGCTTTTATTATTATAGACTAGAGGCCTGGGGGGAGGAGGGGTTCCTCAGCCCGGCCTGTGCCCTCTCGGAGTCTGGGACTCCTCGGGTGATGACGACCTGCTGGCTTAGACCTGCACCTGGGTGGTAGAGGGCAGGCCCAATCCATAGGTACAGCCCCTAGTCAGGCTCAAAGCAGGGCCGATGGGGGAGTTGGGACACCACCCCCTGTCACGCATAGAGCAGGACAGATAGGGGGTTGGGGCACCATATTATTTCACAGTCAGAGCAGGGCCGATGGGGAGGTTATGGCTCTATCCCATCACACACAGAGCAGGGCCCGTGGCGGGGGGGAATTGGGGCGCCACACCCTGTTACACACAGAGCCGCAGGGTGATCAGGGGGTTGGGGAATCTCCCCCCATCAGGCACAGAGCAGGGCCGATCAGGGTGTTGGGGTGCCTTCCCCTGTCAGGAACAGAGCAGGGCAAATAGGGAGGTTGTGGCCCCACCCCCTGTCACACACAGAGCTGCAGGGTGATCAGGGGGTTTGGGCGCTGCCC
>NW_006290322.1:106890-107248 GCF_000327345.1 Myotis davidii
CCAATTACCATGTTTCTCTTTTATTAGATAGGACTAGAGGCCCGGAGCACAAAAATTTGTGCACTCGGTGGGGGTGGGAGTGTCCCTCAGCCCGGACTGTGCCCTCTCGCAGTCTAGGACCCCTCGGTAGATAACGACCTGCTGACTTAGGCCTGCTCCCAGGTGGCAGAGGGCTGGCACAATCCCCAGGTGCAGCCCCTGTTCAGGCTCAAAGCAGGGCTGGTTGGGGAGTTGGGGTGCTGCCCCCTGTCACACTCAAGGCAGAGTCAATGGGGAGGTTGCGGCACCACCCCCTGTCATGCACAGAGCAGGGCCAATCAGGGGGTCGGGGCGCTGCCCCCTGTCACTCACAGAGCAG
>NW_006290322.1:108693-123017 GCF_000327345.1 Myotis davidii
TCTTTTTTTTTTTTTTTTTTAATTCTGGGCCAGTTTTAGCTCTGGCTCCAGCTCTGAGTCTTCTGCTGCTGAAAGCAGGTATCTGGTTTGTTTTTGTTCTATAATCAAAACAATGTATCAACTCCAGCTCTGAGATCCCGGTTGACTGTAAGCAGATTACTGGGGTTTTGTTTAGCTTCTATATTTGTAACAATGTTTCAAACTGAAAGCTCAGAGGCTAGAAGGGGCAGGAGGGGACTGTTGGAGTCCTCCAACACTGAAGTAAGCAAGTCTCATGTTAACTTAAAGCTGCCTGGCTGCCGGCCGCCATCTTGGCTGGCAGTTAATTTGCATATCGCCCTGATTAGCCAACAGGAAGGGTAGCGGACATACAGCCAATTACCATGTTTCTCTTTTATTAGATAGGACTAGAGGCCCGGTGCACAAAAATTAGTGCACTCGGGGAGAGGAGGAGGTCCCTCAGCCCGGACTGTGCCCTCTCGCAGTCTGGGACCCCTCGGGAGAGAACGACCTGCTGACTTAGGCCTGCTCCCGGGTGGCAGAGGGCAGGCACAATCCCTAGATGCAGCCCTTGGTCGGGTTCAGAGCAGGGCTGATTGTGGAGTTGGGGTACCACCCCCTGTCACACTCAAGGCAGAGTCGAGGGGGAGGTTGCGGCACCACCCCCCGTCATGCACAGAGCAGGGCCAATCAGTAGGTTGGGGTGCTGCCCCCTGTCACTCACAGAGCAGTGCCCATCAGGGGGGTTGGGACTCCGTACCCGGTCACGCACAGAGCAGGGTTGATCAGGGGGTTGGGGAGCTCCCCTCTGTCACGCACAGAGCAGGGCCCATCAGGGGGTTGAGGAGCTCCCCACTGTCATGCACAGAGTAGGGCCAATAGGGGATTTGGGGCACCGCCCCCTGTCACACACAGAGCTGGGTGGATCAGGTGGTTTGGCCGCAGCACCCTGTCACACTCAGGGTAGGGCCGATGGGGAGGTCTGGCTCTACCCCGTCACACACAGAGCAGGGCCCATGGGGTGGGGGTTGGGGCGCCACCCTCTATCACCCACAGAGCAGGGTGGATCAGGGGGTTGGGGTACTGCCACTGTCATACTCAGGGCAGGGCTGATGAGGAGGTTATGGCTCTACCTCGTCACACACAGAGCAGGGCCCGTGGGGGGTTGGGGTTTGGGGCACTGCACCCTTTCACACACAGAACAGGGCCGATCAGGATGTTGGGATGGCACACCCTGTCATACACAGAGCAGCAGGGCGATCAGGGGGTTGGGGAGCGCCTCCCTATCAGGCACAGAGCAGGGCTGTTCAGGGGGTTGGGGCGCCACCCCCTGTTATGCACAAGGCAATTGGGAGGTTGCGATGCCACCCTCAGTCATGCTCAGGGTAGGGCCGATTGGGGGGTTGGGGCACCGCCCCCTGTCACACTCAAGGCAGGGTTGATGGGGAATTTGCGGCGCCGCTCCTTGTCACGCAGAGACCAGGGCCAATCAGGGGGTTGGGTCGCTGCCCCCTTCACTCACAGAGCCGCAGGGCAATCAGGGGGTTTTGGAGCTCCCCGCTATCAGGCACAGAGCAGGGGTGATAAGGGGGTTGGGGCACCTTCCTGTGTCCCACCCAGAGCAAGGCAGATAGGGAGGATGTGGCAACGCCCCCTGTCACACACAGAGTCGCAGGTCAATCAGGGGGTTTGGGTGCTGCCCCCTGTTACCCTGATCCTGGTGCCGGCAGGCCTCGAGGCTCCTCTGATCCCGGTGCTGGGAGGCATATTCCCTTTTTACTACATAGGATAGAGGCCTGGTGCACGGGTCGGGGCCGGCTGGTTTGCCCTGAAGAGTGTCCTGGATCAGGGGAGGGGTCCCCACTGGGGTGCCTGGCCAGCCTGGATGAGGGGATGATGGCTGTTTGCTGCTGGTCACACACCCTTTAAAGTGGGGATCCCCACTCGGGTGCCTGGCCAGCCTGGATGAGGGGATGATGGCTGTTGTCAGGCTGGCGGGTGACTGAAGCTCCCAACTGTGCCTTTTTTCTTTTTATTTTTTTATTCTGGGTCAACTTTAGCTCTGGCTCCAGCTCTGAGGCCTCTGCTGCTTAAAGCAGGTATCTGGTTTGTTTGGGTTCTATAATCGAAACACTGTATCAACTCCAGCTCTGAGATCCCTCTGGCTGAAAGCAGGTTTCTGGGGTTTTGTTTAGCTTCTATATTTGTAACAATGTTTCAAATGCAAGCTCAGAGGCCGGCAGCAGCTGGCGGGAAACCCTAGAGTCCTCCATCACTGAAGCAAGCAAGCCTCATGTTCTCTTCAAGCTGCCTGGCTGCTGGCTGCCATCTTGGCTGGCAGTTAATTTGCATATCGCCCTGAGTAGCCAATGGGAAGGGTAGTGGATGTATGGCTAATTACCATGTTCCTCTTTTATTAGAAAGGATTGCTTATGTCCATTTCATTTCGCTCTTCTGCAGAATTCTCTTGCTCTCTCATTTGGGGCCATTTATTTGTCTCCCCATTTTGTTGCCCCTCTGTGTCCATTTCTATGTATTATGTAGATCTTAAATTCCCAGTCTTAGTAGGGTGGCTTTATATAGTAGGTGACTGTGGTGCCCCTTGGTACAGTCTCCCTGATCACCTGAACTGGGTCTGTAAGAATGTCCTTTGTGCAGCTTATGTGCTTCCTCCTATTGTAATGGAATCATGATTGTTTTGGGCCCATTCATGTGTGGGATACACCTCCCAAAAACCATGCAAGCTGCTGTGCAGATGCTAATCACATAAAGCGAAATGTGCCCCGGCAGGGTTTGGCACCTGCTGAGGTCTTCCTGTGGGTCTGCTGCTTGTGAAGCTTTTTGGATCCTGCTCTGTTGTTTTCTGAAGCTGGTTTGGGTGTACTGCTTCTCAACCTTCACAGAGGGAATCTGGTGCCCACCAATGTCAGATGCTCCTGTGACTGGCCCTGGGGAACCTGTTTGGAGCTAACCATGATCCACAGCTTGTGGCTCCCTCTGCTGGGCCTGGGTGCATGTGGAAAAGACCAAGCTGCACATGGAAGTCTGCTTTTACTAGCACCAGGTCCAGGGGCAGGTCAGCAAAATTCTCAAAATGAGAAACTCTCCTCTGCCTACATGCTGGCTGTTAAGGTCAATCATTCAAAGAGCCCCAGGCTGTCCTCCTCAGCAGGACATAAGATCTACAGGGTGGAATGAAAGGGATTATAATGATTGGGGTTATTGCTTCCCCCTAGGCCGATGCTGCATGGAGGGGAATGTTCTGCCTGAGAAAAGATGGCCTCTACAATAAGGAGAAATGACTTAGCTGAGGGGTCCTGGTGGATGACATCTCAAATCTCTCCCTGGAGGCACCAACCCCAGACTCTCCTCATGCAGTTCTCGTCTGCTCTGCCCTCTCTCCACTGCAGCCCAGGGTGAGTTGCTGCAAACAAAATGTTGTGTATGGGCCCTTTATCAGGGTGCTTGCCTTTCTAGCCTTCTCTCCCTGGTGGACAAATGTAACTGCTTTTCACAGCTACATGTTATGTGGGTGCCCTTCCCAGTAATGGTCTCTGGGTTTTTGAGATTGCCTTGCTGTTTAGACTACATGTTTCAGGGAGAACTACCCACAGCTGGTATATCCCTATGGAATTTCAGCTGCTGCTTTTGAGTGCCCACCCAGCCCTCTCACTCATCCAAGGCTTCTACGGGTCTCAATGTGGCCTTTTCTGTATGAACGTAGTGGTGCATACATTCTTTCTGATTGGTGTTTCAGGTCTCAGGATTTATGCTTAGAAGTGGGATCACTGAGTCAAATGGCAGCTCCATTTTTAATTTCTTCAGGAAATCCCATACTATTTTCCATAATGGCAGCACCAGTCTGCATTCCCACCAGCGGCGTACTAGGGTTCCCTTCTTTTCACATCCTTGCCAGCACTTGTCATGGTAGCCATTCTAACAGTGTGAGGTGATACCCCCTTGTCGTTTTAATTTTCATCTCTCTGAAGATTAGTGACTTTGAGCATTTTTCATATGTCTCTTGGACATCTATATGTTCATTTTGAGAAATGTCTATTTAGGTCCTTTGCCAATTTCTAATTGAATTGTTTGTTTTCCTTTTGTTAAGTTGTTCATTATATATTTTGAAAATGAATCCCTTTATCAGATGCATCATTGGAAAATATGTTTTCCCATACAATGAGTCCTTTTTTCATTTTGTTGATGGTTTTGTGTGTGTGTGTGTGTGTGTGTGTGTGTGTCTGTGTGTGTGTTTTGTTTGTTTGTTTGTTTGTTTTAATCAATTCTGAATATCAGAGCCTTAGGGAATGGCTGAAATCACCCATTTTGGACTGTGTGCTGTGCCCGGCCAGTTGCTAATATCCTGGATGCAAGCTCAGGAAAGAACATGGTGGCTCCCAAGATATTTATGAGACTAGAGGGTATGGCAGGTCCCATTATGGGGAGGGAAACTTTCTAGGCAGTTCTGTGTGTCTCCACTCCAAGTAGGTATAAGATGGAATAGTAAATGAGGAAGCAGAGAAAGTGAGTGTAGACCACTCTTTCGGGAACCTGGGCTATGAAAGTGAATGTTTTGATGGTAACTAAACAGGGACAGTTGGACCTTGGTATGGTTATTTTATAGCTAAATCATTGATGGAGATTTAGGAATGAGGATTGAAAATATATTTGAAAACAAGGTATACATGCTAATTTTAATGTTTATGAAAAAATTTATATACGGGTATATACTTTGGACTTAGACATTTATGTGAACAGGGGAAATCTGGATCTTTTAACTCCATAGTTAAGTTTATTTCTAAGTATCTTAATTTTTTTGTTGCAATAGTAAATAAGATTGTTCATTTGTTCTCTTGATGAGGATTCATTGTTGGTGTATAAGAATGCCATTCATTTCAGAGTGTTAATTTTGTACCCTGCTATATTGCAAACTTACTTATTAAATCCAGTAATTTTTTGTGGGATCTTTAGGGTTTTCTAAGTATACTATCATGCCATCTACAAATAATGAGAGATTTATGGCCTCCTTTGCAAATTGGGTGCCTTTTATTTCTTCTTCTTGGTTGATCACTATGGTTAAGACTTCAAGTACCATGTTGAATAAGAGTGGTGAAAGCAGACATCCATGTCTTCTTCCTCTTATTAGGAGAAATGTTTTTAGTTTTTGCCCATAGAGTATGATGTTGGCTGTAGTTTGTCATATATGGCCTTTATTAACTTGAGGTATAGTCCCTCTATTTCCAATATGCTGAGAGTTTTTATCAAAAATCGATTTTAAAAATGGATTTTGTCAAAAGCTTTTTCTGGATATATTAATATGTCATGTGATATTTGTCTTTCAATTTGTTTATGTGATGTATCAAATTTATTGATTTGTAAATATTGTACTATCCTTCCATCCCTGGAATAAATCTCACCTGGTCACGGTGTATGATCTCTCTAATATATTGCTGGACTGATTTGCTAATGTTTTGTTGAGGATTTAGCATCTATATTCACCAGGAAGATTAGCCTGTAATTCTCTTTCTTTGGAGTGTCTTTATCTGGTTTTGGAATTAGGATAATGCTGACATCATAAAAAGAGTTTGAAAGTATTCCTTTTTCTTGGATTTTTTGGAATAGTTTGAGAAGGATAGGTTTTAGTTCTTTGAATGTTTGGTAAACTCTCCTGTGAAGCTATCCACACATGGCTTTTGTTTGCTAGGAGATTATTTTATTACTGCTTCAATTTCATCAGTTGTGATGGGACTATTCAGGTTTTCTGAATCTTACTGATTCAGTTTTGATAGATTGTATTTTTTTAGAAATTTGTCTATTTCATCCACATTTTGGAACAACTGGACAACCAGAACAACTGGTAGCTATGATGTGCACTGTGGCTGGCCAACCAGCCTGATGGGGGGCTGGAGGGCTGGAGGTTCTCGCCCCCACCGGGCCAACATCCCATGGCCTTTGCCCCCCATGGGCCCAGCCCAGTTGGCCCCCATGGTGAGGGGGGACGTGGCCAGACCTCACCTGTGCAAAATTTGTGCACTGGACCTCTAGTTTTCTTATGATCCTTTGTATTTCAGTGGTGTCAGTTGTTACTTCACTGCTTTTATTTCTGATTTTACTTATTTGGGTCTTCTCTCTCTGTTTCTTGATGAGTCTGACTGATGGTACATTAATCTTGTTTATCTTTGCAAAGAACCAGCTCTCGGTTTCATTGATTTTTGTATTTTTTTTTAGTCCTTATGTTATTTACTTCTGTTTTAATCTCTTTTTAAAAAAATATATTTTATTGATTTTTTACAGAGAGGAAGGGAGAGAGATAGAGTGTTAGAAACATCAATGAGAGAGAAACATTGATCGGCTGCCTCCTGCACACTCCCCACTGGAGATGTGCCCGCAACCAAGGTACATGCCCTTGACCGGAATCAAACCTGGGACCTTTCAGTCCGCAGGCTGATGCTCTATCCACTGAGCCAAACCGGATATGGCTGTTCTAATCTTTATTATCATCTTCCTTCTACTTACTCAGGACTTTTCTTATTGTTTCTTTCTAATTTTTTAAGTTGTAGGAATAAATAGTTTATTAATAATTTTTCTTAGTTTTGAGTTAAGTCTGTAGAGCTATGAACTTCCTTCTCATGACTGCTTTTGTTGTGTCCCATAGATTTTGGGTTGTTGTATGCTCATTTTCAATTGTTTCCAGGAAGTTTATATATATATAATCTTTCTTGATCACATTGGTAACCCATTCATTGTTTAATAACATTTTATTTAGTCTCCATGTGTTTGAATGTTTTTGAGTGTTTTTATTATAGTTGATTTCTAATTTCATGACATTGTGATCTGAGAAGATGCTTGATATGATTTCAAATGTCTTGAACTTGTGGAGACTACTTTTGTGTCCTAACATGTGGCCTATTTTTGTGAATGACCCAGGTACATTTGAAATGAATGTATATTCTGCAGCTTTGGAATGAAATGTTCTATAATTGTCAATTAAATCCCTTTGATCCAGAGTGCCTTTTAGAGTCTCTGTTTCCTTACTTATTTTTTGTCTGAAAGATCTATCTAGTGAAGTCAGCAAGGGGTTAAAGTCCCTTACTATGACAATATTGCTGTCAATCTCTCCCTTAAACTCCTCCAAATGAGCATTTTATATATTTAGGTGCTCCTATATTGGGTGTATATATGTTTACCAAGGTTATATCTTCTTGTTGGATCAATCCTTTTAGTATTGTGTCATGATATTTATTGTCTCTTGGTGATGGCCTTCATTTTGAATTCTATTATGTCAGTTATGAGTATTGCTACCCTAACTTATTTTGTTTCCATTTGCATGGAAAAAAATTTCATCCCTTCACTCTCGTCCTGTGTGAGTCTTTTGAAAGACCCTTCTGAGGAGGGTCTCTTGTAAACAGCATATAATTGGGTCATGTTTTTATATGTATTCAGCTACCCTATGTCTTCTAAATGGAGCATTTAACCCATTTGCAATTAAAGTTATTATTGATAGGTACTTATTTATTACTATTGTATTTCTGTATGCTTATGTTTCTTTCTCCCCCTATTTCTTCTCATTACAGCAGTCCCGTTAGCATTTCTTTCAGTATTGGTTTGCTGACTCCTTTAGTCTTTTTTGTCAGGGAAGCTCTTTATTTCACCATCTATTTGTATGATAGTCTTGCTGGATATAGTAATATTGGTTTCAGATCCTTTTTTTCATTACCTTAAATACTCATGCCATTCCCTTCTGGCCTGTAGAGTTTCTAATGAGAAATCAGCTAACAATCTTATGGGAGCTCCTATTTTAGGTAACAAATTACTTTTCTCTTGCTGACTTTGAGGTTCTCTCTTTGTCTTTAATATTTGACATTTTAATTATGATGAGTCTGGGCATGAACCTGTTTGGGTTCTTCTTGCTTTTGACTCTCTGTGCCTCCTGTGCTTATGTGACTTTTTCCTTTACCAGATTAGGGAAGTTTTCTACCATTATTTCTTCAAACATATTCTCTACCCCTTTCTTACTTTCTCCCCCTCCTGGCATTCCTATGATGTCAATATGGTTACATTTCATGTTGTTCCACAACTTAATTAATCTGTCCTCCTGTTTTTTAATTGTTTTTGGTTCTCTAAATGACTTATTTTTTTTACCCTGTCTTTTAATTCACTGATCTGATCTTCATCTTTCCCTGATCTGCTGTGTAGTACCTCCACTGTGTCTTTTGTTAGTGTTATGTCATTCTTAATAATTACTCATTTCTCTCATTGTTGATCAACTTTATCATCATTCTGAATGCTATATCTGATAAATTTCTTAACTCCATTCCATTTAGCTCTTTTTCTGGAGAATTCTCTTTTTCTTTCATTTAGGCTGGCTTTTTGTTTCCCTATTTTGACTGCTTGTTTATTTTTGTGTCTGTGTATTAGGTAGATCTACACCTTCTGATCTCTAGTGCAGGACAATGTCAGAAGCTATTTGTGACCGGTTCTGAGTACCCTGTTTGGAGCTCTCAGCAGTCCACAGCTTTTGGCTCCCTCTGCTGGGTCTGAGTGCCTTTGAAAGGGACCAAGATGTGCATCATGGTCTGCTTTACCAAGGCACATGGCTAGGATGTATCAGGCTAAGACTCAAAGCCTCCAGAAACCCTCCTCTTCCTGCAGTCCTATTGACGCTCAGTCTTGATTAACCCCAGGGTATTGACCTCAAGGTGCAGCTAGAGGTCTTCTAAAAGGGTGAAGCAAATGCCTTCCCGCCTCTCCCCCCTCCCCCCCCGCCTCCGTGCTTCCATGCAAAAACTGCCTGGATAGCAAAGTTTCGCTTGGAGAAATATTTTCCCTGTAGTGTGAGTGAATGACTCAGCACATGAAATCAGGGTGGCTGCCCTTTGAGCTCCAACCCCAGAACCCCCTATCCAGGCTTTGGCTCACACAGCTCTAGCCTACTCTGCCCTTCCTCTGCCAGAGACCAAGGTAAGTGGCTGCACACAAAATTTTGTGCTTTGACCCTTTAAGACGGAGCCTGCATTTCATGCCATCTCTCCCAGGCAAACAGTAACCCTTCTGCTTTTCACTGCCAGATGTTCATTGGGCACCTGTCTCAGTTCTAGTTCTCTAGGCTGGGGAACCCAACTTGGGGTGAAGACCCCAGAGTTCTCAGTGGGAACCCCAACAACTGAGGTATCCCTCCGGAACATCAGCTGCTCTCTATGGGAGCCTGACCAGCCCTTTCGCACCTCCATTCTTCCTACCAGTCTCTATGTGGTCTCCACGTTCAATCCTTGGTTATCAGGATTCTCTCCAACTAATCTTCAGTTGATTTCATGGTGGTTTTCTGTATTTTAATTGTATGAAAGTGTCAGTGTAGCTTCTACTTACTCTGCCACCATTTTCAAATCATCTCAAGTGTACATTTCTATGATACAGCATCTGTATATTGCATTGTGTGCCCACCACCCAAAGTCAAATCATTTTCCATCTCCATATATTTGGGCCCTTTGCCCTTTACTACCCACCTACACTTCCTTTCCTCTGATAATCAGCAGTGTGTCTATGAATTTCAGTATTATATTCCACATAGGAGTGAAATCATATGGTTCTTAACTTTTCCTGAATAATTTATTTTGCTTAGCATATTTTCAAAGTCTATCCATGCTTTTGCAAATGGCAGTATTTCATCTTTCCTTATGGATGAGTATTATTCCACAGTATACTGGTATATGTCAATTATTGGAATACTACTCAGCCATAAGAAGATATGGATAAAGAAGTTGTAGTTCACTTTTAATTCAGAGGTTTAGAAAATGTATGGCTTACCCAAGTTTATGTGGTAGAAGGTTATATGACTGCAACATGAATAGTGATTTAGATCCAAGAATTTGTGTTTATGATGGTAAAGATGAAGATAGCATGATAATCAATTTCATGATTACAATTACTATGAGACAATGATGTCAATGACAGTAAAAGCAATGATAATAATTATTAAGAGGATGCTGATGAACAGATAAGGAAGGTGAGGCTAAAGGAGATAGTTCTTGTTTAGATATATTTGGGGCTTGGCAACTTTTCTCCTTTCTTACATGCATAAATTACTTACACTTTAATTTCCTTTTTTGAAAAATGGATAACATGACAGTCATTACCTCTTTGGATATATCTGTCCAGGTTTGCATCCCATGATATCCTTACCACCATCCATAAAGCAATTTTAGAGATGGTTGGAAAAGCAAACCTTTGAAAATTTAGTTAATAAATTTGTCCTTGCTTTTTCAGTAAATATATGAACAAATTCGGATTCATACCTAGATTTCTTTGACAAAATGTTCATGTTCTTATTCTTTCTACAGGGCCACATAGTTTTCCTAACAGCATATTTAATAAAACACAATATCATTGATGATATATTTGTAGAATTTTTTAAAGAAATGCCTATGCTGATCACTTTTAGTCAACTATAGAAAAACAGAAATTACTTTACCAGAAAGCAATGTGTAACCAATTTAAGCGATACTAATGGTTTTTAGAAATTGTACATAAAAGCCTTCTGACAAAATAGTTGATTTTTCCCAATAGAAAAATCTGGCTATCTCACAGCTTTTTAAAATGGAGAAATGTAATTTTTTAAAATGTGGGTTTACAAAGGATGGTAGTCATGAACTTTTCTACATATTTCAAAACTGGGCAGCCAGACACAGAGCTCACTGCATGGTTGGCCCAATAATTCATGCCACAACTGAATCAACAGGGCGCATTGCCAAGCTAAACTCCTAATTTTCTATTTCAGCCCTGTCGATTCTATTGTGGCTGATTTTGGAAGAAAGGCCAATTGGCTTACTGTCATATTTCTCATTCAACCCTACAGTGGAGGCAAAGAGCCAGACTTTGAGAGAAATCTGTGGTTTGTTTTTTAAATTTCCTTTCTCCTATGTAATTACATATACTAATTGAACACCACTGATAATGTGGAAAACAATTCAAAAAAGGATCCTGCCATCTCTTTACTATGTGTAGTCAAAATAAACACTGGCTCATATTTTGAATAATTATGTTATGACCCGTTGAATTTAATAATCTGTGGCAAATACAAATAAAGAGACAATTGATTCCCTAAGGTTAAATAGGAGGCAACATGACTGAAGTTAATAACATTAAATTGGTTTCAAAATACTGTATAATAGGATCAGAAATTCCAATAGTAATTAAAAGTTTACCTGCTATGGCCTTAAGGTCTAAGTCAAAGCAAAAGAGCCTAAGCTTAAGCAGATACATTGGTAGGCCATGGCAAGATCAAGGGTAACCTGACGAGAAAACACAAATGCCTGCATTGTTAGCATAGGTATACAACTCATTTTGAGCTAGTGCATTGAGTTGTTACTCTGATACACAGTTTTCTTGTGTAACATCTCCTTCTGTTCAATTTGTTGTTGTTTCTAAATTTAATAATCACAGCACATCAAAATAATAAGTAGCCAACACACAGGCAGAAATTTAATTATTCTCATGTCACTCATGTTTTTACCCACCTCAACTTAATCTTAAATTATATAATTAGAGAGCATTTTTTCAGCTTTAGTCATGTTTTTACCTACCTCAACTTAATCTTAAATTATATAATTATATAATTAGAGAGCATTTTTTCAGCTTTTAAAAATAGAATAATGCCATAAACAGTGTTTGATATTTCTTCTACAGTTCTATTTCCTGAAAATTATATATTTTTCAAAGATGATGGAACAATGAACAGAAAAAAATAGAAGGTATCATCAGATAGACACCATAGTACAGAAGAAGATAATATTACCAGAATTATTATATCTCCTAATAGGTCCTGTGTTATTCATGAAGGGCAGGGATGTCCTCAAACATTTCCAGAAAGAAATACACAGGAATTTGGACAAGAGCTCCATCGTCTTTAGCTGTTTGATTAATTTAGTAATTCAAATTTAAATTTAATAGTTATAAAAATACAAGTGGAAAAAGAATCAAAAGTATTAGAATTTAGTTGTTCTATTTTATTATCAAATTAATAAGAGGTATAATTTTAATCTCCATTACAAAAAAAAATGCTTTAGTAAAGAAAATACTGAAAATATGGCTCCCATCATTTGTAGTCACTTGGAATGTCTTTACCATATCCAGTCTATTGCATAAGTCTTTATATTAATTGCTGATTTTTTTTTTCTTATGGTTAACTAGGGTAGCTTAAATTAAATTGAGAATTATAAGGTTAATTAGTTTTCACCTTCACCAGGACTAATAAAATTCCAATAATTTGTTATTTTTTCTATTTTTTAATTATTATTTTAAATTGAAGAAAAATTAAGACATCTGTATTTAATAAAACTTTATGTGTTATATGACTGAATTATAAATATTTTTTAATAATTTTATTCAAGGAAATAGTTGACAAGAAAAAAAATGAAGGTGTTCCAAAAATCTAAGTGGGTTCAGTTTTGATTAACATCAGAGATTCATTCCGAGGTTGTTGTTTTTTTAGCTAATGATGAATATATGGTAACTCTGATTTTTTAAAAATGTAGCAATAAAAGTTACCAAAGTATATTTTATTCCTGTAATGTGAGGTACCCTGAAAGGTACTAAATTTCCTATTTGAAATAAGGAGTTTTTTATATAGTGTTGTCTTAGGTATATAGTTATTTGGCATTAGTAAATCGAAAGAGATTAACAACTAATTTTAGTTGTCAAAGGAGTTAAGTTAAAAAAAGAGTAGTTTCCAAATTACACTTTGGAAGAGACTAAATGAGTATGTGGAAATAAATATATTAGGAAAGCATTTAACTTAGCACGAGAGTGATCAAAGTTCTTAAAAGTCAAGTCAGGGAGCAGTAGGCAAATATGCCACTTACAAACAGGGGCTTGGGGGACTTAGGGAGTTATACTTTATGTTAAAGAGGAACAGTAGTGACAGATGATGAGGAATGCTAAGTCACCAGAAAATATGTTTTAATTAAACACCACTGTTATGTGCTGTGTCATTATGATGCGAGTTTCCTATCACAATACACTAGAAGAAACATGACCAAATAAGTAAATCCTTTCTTTTATGCACCTTTAAGTAATAGTAATGAACTAAAACTTTATAAAGCCTCATCTTAAGCTTGACAGTAATATAACAAAAAGTGTAGTTACACAGATTAAAGATGTATTTAAATAGAAAAAAGGAGAATTTCCTATTAGTAAATCATATATTTTAGAATGAATTCTGAAGAAACAACGAAAATATTATGTTTAAACTTTCAGACTAGCCAACAAAAACAAATGGCCAGCATCCTGAACAAAATACGAGAGAGAGAGAGAGAGAGAGAGAGAGAGAGAGAGAGAGAGAGAATTTTTAATTTTATTGCTTAATTTATTTTGTGAATGCTTAGGACTTAATTAAATGAGCATGTGAATATTAGAATACAGATATAATATTTCTAAAGCTTTCATTTAAAATAATAAATTACATTTAAATATGACATTATAAAGGATGAGAGGATTCTATATTCATTTAAAATTATATGTTGACACATCATGCAATATTGCATTTCTTTTCTTCATTCTCTCTTGTCATCTTACATTTCCTATATTTTAGTTCTGTCAATAGGCAGTTTACCAACTGTCTACATTGTACTCTTTCACCAGCTCTATAAACACCCTTTTTTGGAGATGGCATCATATTATATTCACTTACAAATGCCATAAAATAAATAGCTACATTGTGTACTGCATTGAGCATACATAGGTGTATTGGTTTTAAAGCCAAAGTTCCCCATGCTGTGAAAAGGGATGTTTCCAAATCTGAGAAAAAGATAAATTTATTAAATAATAGGGCTGGTTTTTATGGATTCTTGAAAAAAATCATATGACACATTTGTAAATGTTACTGAGGCAAACATGAGGCAGCCTGAACCTAATATATAAAATTGAGAAATATTCTTTCTTTTCCATCAAAAACGTGGGTTCTAAGAAATGTATAAATCTCAAGTGCAATATGTAACTGTTTTCATCTAAGTAAAGCGAGACCCTTATCCATTCCAGAGTACGAAACTTATAGTTCACTGGGAAGAGGGATAGAGAAGAGAAATTTAAACATCAGAATTTGAATAAATCCACTCATCTGCTGATGGGCACTTAGGCTGTTTCCAGATCTTAGCTATGGTAAATCGTGCTGCTGTGAACATAGGGATACATATATCCTTTCTGATTGGTGGACTAAAAAACTGTGGTACATCTACACAATGGAATATTATGCTACGGTAAAAAAGAAGGAATTCTTACCATTTGCAACAGCATGGATCAAACTGGAGAGAATTATGCTAAGCAGAATAATC
>NW_006290322.1:123470-127331 GCF_000327345.1 Myotis davidii
CATGTTTTATCTCTTGTATGTTTTTTTTTAATTTATAAAATTATCTAGAGGCCCAGTGAATGAAATCTGTACACAGGGGTGGGTCCCCTCAGCCCAGCCTGCACCCTTTCCTATCGAGGACCCCTCAGGGGATGTTCAGCTACCAGTTTAGGGAATCGGGTCTAAATTGGCGTTCAGACATCCCTCTCACAATCCAGGACCACTGGCTCCTAACTGCTCACCTGCCTGCCTGCCTGATCACCCATAACTGCCCTCCCACCAGACTGATCACCCCTAACCACCTCTGCCTGTTGGCTTGATCGCCCCTATCTGCCCCCCCCCGCCCCCCGCTGGTCTTGCCGCCCCCAACTGCACACCTATGCCGGCCTTGTTGCCTCTAAACTGGCAGTCGGACATTCCCCAAGGGGTCCGGGTTGGAGAGGTTGCAAGCTGGGCTGAGGGAACCCCCTCCCCTCTGTGCACGAATTTCGTGCACTGGGCCTCTAGTTACTTTTATAATCTCTCAGACTTAGTTTGAGTATGTTCTTCATACTCTCTATACTAGTGGTTTTATTTTCCATATTAAAAAGACAGTTAAAATACCAACTAAATATCTGTCTTCTTTTTATACAAATTATCTGTTCCTACTGTTATTTTCTTCACTCAGAGAATATTTACTTGGGACAGTATTTATCATAATTAAAACTATTTTCCTACTAGTTTTATTATACAAATATATTCCTTTATATAAAGATGGTATGTGTATCTATGTATATATTGTGGTTGTTTTATATATATATATTGAACTATACATAATGAAAGCGTAATATGCTAATTAGACCAGACCGCCTAATGACCTTTCAGACATCATTCCAGACATCCTTCCTGATGAAGACGTGACAGTGAGGGCTGAGGCAGAGGTGGTTAGGGGTGATCAGGCAGGCAGGTGAATCATTAGGGGTGATCAGGCAGAAATGCAAGTGGTTAGGGGCAATCAGGCAGGCAGGCAGGCAGGTGAGTGGTTAGGAACCAGTGGTTCTGGACTTTGAGATGGTGCAGGCCGGCTGAGGGACACCACCCCTGCACGAATTTCGTGTGTCAGTCCTCTAGTATATATATATAACCCCCTCCCCGCCACACACACACACACACACAAAGAAAGAACAAAAACAATTATATATTTTTTAAGAGAAACCTAGGAGGGAAAATAATGATCAAAAGAAGTATTTAAACTGTGTACTTCTGACCTATAATTTACAGCTGATATCTGTTAATTCTTAGTGGATTTCCCCATTATAAATAACCAATGATATTCATACTCCTCATTTAAATAAAATTTTCTCTTGGTTGTTTTCTTGCTTTCTTCTCGATGTAAGTTTAATATTTCTATAATTTTTGATGCAGGATGAATTCCTCTCTTTTTGCTCCTGAAACAGACCATAATTTGTTACATTTGCTATCTAATATTTTCAGTATCTCACCAGAAGTTTCTCCCTTTCAGAGAGAACAGCCATTGCAACACTTGACTATCTAATTCAAACATTCCAAAAATTACCTTTGAAAACAGCAAATTTTTATTTTTGTGATACTGATAAGATATTTACTATTGATGAGGATCTTTTTTTTATTTTATTAATAAGCAAAGGAAGATAATAACTTGATGTTACATTTATAGTAATAAATTAGATGAAGTTTTATAAAACACTTAAAAGTTTTATATTATAATTGATCAGTTGCCTCTTTTCAGTAACAATTGTTTTTGTCTACCATAATCATAGTGTGGTTTATAATTTTGATAATGTAAAGATGCAAATGAAATGCAATAGTTTTTGTTTTTTTAGTACACCTTATTTTATAAGGAAGATAAATGAAAACAAAAGTCCTATGATATATAATGAAAGCAATGCCAAGTTTTCTTTCCTGGAGTAGTCAGGAAAAATAAGTCAGGGAAAAATGATCAATTGTTGAGAATCTATAGAGTGTGCTATCTTATAATACCTAATTACTATTATCAATATTGTATAAGTGAAATAAACAATAGAACGGCTATTTATACTGATTCACTTATCACTTCATTTTTAAAATATATATTTTATTGATCTCAGAGAGAGAAACATTGATGATGAGAGAGAATCATTGATCAGTTGCCTCTTGCATACCCACTACTTGAGATTGAGCTTCCAATCCCAAACTGTGCTCTGACCCAGAATCAAATTGTGACCTCCTGATTCATAGGTTGATGCTCAAACACTGTGCAATACCAGCCAGGAATTACTTCATTTTCAATAACACTTTATTTCAAAAATATCTTTTCAAAAAAGTGATCAATATATGTCAAAAGTCTTGAACACATGAATCCAAGTATTTGAATCCAGGCATCCAATAATGTCAAGGAATTCTGATAGATTTATAGACCACTGCAAATAAAACATGTTTATATGTTATATAGAGGACAGAAAGAGGTTAGAAATAGTGCAAGATAATACAACTTCCATCAAGACTGATTCTTGTGCATATCTTTTTCCCCAAAATAATTTCTCCCCAAAAGAAAAGTGATGTTTAATCTTGGTTCTCAAAAGTGAACACAATTTCAAGCGAAGAAGAGGAGGTAGGACGTTATAATAGAGAAGTATGCTCATGTAAAGTCAAAGAAGCACATCCTATATATTAAAAGGCCAGCGACCATAAACATAATGACCAGAAAGACCACTCGAGCAGTTGCTATGAGGTGGGGCGGGGGGGGGCGTGGTTGACAAGGGGAACCAGGTGGCTGGCAGTGGCAGTGGGGCAGGACCTGCGGCTGACAAGGGGCCAGCGAGGGGAACTGGGTGGCTGGCAGCAGCGGTGGCAGGGCAAGACTCGGGCTGGCGAGGGGAACAAGCTGGCTGGCAGCGGTGGCGGGGTGGGACAAGGGCCAGCGAGGGGAACCTGGTGGCTGGTGGGAGCAGCAGGGCAGCACCGGGAACTGGTGAGCAGTTGACTGATGGGCCTGATTGCAGGCTGGGCCTAGAGACCCTACCCGTGTATGATTTCAGGCGCTAGGCCTCTAGTAAAAATAAGAAACCAAGAGATAGAAAGTAAAATTTATAAACACAAGACTAGCTACTGCAGAATATTAATCAGAATTAAAGTTAATATCGCAACAATCTTAGTTTGGCATTATCATAGGAGGGAAGGTTCCTAGCTATCCCAATTATTCCCTCCAGAGATCTGTCTCCTAGAAGTCCCACCTTTTGGTAGCTGTGCTTAATTTAGTAGAAATGTCTGGAAACCATAAAGTATATACCTGTCTATGCTATTAATTAACTTGGAATTTGAATGAATCCCTTACTCCTTCTGGGCCAATAAAGCATTTGGGTTAAGTGATTTCTAGAGGACATTTCAGGAGGATAATTCTACTTCTAGAGCTATATTCTTAGCAAAAGATACAACATTCTTATGACACTTAGCTACAGATAATATCTTTATTCTTTGTCAACCTGAGAAGCAACTAAAGTTAGTGAATTGTTTTAATTTACAGTTATTTTATTTATTAGTAACAATGAATGAGCATCTATACTAATAAAGGGGTAATATGCTAATTAGACCGGACATCTTCTGGACATCCTTCTGGACAAAGCCACCGTGGTGGAGGCCAAGGCAGAGGCTGTTAGGGGCAACCAGGCCAGCAGGGAAGGGTAGTTAGGGAGACCAGGCAGCAGGCAGAGGCAGTTAGGGGAGACCAGGCAGCAGGCAGAAGCAGTTAGGGGTGATCAGGCAGGCAAGCAGAGTATTTAGGGGCAATCAGGCAAGCAGGCATGTGAGCGGTTAGGAGCCAGCAGTCCTAGATTGCGAGAGGATGTGGGACTGTCAGGAGCGGGCCTAAACCAGCAGTCAGACACA
>NW_006290322.1:127846-130539 GCF_000327345.1 Myotis davidii
GTTAGTACATTTGTAACACTTTAATAAAATGCCCATACTGATTCTAGTTATCTTGTGATTCATCTAATTTTTTGTAGAAACCTAACAAAATAGAAATTGTGATTTTACAGGAACCATCACCCCTGCATTCTTTAGTCTTTGAAAGTGGAACTAATCTTAGGCATTTCATCCAGCATTGGTATTATTTCAGGGATTTCCACTTAGACTTTTCTTTCAGAATAGCTCTTACTCCACAATCAAGAAACTATGTAAAATTTTCAGCTTATATGCTTATCTATTCCAAATATAGACTCAGAGACTGATTATGAGAAGGAATTAGGCTAAGACTGTACTTATTAGTTTGCCCTATGCACTCCTACTCTGATAGTGCCTGATGGTGTTCCCATTTCTTGTAATCAGCATCAGCTGAGACCAACCTTTCTCAAAATATCATTGATATCCTTGTATTTCTAATCCCTTTTTCTTCAGTGTGCAATTAAATGATAAATTATCATATAGCAACAAATGATATGCATTGGGGCAATAAATATTATTCTCCCAAAGGGTACAACCTTTCATTCTCTGGGTCTAATAACTGGCTCACATCTAAATATTGAATAGAAAAACTGGGAAACTCTACTGCAAGAGTTGACTGTGGTTACTTGTGGAACTATTTTAGTTATACAAGTAAAAAAATTTGTTCAGTGAATATGCATCTATGTCCTTTAAGAGCACCATCTTTAGTTACCCATTCTCAATACATTTCTGCAAGTCAATGTCTCTAATTTACCAATCCTAGCTGGCTGCCCTTTAAGATAATTACACTCAGCTTGTTGCCAACAGTTAATTTCCAATACTATTAGCTCCATTATTCCATATCCCTATAATCCAAATTTACATGTAGGTAAGTAAGTTCTAGTAGCATCTAATTCTTACCATCTAGTCTACCAAGCACAGCCACCACTGAATTTTTCAAATATGCTACTGATTTCCCATCCATTTAATATTTCTTTCTACATATTGAGGGTAGTTTTCTTTGGACATTCCTGGAAAATATATTTGGCTGATTTGTCTTTCTTCAGGAATGAAAAAGCTGGAGTATGTATGCACCAATGCTTAGTCATTATTGGTCACCAGTGGCCTTTAGGGATTAATAAGTTATCATCGTCGACGCTGAGACCAACCTTTCTCAAAATATCATTGATATCCTTGTATTTCTAATCCCTTTTTCTTCAGTGTGCAATTAAATGATAAATTATCATATAGCAATAAATGATATGGATTGGGGCAATAAATATTATTCTCCCAAAGGATGCAACCTTTCATTATCTGGGTCTAATAACTGGCTCACATCTAAATATTGAATAGAAAAAATGGGCAACTGTAGCAAGATTTGACTGTGGTTACTTGTTGAACTATTTTAGTTATACAAGTACAACAATTTGTTCATTGAATATGCATCTATGTCCTTTAAGAGCACCATCTTCAGTTACCCATTGTCAATATATTTCTGTAAGTCAATGTCTCTAATTTACCAATCCTAGCTGGCTGCCCTTTAAGATAATTACACTCAGCTTGTTGTCAACAGTTAGTTTCCAATACTATTAGCTTCATTATTCCATATCCCTATCATACAAATTTATATGTAGGTAAGTACGTTCTAATGGCATCTAGTAATTACCATCTAGTCTACCCAGCACAGCCACCACTGAATTTCTCAAATATGCTACTGATTTCCCATCCATTTTATATTTCTTTCTACTTATTGAAGGTAGTTTCCTTTGGACCTTCCTGGAAAATATAGTTGGCTGATTTGTCTTTCTTCAGGAATGAAAAAGCTGGAGTATGTATGCACCAATGCTTAGTCATTATTGGTCACCAGTGGCCTTTAGGGATTAATAAGTTCTCATCGTCGACTTGCTCTGAGCATAAACTGTGTACTCTTGTGAAACCAGATAATATCCTTGGACAGAAGTTCATGAACTTTCATTAAGAAGCCACTGTCATGTGTAGAAATAAAAATGATGAGGTAATACATTTAAGATCCCAACAGGTATCAACTTTGCTAGTATAGGTATCCCCAACAGGGGCAGCTAACATCTTGAAAATTTTTACCAGTATCTTCCCTTACATGACTATTCACTATACCTGTGAGATATGTTTTTAAAATCTATCTCTATGCCAAAAGACATCAAATTGATAACTTCTAAATGATTCCTAGTATTTTGTAATAAACTAGAGAGCCAGTGCAGGAATCCGTGAACGGATGGGGTTTGGCTAGCCCGACAGCAATTGGCGGATCTGGGCAGGGCCTGTCAGGAGGAGGAGATGGCAGTAGGTTAGTCAGCTAGCCTGCCCCAATTGGGCCTGATCAGGGTTGGGCTGGTTGGGGGGAGGGTCCGTGAGGGATTGACTGGCAGCCCCTGCTCCTGATTGGGGTGGGGGGCCAATTGGGGATGGGCTAGGGCTGGTTGGCTGCCACAGTGTGCATGATAGTGACCCATCATTCTGGTAGTTCTGGTTGTTCTGTCATTTGGTTGCTTGGCTTTTATATATCCTATATAATAAAAGTGTAATGTGCTAAGTGTCTGATTGACTGGTCAGCCGTTCAACCAATCAAACGTAATACGCAAATGATATGCTAAGGCTGCTGAACTGCTCACTATGATGTGCACTGACCACCAGGGGGCAGATGCTCCAACCAGTAGGTTAGC
>NW_006290322.1:130794-135368 GCF_000327345.1 Myotis davidii
ACCCCACCCCCTGGTCATCTGTTTGGTTGTCCGTTCAGTTGTTTCAGTTGCGATGGTCACTTAGGCTTTTATATAGATAGACATACCTCCCACAATCCTGGTCCGCTAGCTCCTAACTGTTCACCTGCCTGCCTGCCTGATCACCCCTAACTGCCCCCTGCCAGCCTGATCACCCCTCACTGCCTCCCCTGCTGGCCTGGTTGCCCCCAACTGCCCCCTCTTCCAGCGTGGTCACCCCACACAGCCTGCTGTTTGGTCGTTTGGTCACCCCTCACTGCCTCCCCTGCTGGCCTGGTCTTCCCGTGCAGCTTGCTGCTCAGTCATTTGGTCGCCCCTCACTAACCCCTGTGCCAGCCTGGTCACCCCTCCTCCCCGCCCCTGCAGGCTATTCACTAGCCTGTTCGGTTGTTTTGGTTGCCACAGTCACTTTGGCTTTTACATAGATAGATAACTATGATATCTTATATGTTAATTTCTTTATTCTGGACATTAAGATTTTTTCCAATTAGTCAACAAAATAATCAATGATAACAGGCCATTCTAACTGAAGTTCTACTACAGACATAAATGAACTTTCTTAAAAAATATACATTCATAAATAGAATGCTGAATCACAGGGCATGAATATCTGATTTCATTTATTACCACCAGATTGCTCTCAAGAATGCTTGTATCAATTTATACTTCTATAAGCAGAACACAGTTACCCATATTTGCCTTTTGATTTTAAAATTTTTATTGTAATTCATGGTTTTTTAATATGTCCATATCTAAGAGCCATGTTTTTTTTACCTTTACTTAGGTTTTCACTTTGAAGAATTGCCATTCTTATACTTGCATGATTTTCCTTATTTTTCCTGCCTTTTTGACTTTCATATTTCCTTCATAATCTATTGATTTCTTTCATATTATATTAAAAATACAAAGACATTTAGCAGTTGCTCACTATTAATGTATAAAAGGCTCAGACTTACTCCTGAAATAAGAGAATGGTTGGCAGTGACCCAGCTAGCATAGTATAATATTTTAAAATTGAACTGACAATCAAACATACTCAAAGTATTAGGCTAAATCTTATTGGATCAATGCAGGAGACAACCATGGTAAAATAGATACATTTTTAGAAAATTAACTTATTTGGATCATTCTTCATAGAAGATGAGATAGAGCTTTCAAAATGAGTGTAACCAGGTTCATCGTGTTCTTAAAAATTATACCAAAGAGGATTACAGCAGGGCCTGGAGTCTACACAACATTACATTTACAATGTTCAGAAAATTATCCAAATCACTTGATATAATAAGAAAATGTGACAACCTCCCCCCAAATAACATATAATCCTTGACATTACACATCTATTGGAATTATCAGACAAGTATTATAAATTGAATATTAAATATGGAGAGAGGAATGATATTTGGCCAGAAAAAATTTGAAGAAATTATGCCTGATTTTGGTGTAAGACATAAATGTGCATATTTATAGAAAAAGTTCAGTGAATCTCCAACAGAATAATCTAAAAGAAAATCATGACAAGATAAGTCATAATGAAATTGAAAAGTACAAAAGATAAAAAAAAAATAATTTGATAGCACTAAAGCAATCCTATATCATAAAGAGGTAATATGCAAATTAACCCTCACACCCTCACAAGATGGTTGCCTTCACCCAGGCTGGCAGGGGGTTAGTGAGGAATGACCAAATGACTGAATAGCAGTTTGTAGTGGACAGGCTGGTGGGAGGGGGCAGTTGGGGGCAATTAGGCTGGCGGGGGGTTAGTGAGGGGCATCTAGGTCAATTGGGGGGGAGTAAGGGGTGACCAGGCCAGCAGGAGGGCAGTTAGGAATGACCAGCCTGGCGGAGGGGAGCAGTTGGGGATGACCTGGCCAGCAGCAGGGGGCAGTTAGGGGCAACCAGGTTGGCAGGGGAGGCACTTAGGGGCAATCAGACTGGCACGCAGAGGCAGTGAGGGGAGATCAGGCCAGCAGGGGGAGCAATTAGAGGCAACCAAGCAGGCAGGAAGATGAGTAATTAGGAGCCAGCAGTCTCGGATTGTGAGAGGGATATCTAACTGCCGGTTTAAGCCCGATCCTGGGTATCAGGCCTAAACTGGCAGTCGGACATCCCCCGAGAGGTCCTGGATTGGAGAGAGTGCACGCTGGGCTGAGGGGACCCTTCCCCCATGCACAAATTTCATGCAATGGGCCTCTAGTATAATGTATACAAGGAGAGAATAATTGAAATTATACTGGATTTCTCAACAAAAATCATAGAAACTGAAGACATTGTGACAATATAGATACAATTCTGAAAGAAAAGAACTGTCAAGCCTAAGTTTAATATCTTTTAAAATATTGTTCAGGATTCAGGGTGAAATAAAATAATTCTCAAATAACAGAAAACTATGAGAGAATGTTGCCAATAGGCCTGCTCAGCATGAAATGCTACAGGCTGAAGGAAAATGATACCAGAGGGAAACTGGAACTTTAGAAATGAAAAAAGAGCAACAAAATGATTAATATTTAGTCATATATAAAAAAATACATTTTGGCCTTAAGTGTGTGTGTGTATATATGTCTGCTCGGTTAATTCAAGAATGAAAAAACACACGCACATTTTGCCTCTACGGATGACAGGGCCGCGGGGGGGCACGCATTCCATCACAGCTGGCTCCCCGACTGCCACCACTACGTTCCCGGGAGACTGCCGGAAATCGTCGCGATATGAAAGAGAGAGAAAGAGAGAGAGAGACTATAATATAGAATGTAGAATTGTGACATATGTTAGGAATTAAGAATTATGCCCAGCTGACATGGCTCAGTGGGATTTATATTTATATAGGTAAGAGGCATGGCAATTTAAGGTTTCATAATACTGTGCTTTATCTATTGCATAACCTTTAATTTAAAATATGATATCCAGAACCATCCTTCATATTTATGTAAAAGCAAAAATGCAGACGTATTTATGTTGACTTGTAATTCAACATTCATTCCAGTGATCTGTCCAAATGTGAAAAATAAGGCTTTTAAATGGGTGAAAAACAATTTTTATAAAATGTTTTCACATACACACTTTATAGAGACAATGCAGTTTTAGCAATTTTTAATGAGATTAGTAAATGTCATAGGTCCACTTTTTGTTAGTTTCTAAATTAGTCTCTTCTTCATATTTACACAATAAATATAGAAATGCTTGCACATTTGTTGGAAGATATTCCTTTCACTCAATGATAGTTGGGAGTCTTCACAGAAAGACGATATATCAGGACTTGGAGAGGGGGAGCAGTGGAGGGAGGAGATAGCAAAGCCACAGTCCCTTGCAGTTGATTGGGTTTTATGTGAGTGAATATTCATTTTTGCAGATTTGCATTTAATTATTAGCATGACATAACACATTTACTTTTAAAATGCCTACTGGTTTCAAGTTATTAGCAAATCTTTGCTCAGATTGTTTCGCAGGTTCAAACAACTAAGTTTACTTGTGTGATTGTTTAGAAAACCATTTAGTGGTTTTAACATTGCTAACACAAAACAATAAAACTCAAGTGGCAGTTAGCAAAATTTTGCCTTTGACAAATTTGGCAGCCCTTGTCTGTTTGGGATATCAAAGCAATACCAGTCAAAAGACAATTTATAAAGAGGAAGAAAAAAAAAACAGTGACAAAAATAATTGAAGAAAATAAAGCAACCACTAAGTAACTGATGTTTTTGTCCTTTCTTGCTTCCATTCCAGTTTTTAGTCCTGTGAAGCCAGTCCATTTGAAAGTCATTCACTTTGAATGAATTGAATTGGCTCTGCTATTCATGAGAATAGCGAACACAGAACCAAATATACTTTGTGCTGAATTTTCTCTACATATTCAGTGGCATTTTTCTACAATTAAGTTAGCATGTTCTATGATGCCAAATGTACTTTCATATTCATTTTTATAAATAGCTTAAAGAACATTTGGATACTACATATTTCTATAATGTCACAATAATCAGATTTAATGTATTATCAGAGTGTGAGTATTTAAAGTTAATGGCATTTTAATGTTCTTTATATTTTCAGTGTGAATCACAATTATAGGAATTTTGCCCCCTGGGACCAGTAAAAACCCCCATTTTCAATCTTTGAATGTACCTATAAATTCTGGCAACAGGATGCAGAGCTTTTAGAAGTTGTACCTCCAAAAGTGCTCACCATTCTGCTTACATGGAGGGAACATTCTGTGTCCATCAATTGAGAATATATGGTCTTACTAGAGGCCCGGTACACAAATTCATGCATGTGTGGGGTACCTCGTGGTCAGTGCGCATCATAGCTACCAGTCAAATGGTCAAACGGTAGGACAGTTGCTTAGGCTTTTATATATATACTAGAGGCCCGGTGCACAAAAATTTGTGCACTCGGAGGGGAGGGGGCATCCCTCAGCCCGGCCTGTGCCCTCTCGCAGACTGGGACCCCTTGAGAGATAACGACCTGCTGGCTTAGGCCTGCTCCTGGGTGGCAGAGGGCAGGCCCAATCCCTAGGTGCAGCCCCTGTTCGGGCTCAGAGCAGGGCTGATTGGGGAGTTGGGGCGCTGCCC
>NW_006290322.1:138302-139101 GCF_000327345.1 Myotis davidii
CCTGGGACCCCACACTCCCCCCAGGACTGCCCTGAATCTTGCATGCCATGGGATGGCCCTGAGTCCCAGAGTCCCGCGGGACTCCCCTGATGCACTTCTTGGTCAATTCCCTGCCAGCGCCCGCAGGGATGCAGCATCAAGCCCCTCCCACCTGTGCATGCCTGTGGCGTACACAGCCTGTCTTTATGGCATGAGGATGTGATGACCATTTGCATATTAGCCTTTTATTATATAGGACTAGGGTCCCAGTGCACAAATTTGTGCACATTGAAAGGAACTGTGGGCAGTGAGGCTGCACTGGGCACAAGGTGGGTCTCGGCCATCCTCTACACCTCCCCCAGGTCCTTCTGCCATGGCCCCCAGTCCCTTGTCTTCCAGAAGGCCTGTTCTCAAAGCCACTGCTCCCACACACTGATGGCACTGGTCCAGCTAAACACCCTCTTATGGCATGGGGCGATTGGGGCTGGCTCCAGCAGCAGCTGCAAGCAGGGCTGGTGCTGTCAGCAGGTGCAAGCTGAGGCTGCTGCCCTGATCACCTTTCAGGAGCAGGGGGAGGTGGAGAACCCCTCAGGGGTGATTGGGGCTAGCAACCACTGTTCACACCTGCTGGAGCATTTGGGGATAGTGCCAGGCACTGGCAGTGGGTGCAAGTGATGGCTCCAGTGCTGGTAGCAGGTGTGAGCACCGGGGAGACCACAGCACATGGGGGCAAAGAATTTTCAGTAACCACTACAGGTTCACCCTGATGACAGCAACCGATGTCCCACCTTGGTCTGGTTCCCCTGCTCACCTGCTCCAC
>NW_006290323.1:0-482 GCF_000327345.1 Myotis davidii
GAATCATCAGTGAAACAGAGTGAAAGTTCACTTCTCAAGTATCTACAATATTCAACAAGGCTGTTCTAGACCAAGGTGGTAATGGAAAACTGTGCCAGTGTGACACAAAACTTCACAAGTGAGCTAACCACCCTTTCAATATTTTAACAATATTCAATATCTTACCACCTCAAAAGGAACTCAAATTCATTATTATCCTCCGCCAGAAATAACAGAAGTCCGAGTTCCTGTGTCTATTCCCTCCTGCCCTTTGATTGCCATGGTTGAGGTCACGGTTTGATGCCTGGCCTGCGCTCTGCCCCTCCCGCCTTCGATTGCCATGGCAGGGGTCTGTGGTTGATGCATGGCCTGCGCTGAGGCCCTCCCACCCTCGATTACCATGGTGGGGCTGCGGGGTCGTTGCTGGCTGGCTTGTGATGCGGCCCTCCCACCCTCCAAACACCATGGCAAGGGAAGTGGCAGCATTTGAATTATAAAGTTTT
>NW_006290324.1:0-222 GCF_000327345.1 Myotis davidii
AACTCACTTCAGTCCACAAAGCCGAAATTCCTTCCTCAGATTAGATTTCTTCCCCAATAAATCCTCCTCTTCCTCCCATCCACCTTTTTCTTACCTGTTCTTCTTCCTCTGAAGGAAAATCACCGTTGTTCTCTCCTTTCCTCTGACCGGTGTCTGCTTCCCCCTGTCACCTGCAGAAAAAAGAATGTTACCATGATACACATATTCCCTGGAGTCCTTGTA
>NW_006290325.1:0-655 GCF_000327345.1 Myotis davidii
GGTTGAGCATCAACGTATAAACCAGAAGGTCACGGTTTGATTCCAGGGCGGGAGGTCACAGTTTGATTCTCAGTTTGTGGGCTCAATTCCCAGTGTGGGGTGTGCAGAAGGCAGCCAATCAATGATTAATGTTTCTCTCTCATCATTGATGTTTCTCTCTCTCCCTCTCCCTTTCTCTATGAAATAACTATTTTAAAAAGTGTCTTGCACAGAGTAAGCACCATGTAGATCTCAACTATGTTACCATCTATAGTTCAGATTATTTAAATCAGTTCTATTTTTCCAACCTAAATTATGAACAACCTGTAGTATTTGAGGTAGGTTAAAATGTTTATACTGATGTCCTATGCACCTTTTTCATGACACCTTTGTTATTTCAAGGAGAGTTTTATGGATATTCTTCTTCATTATTATAAACTAGAGGCCCAGTGCACGACATTTGTGCACTGGGGGTGGGGTCACTCACAGTCCGGGACCCTTGAGGGGATGACTGACTGCTGGTTTAGGCCCCCTCCCCTAAGCTGTCAGTCGGACATCGCCCGAGGGGTCCTGGTCTATGAGAGGGCGCAGGCCAAACGGAAGGACCCCCCAAGTGCACAGATTTCATGCTCAGTGGGAGCGCATTGACCACAGGGTGCAGCTCCTGCATTGAGCA
>NW_006290326.1:0-249 GCF_000327345.1 Myotis davidii
TCACAACCATCTATGGCCCCAGCGTTCTGAGAAGGAAATTAAAACTCCTTGGGGGAGAAACCAAGATGGGGGCATAGATAAATACTGAAATTGCTGCCTCCTACAACAACTTCAATAATACAACAAAAAGACAAAACGGACATCATCCAGAACTACAGGAAGGCTGGCTGAGTGGAAATTCTACAACTAAAAGGAAAGGGAAAAGCACAGAGACTCAGGAGCTGCAGAAATAAAGTGCAAAGGTACGGA
>NW_006290327.1:0-2490 GCF_000327345.1 Myotis davidii
GTCCACAGGCCGGTGCTCTATCCACTGAGCCAATCTTGTTAGGGCTGTCTTCCACGTTTATCTGTAATGTTTTAATTGTAGATCCAATTGCTTTGCTACCCAGGTTCTTTTGGGGATGGTGGTACTGATGTGATCTCTCAGGTCTCCTGGGCTTGGTAGTTTAGCGTAGCTACCTTCTTGTGCTATTTGGGTTCTCTTGATGTAGGCCTGTTAGCTGGAAATGAGCATCTGCGGTGTCTAGAAGTCAGCAGCAGTCATGGAGGGTGGTGTCCCAATTTTTGCTGTCTTAGGCCCTTGGTTGAAATCGCACATGCCCAGCAGGGACTCACGGTAGCACTGGAAAAGCATACAACTGTAGTGTCCTGAGTTCTGTAGCTGTGGGGTGGGAAGACTCAGTTTTTGCTGCTGCACCTGTGTTGGATAGGCACGTGCTCCCAGTGGCGGCTCACAGGGGTATCAGCAGTGCGTTTTCCAGCGTGGTGTATTGAAGCACTCTGAAGGGCCCTGGCACTGAAGCTACGTAATTGAGGCATCTGTGGATAGGTATCCAGGGTGAGTGAATTCAGAATTTCCACTGCCGGGTGAAGTGCATCCCTGTTTGTCCAAGATCGCACCTAGCGCGGGCTTGCAGGCTCCCACAAGCGCCCTGTGTGTAGATGGGCTCTGGGTGCCTGTTCATTGGAAATGCACGACTGTGGCAGTGCATTTGCTGGCACAGAGCTCTAACTCACTCTGAGGGGCCCTGGACCTAAAGATGCTTAGCTGGGCTGTCTGTGGGCAGTTATTCAGGAAGAGGGAATTCAGAATTTCTACTGTGAGGCAGCATACCCTTGTCTGTTCAAAATCCTACCCAGCAGGAGTTCACAGCGGCATTCCAAGAGCTGTCTATGGAGTGGTGTGCCCTGGAAGTCTGCGCGCTGGAAATGCATGAATGTTGGAAACATGCGAATGTTGGAAATGCATGAATGTGATGTCTACAGTTCTGCTGCTGGGGAGGGAGGTGTTGCACTTACTCCTGTGGGAGCGGTGCACCTTTGGAGTTGGAAGTCCCAGGGTTCGCGGGTCTGTGGGTGGGGCATCAGGATTTTGGCTGGAGTGGCTGCTGGGCAGTGTCCAAGGCCTGTCTGGGTGGTGGTACTGATGAGTTCCTAGAAGAAGCCGCTCTCCCCTTCATGATAATGTGGGATCCGTGCCGAGTCCCGCAATTCAGGGAGTGTCTACAGCAGTGGTAGTCTCTCCCTGTCCCAGAGAGCCTGCTCTGCCAGCCTCTGTTGCTCCTGCTGGATTTAACTGTCCTTCACTCACTCACACACACACCACACACATCCACACACTCTCCTTTCATCCCCTCAATTACTCGCTTCCTATCCCTCATCCTCATCTTGCCAGCCGCTATCTTTTTTTCCCAATCATTGTGTAACAGCATGCCATATAGCCTCCAATTGCTTGATTTTTTTTGATTTTTTTCATTGTTTTCATTATAGTTGATTTCTAATTTTATGCCATTGTGATGTGAGAAGATGCTTGATATGATTTCTATCTTCTTGAATTTGAAGAGACTGCCTGTGATCCAATATGTGGTATATCTTTGAAAATGTCATGTGGGGAACTGGGGGTGGGTGGCATAGGATTAGATAGTTTACTGGTGGCTTCTCTTTAGAGGAATATATATTTTTTAGCTTTGAGGTGAAATGTTCTGAAGATGTAAATTAAGTCCATCTGATCTAGTGATTCATTTAGGATTGTTGTTTCTTTGTTGATTTTTTATTTAGAGGATTTATCCAATGGTGTCAATGAGGTATTAAAGACCCCTAATATGATTGTATTGCTGTCAATTTCTCCCTTTATATCTTCCAGAAGTTGTTTTATGTATTTGGGTGCTCCTATATTAGGTGCATGTATATTTACCAACTTATATCCTTTTGTTGAATTTCTCCCTTTAATATTATGAAGTGGCCATCTTTATCTTTTGTTATGCCCTTTACTTTGAGGTCTATTTTGTCAGATAAAAGTATTAATACTCCAGCTTTTTTCTCCCTTTCTATTTGCTTGAAAAATTTTTTTCTATCACTTCACTATCAGTCTGTGTGTCCTTTGTTCTGAGGTGGATCTCTTGTAGATAGCAAATATATGGATTATATTTTCTTATCCATTCAGCTACCCTATGTCTTTTAATTGGAGCATTTAATCCATTTATGTTTAAGGTTATTATTATGGTACTTGTTTGTTGTCATTTTATTTTTTTTGGGTTTTATTTTATTTTATTAGATGTTTATTGTTCAGATTATTATATTTGTTCCTCTTTTCCCCCCTCATAACTCCCCTCCTACCAGTCCCCGCCCCACCCTCCGGCCTCACTCCCCACCCACTGTCCTCATCCGTAGGTGCACGATTTTTCTCCAGTCTCTTCCCGCATCTCCCACACCCCTGTCCCCCTCAAGAATAGTCAGTCCATTCCCTTTCTATGTACCTGATTCTATTATAATCACC
>NW_006290327.1:3933-4868 GCF_000327345.1 Myotis davidii
CGCGTACCTCCGCTCCTTTATATTTTCCACACTGCGCCTCCTCTGAGTCTCGGTATGCTGTTCTCTTTCCTTCTAGTTGAATAATTTCCCCTCAGCCAGTCTTCCTGTGGTTCTGGGTGATGTCCGTTCCATCTTTAGTTGTATTTTTAAGTGGTTGTTCGAGGCAGCTAACTCCGGTGTTTACCTATGCTGCCATCTTGTTTTTTCCCTCTGTCCGGATCTGTGAATTTTGTTTTAATGTCTGTCCTTTCATTTTATTAAGGGAGTCTTAATGGCTAGCCATTATCTCTCTCTATATAAAGAGCCATTGTCCCTAATGAGCAAAGGCTCGACCGAACACCGGAAGTCAGTGCTGGGTTGCCTGATGATCCAGCACTGACTGCAGCCAGTGCTGGTGCAGAGACGCAGCACTGACTGCAATGGGGGCTGTGGATCAGGCCCGGAGAGAGGCCTGCAGAGAGAGAGGCAGGGTCTGATCTGCAACCTCTGTGGCAGCAGTTGATCAGCTGTTGCCTCTCTCTTTCTCTCTCTGACTTGATTCTTGGGATCCTCTTGTCTGCTGTTGGATCTCTGTAAATTATTCTTTATTTCAGTCAGTGTATGCTTCATTTCTAGTTGGTCATTTTTCATGTCCTCCATGGTCTCACTATACTTATTGAGGGACTCATTAAATTTATCGGCGGTTTCCATAAAATTCTTGAAAAACCTTATAAACGTGGCCTTGAATTCTATATCCAATCGTTTGCTTTCCTCCATTTCTGCCATTCGTGACCTGTTTCTCTGTCTCCACATTTTGGCTGCTTCCCTGTGTTGATAGAGAGGCTTTGTGTGCTAGGTGTCCTGTAGGGCCAAGTGGCTCAGCCTCCCCAGTTACCTGAGGTGGACACTCTTGGTGCACCCCCTTGTGGGCTTTGTGCACCGTCTTGTTGTAGCTC
>NW_006290327.1:5319-8403 GCF_000327345.1 Myotis davidii
ATGGCAGCCCCTTTCCGTGCGCGCTTGAGCCTCCGTACCTCTGCACTTTACTTCCTCACCTCCTCTGAGTCTATATGTGCTTTTCTTTTTCCTTCTAGTTGTAGAATTTCCACTCAGCCAGCCTTCCTGTAGTTCTGGATGATGTCTGTTTTGTCTTTTCATTGTATTTTTGAAGTTGTTGTGGGAGGCAGCAATTTCCGGTGTTTACCTATGCCGCCATCTTGGTTTCTCCCCTGAGTATAGTATTCTTGGATTCTGTCCCTTGCATTACATTACTTTGTATTGCTGTTGACATTTTAATAGGGATTTTATTGACTCGATAGATAGGCATGGGTATTATGGGCATTTTAATAATGTTAAGTCTTCCATGTACATGGTATACTCTTACATCTTTTGGTATCTTTCTCTATTAATTTTTTCAATGTCCAATACCTTTCCAAGTTCAGGTCTTTTACCTCCTTGGTTAAGTTTATTCCTAGGTATCTTATTATTCTTTTTTGCAATGGCAAAATGGGTTGATATTTTAGTTCCTTTTTTTTAATTGTTCAAGTTTTTATTTTTATGCAAAATATGAGAAATGGACTTGTAAAACAACTGAATTTTATGGGAAATGAACAGCAAATAAATTAGACCCATGTTAAAATAAAAGGTCAGCTAAATGTCTAATCTTAAGGACATAAGAACCACAATTAAACTTTGATTCCCCAATCTTCTTTAAGAAATCGACGTCTTTCAAACAACTTTGCTATGAATTAGGCCAGAGCATAACAGTATACAGGAATGCTTATCAAGGGTGGTGATCAGGGACACATTTCCTTGGTGCTGCTTTGATGATGTTATCCACATGCAGAATCACCTGTGCTGCTTCAACTGCACTCAGAAGAACTTGCTGCTTCACTTGGAAACTTTCTGTTATGCCCAGTATTGCCATATCACCAATAGTTCCTTCCATCATATCCAGTCCAGCATTTGTACTACCTTCACTATGGGCAGTTCAGAGCTGTACCACTACATCTGCACTGCCTCAGTCTGCATTGTCAGCTATAATAGTAGGCAACATTCTCAGTGCTTTAGCATAAGACTCCATTGCAACAGCTTCTTTACCTGCTGTTTTATTGGCAAGCTTTGAGACAGCATGAGCCATCAGCATCTCAGAATAGCCTCCTCCATAAGCTGTTCTAGAATCCTTCACAGTTTGTGCAAGGACACAAAAAACATCATGCAAAGATCTTTCTGGCTTCATCTAAAATTTGTTGAGTGGCACCAAGAAGAACAATAGTGCAAGCCTCACCAAGGGCTACCCCAGAAAAGTGAATGAATGTGTCTTCTCTACTCATGACTTCCTCAATAAGCTTGAAACTTCCAAGCTTCACTAGTTTTGGGTGGTCAAAGGTAGAGGCAATTTTACCACTTGTGACAAGAGCCAGGCGTTATACACCTGCAAAATCTGCATGTTCAATAGTCAGCAGCACCAAAAAGCTGCTCAGGATAATTATAAATTAACTGCCTGTTAATAAAGCAACTTATCCCATGTTTAAGAATACATTCAACTTTCTCCTTCAATTTTTCCTTTTCTGCTTTTTCTATTTCAGGAACATTTGCTGTAGAATCAACTCTTACATGGGAATCAAATATCTTTATTTTGTCTGAATCTATACCAGTATTTGCAATAAGAATTTTAGCATTTCAATTCACTTTGGTTGATTTATTCCAATTTTTAAAAATATTTTATTGATTCTTTTACAGAGCGGAAGGGAGAGGGATAGAGAGTTAGAAACATAGATGAGAGAGAAACATCGATCAGCTGCCTCCTGCACACTCCCCACCAGGGATGTGCCCTCAACCAAGGTACATGCCCTAGACCGGAATCAAACCTGGGACCCTTCAGTCCCCAGGCCAATGCTCTATCCACTGAGCCAAACCGGTCAGGGATACTCCATTTTTTTTTATCCAACAGAAAGCCTTCATCTAATTAAGAATCCACCAGATTTCTTCCTAGCTTCTTGATGACATGAATTGCCTCCAGATCACCAGAACCTTTCAATCTGAGAACAGCTTTGACAGATGACTTAGCAAAGTGATCTTTGTGATAAGTAAGAAGTTTTGAAGATAATATTGTTCCTAAAATGTTCATTAAATCTTGGCGGAATTTACCTTCATCAGAACCATGGTCAACTGCAGAACTCAACAGAGCCTGCCTTGCTGCCTTTATGACTTCTCTCCAACCGGCAATGATGGTCTGAGGATGAATCTTTTTAGAAATTAAAGATTCTGCTACCCTTAGGAATTTTGATAAAACAGTAACAGAGGTAATCCTATCACCAACTTCATCATCCCAAATCCTTGATATGTCAACTAAAACTTTAGCTGCTGGATTATCAACACCAATGCTTTTTAGAATAGTTGCACCATCACTGGTCATCATAAGAGAGGCATTTTGTCCACTGCTTAACATAATTTTGTCCATGCCTTTGGGTCTCAAGGTGCTCTTTACAAGTCTCCAATAGTGATGGCACAAATAAAGAAAAACAGACAAGCTGTCTCTGCTCTCCCTTCATCAACAGCAGCCTTGAAGATGTTGACAGGTGTAAGGGAAAGGGATGCCATGTTTCTGAAGAGGTGGTCATTCATGCTACTCCCTTACAGCTTGGGATCTGAGGAGAGAGAAGCTGGATGTCTAGTTTCTCTTTATGAAAGTTCATTGTTGATGTATAAAAGTGCCATCAATTTCTCGATGCTGAATTTGTATCCTGCTACATTGTCGAATTCATTTATTAAGTCTAATAGTTTGCTGGGGGAGTCTTTAGAGTTTTCCATATACAATATCATGTCATCTATGAAAAATGTCAGTTTTATTTCCTCCTTTCCAATTTGGATGCCTTTTATTTCTTCTTGTCTGATCACCCTGACTAGACCTTCCACTACTATGTTGAGTAAGAGTAATGAAAGTGGACATCCTTATCTTGTTTCTGTTCTTTCTTTTAAAAAAAAATTAAATCTTTATTGTTCAGATTATTACAGTTGTTCCTCTTTTCTCCCCTTATAGCTCCCCTCCACCCAGTTCCCAACCCACCCTCCACCCTC
>NW_006290327.1:8848-14170 GCF_000327345.1 Myotis davidii
TCAATCGGTGTATGCTTAATTTCTAGTTGGTTCTTTATCACAACAGCGAGGGTCTCATTAGATTTCTTGTATATCTCATTAAGTTTATCGGCAGTTTCTAGAAAATTATTGAAAGACCTTAAAAGTGCGGTTTTGAGCTCTATATCCTCCATTTCTGTCATGCTTCTTTGTCTTGGCATTTTTTATGCTTTCTTGGTGCACCCCCTTGTGGTCTTTGTGGGCAGTCTTGTTGTAGTTAAGCCTCGATTGTTGGTAATACTGGGGGTGATTTGACCTCCAGGCAAATTGGCTATGAGAATCAGCTGTGTCTGCAGTGGGAGAACTTCTGTGCTGGATCTCTAGGGCGGTGCTAATCTAGCCTTTGCCTAAGGCTATCCTGCAAATGCCTCTGTGCAGGGCTTTGGTGGGGCAATTCCTGAGGGATCTACTGAGCAGGGGGAGTAAGCAGTTATGGTTGCTCTCAGTCCTGTCCCCAGGGGCTCTGCCTCTCAGAGTCCCAGCAATTGCTGCAAACCTCGGAGAGAAAGCTGCCTTTGAGTTCTGACCAAAGCCAGACAGTTTCGTTTGAGTCTGGGTCCCTAGAGACTAACCCGGATGTGGAGCTCAGAGTTTGAGACTCCCTCCCAATTGAAACAGACAACCGCGCCCTCTGCCGCCAGCCCGCTCTGCATGCACTCCGCACCTTAGTATTTGACTTCAGCACTGGGGCTCCTCTGAGTCGCGGTATATTATTCTCTTTCCTCCTAGTTGTAGAACTTCCACTCAGCCAGCCTTCCTGTGGTTCTGGATGATGTCTGTTCTGTCTTTTAGTTGTATTTTTGAAGTGGTTGTTCGAGGCAGCAAATTCCGGCGTTAACCTATGCCACCATCTTGGTTTCTCCCTGTTTCTGTTCTTAAGGGAAACACTTTTAGGTTTTGCTCATTGAATATGTTGTTGGATGTAGGTTTGTCATATATGACCTTTGTTATGTTGAGGTATGATACCTCTATTCCCACTTTGCTGAGAGTTTTTTCAAAAAGGGGTTCTGGATTTGTCAAATGCTTTTTCTGCATCTGTTGATATGATCATGTGATTTTTATCTTTCCTTTTGTGTGTGTGATGTATCAGGTTATTGATTTGCAAGTATTGTTCCAGCCTTGCATCCCCAGAATAAAACCTGCTTCATAATAGTGTATGGTGTTTTCCTATATTGCTGGATCATATTTGCTTAAGGATATTTTGTTGAGGATTTTAGATTCTATTTTAATTCATGATATTGGCCTGTAATTTTCTTTCTGTGTAGTGTCTTTATCTAGTTTTGTAAAAACAGTTTAGAAGTGTTCCTTCTTCTTGAATATTTTGGAATAGTTTGAGGAAGATAGGTGTTAGTTTGAGTGTTTGGTAAAACTCTCCTATAAATCCATCCAGTCCTGGACTTCTGTTTGTCGGAGTTTTTAAATTACTGCTTCATTTTCATCAGTTATTATTGTCCTACTCATGTTTTCTGATTCTTCCTGATTGAGTTTTGGAAGATTGTATGTTTCTAGGAATTTGTCCATTTCACCCAAGTTATTCAGTTTGTTGTCATATAGTTGTTCATAGCATTTGATTACAATCTTTCGTATTTCTGTGGTGTCAGTAGTTACTTCACCCTTTTGGTTTCTGATTTTATTTATTTGGGTACTCTCTCATTTCTCGATGAGTCTGGCTAGGGGTTCACCAATTGTGGAGAGCGGCTAAAGCATTTGGACATGTTCCAGCCTGGGACTAATGAGAGGGCACGATCCTCTCGTGGCAAAGCCATGTGCAAGTCCCAGCACAATTATAGCCAAAGGCTATAGTTGTAAGCTTGACCTTATGGTCCACACCTGTGGTCCCACATGGCTGAGTGATATGGGCTGTGGGAGGTCCAGCAAGTAAGCAAAGCTTGATCAGGTGCATGTAATTGAGTAGACTTGAAACCCACAAGAACGTTGTAATCACTCCCTTACTTTGCCTCATGGAAAATGGCTATAAAATAAAGACTTGGCTTGCAGGCCATGGTGCTGTCTCTCCATCAGAGAGCAGTGTCCCACCCAGACCCAACTTTTTTCTCTGGTCTGTCGTTTCTAAATCCTTCACCGCCCCCTCTCAGGTTTACCCATGGCCGTGCCTGCTCGGCACATTTGGTGCCCTATGTGGGGCCTGAATACAGGGGAACTACAATTGGAAGGTGAATGGAGGCTCCAGTGAAGCGCGCTCAGAAAACAAAAGTAAGTGCAGAAAGCAAAAGTAAGGTAGGGAGTGAGGTTTGGTAGTTGCTGGGTGTAAAACATAGGAAATTCAGGATCTCAGGAAGGGGATCCCTAAGACAATGGTTACTGAAGTATTTTTTAAATTTCTTAAGTTTTGTTAGGAACTGTAAAGCAAAAAAATGGAAATCCTGGTAGCGAAGATAAGAAATAGAGAAAATAAGCGGTAGAGAAAATAAGCGGTAGAGAATAAGTGGTAGAAAACAAGCAGTAGAAAATAAATGGTAGAAAATAGAATAAAGAAGATAGAAAATAAGATAAAAAGATAGAAAAGATACAGATTAAGTAGAAAAATAGAAGATAGATTAAATAGTAAAGTAGAAGATAGAAAATAAGATCTAGATTAAGTAGAAGATAGAAAATAAGATACAGATTAAGTGTAAGACTAGAAGTAGAGGAAAGTACAGGTAATTTGTTTGCTCATGGGCACTGGACTTCATGGGGTTTTGCAGGTTCAGTTAACAGGCCATTGTTTTCCCCTCCAGGGGCAAGGCGGGAGGAGAAGAAAAAGAAAAAAATTTTTTAAATTGGATATATTTGACAGCTTTTCCAGGTGTGGTATTTTGGGAAGTTAACTGAGAGACAGCTTCGTGATATCTCAAGGGCCCTGAGGTGACACAAATATTTACTCTACAAAAACAAAAAGGGGGAGAAGGATGTTATGTGTTAAATCTTTTGAATTATGTTGCAGAGGATTGTACGGCAACCAAAGGGCAGCAGACCTCCAGTGCAATAGCCTCCGCCGAGTTGGCCTGGTGGAAGGATGCACAAATCAGACAATGGTTTTGCCAGATCCAGTAATGATGTGGAGAAGAGGATGTTTGTATCTTTTTAGAGGGAGCAGTGTGGCCAACTTGGGTGCCAGAGCATTATGTGCATCACCACAATGGACCCAGAGAAGCTCTTTGTTCCTCCATTCAAAAGACTGAAAGTTGTGGCTCAGAAGAACATAATGAAGGCTACACACAAGGAATCGAGGTGCCAACATGGGTTCAGCTGAAGAAGCTAGCAACTGAGGCCCAGCAGATGTTAAAAAAGCAAGAAGTGGAAGCTATGTTTCTGACTATGCTAGCATTGGCGAGCTGCCAGTTTTCTGTAAAGTCTTGTGCAGCCAAATCTGAGGACTCTGAGTAAGATATCCTGAAAATGTTAACATGTCTGTAGTTTGGTTTCTCTTATTGTTTCTGTTTTATTAATAGCCAGAGTTTTGTTCTCTCTTGTTGCTGCATTACATTAACATTACTGTGTTTATTGTTTTGTTAATAGCCAGAGTTTTGGTTATGCTGCATAATTTGCCCAGAACTTTTGATGAGGTAAATGGAAATGTTTAAAAACAGAAAAAATGGGGAGATGTGGAGAGTGGCTACAGCGTTTGGACAGGTTCAAGCCTGAGACTAATGAGATGGCATGATCTTCTTGTGGCAAAGCCATGTGCAAGTCCCAGCAAAATTATAGCCAAAGGCTATAGCTGTAAGCTTGACCTTATCATCTGAACCTGTGTCAGAGAGCAGCGTCTTACCCAGGCCCAGCGTTTTTCTCTTATCTGTCTTTTCTAAATCCTTCACTGCTCCCTCTCAGGTTCACCCATGGTTGTGCTGGCTTGGCACAACCAATCTTGTTTATATTTTCAAAGAATCAGCTATTGGATTTATTGATATTTTGACTGTTTTTTAGTCTCAATGTCATTTACTTCCATTCTAATATTTATTATGTCCTTCCTTCTATTTCCTCTGGGCATTTCTTACTCTTCTTTTTCCAATGTGTTTAGTTGTAGGATTAGATAGTTTACTGGTGCTTTTTCTTGTTTCTTGGAGTAGGCCTGTAATGACATGAACTTCCCTCTCAGGACTGCTTTTGCTGTGTCCCATAGGTTTTGGACGGTTGTGTGTTCATTTTCATTTCTTTCCCCGAAGTTTTAAATTTCTTGCTTGATCTCATTGGTAACACATTCATTGCTTAATAACATGCTATTTAGCCTCCAAGTATTTGAGTGTTTTTTATTTTTTTTTTATTGTAGTTGATTTCTAACTTCATGCCATTTGATCTGAGAAGATGCATGGTATATCAATCTTCTTAAATTTGTATAGACTTGTTTTGTGCCCTAACATGTGGTCTATCTTTGAGAATGTTTCATATGACCTGAAGAAGAATGTATATTCTGTTGCTTTGTGGTGAAATGTTTTGTAAATATCATTTAGATCCATCTGATTTAGTGTGTCATTTAAGGCCTCTGTTTCTTTGTTCATTTTTTGTCTGGAAGATCTATCCAGTAATGTCAGTGGGTGTTAAAGTCCCCTACTATGACTGTATGGCTGTTGATGTCTCCCTTAAAGTCCATCAAGATTTTTTTCATATATTTGGGTGCTCCTGTATTGGGTGCACGTACTTACAAGGTTGATATTCTCTTGTTGAATCATTCCCATTTGTTTTGAAGTCTATTTGTCAGATATCAGTATTGCTACCCCAGCTTTGTTTTCCTTTCCATTTGTGTGGAATATTTTTTCCATCCTTTTACTTACAGTTTGTGTTACTGTTATTTTGAGGTGGCTCATATATACAGTATATATTTGGGTCATGTTTTCTTATCCATTCAGTCACCCTGCGTCTTTTGAAGCATTTAATCCATTTACATTTAAGGTTATTATTGACAGATATATATTTATTGCCATTTTAATTTTCTTTATGCCTATTATTCTCTCTCTCCTTTTCTTCTTCCTAAAGCAGTCCCATGAACATTTCTTGCATTGCTGATTTGGTGGTAATGTACTCCTTTAAGCTTTTCTTTTGTATGGAAAGCTTTTTATTTCACCTTCAATTTTAAATGATAGCCTATGTGGATAGAGTAGTCTTGGCTTCAGGCCCTTGCTTTTCATTACTTTGAATACTTCATGCCATTCTCTTTTGGCCTTAAGTGTTTCTATTGAGAAGTCTAATGACATTTTTATTTATTTATTTTTTTAATGAAATCTTTATTGTTGTTTGATTGATTTTTATAGAGTGATGGAGAGAGAGAGAGAGAGAGAGAGAGAGAGAGAGAGAGAGAGAGAGAGA
>NW_006290327.1:15549-26267 GCF_000327345.1 Myotis davidii
AACAGTGTCTTCTCTAATGACATTTAAATGGGAACTCCTCTTTAGGTAATTTTCTGTCTCACTCTTGCTGCCTTTAAGATTCTTCCTTTGTCTTTAACATTTGCCATTAAAAATACTTTTATTGATTTCAGAGAGAGGAAGGGAGAGTGATAGTGAGACAGAAACATTAATGATGAGAGAAAATCATTGACTGCACACCCCTCATTGGGATCAAGCCTGCAACCTGGGCATTGTCCCTGATCAGAAATTGAGCCATTACCTCCTGGTTCATAAGTCAACGCTTAACCGTTTTGTCATGCTGGCTGGGTTCCTTTGGTTCATCTTGATTGGAAGTCCCTGTGCCTCCCGAATTTGTGTGACTTTTTCCTTCATCAGGTTGGGGAAGTTTTCTGTCACTATTTCTTCAAACAGGTTCTCTGTTCCTTGCTCACATTCTTTCCCTTCTCATATTCCTATGATGCAGATGTTGCGTTTGTGTTTTCCCAGAGCTCCCTTAAGCTATCCTCCTGCTTTTTAATTGTTTTTCTATTTGTTACTCTAATTGGGTATTTATTTCTATATTGACTTCCAAATCACTGACTCAGTCCTCTGCCTTAGCCAATCTACATTTAATTTCTTCCAGTGTGTTCTTAATGTCAGACATATTATTCTTCATTCCTGTCTGGTTCTTGTTTATGGTGTCCATTATCTTTTTTTGCAAGGCAAATATCTTTACTTCTGAAGAAGGGTACATACCAACACAGAGTCTGGCAGCATGTACACTGAACAGGCATTCCACTCAGGCTTTTATGCCTGATGCACGTGATCTGTTCTTCACTCTTGATTGGAAGAGCTTAGGCTCACACTCTTGCGTGATTGGCTAATTTAAAGGAAGGAGTTGACCTTTTCCATTTCATAATGGTGGCCCGCAGGGGAATTGCAAGTCGTATGAGCCAAAATGGTGGCTGTCAAGTCACTCGAGCCAAAATGGCGGTTGCCTAAACTCCCTTTGACAGAATAGATTTCTTCTTTATTCTCACAATTCCCCCCTTTTCTTATTTAACTCTTCAAAGTCGGCTAACATTCATTGACTTTCCTGCTCTGCAGCATCTAGGAGAAGATTATTTTGCTGTTTGGTCAATACGGTTTCAATTAACACTTGGATAAGACCTTTCATACATGGGATGATATAACATCCCATCACTGTAACTCCTAACCTGCTGCCATCACCCACCCCAGTTTTCCGATCAGAGCCTGACAGCTGGGGGGAGGAACTGAGAGGTCAGCTGTTCCACCTGCTCACTGGCCCCACCCCCTGCTGCCACCAACCCTAGTTTCCCACTTGCCATTGGTGATTGGAGCCTGATGGCTGGGGGAAGGGACTGAGAGTTTGGCTGTTCCTGCCTGCTTGCTGGCCCTACCCTCACCATGGGTTGCCCTCTGTGTGTGGGGTGACTGGCAGGGCTGGGGCCTTGGCCTGGTGCCACCCGCTTCCCCCACCACACACCCCCAGTTCCCCACTTGCCTTTGGTGATTGGAGCCTGCCAGCCAGGGAAAAGGACCGAGAGGTGGTTAGTGCACCTCATAGTGACTGGTCGAGTGGTCGTTCTGGTTGTTCCACTGTTAGGGTCAATTTTCATATTATCCTTTTATTATATAGGATAATCCAATCCACATTCTTGTTTATAGTAGACCACCAGAAAAGGACAGATTCAAATCCTGCAGCAATCTGAAACTTATTTGGCACTCTGCTTGAAACCCCAATGGAATCTGTTTAAAGATGGGGATCAAAGGAGCCCCCTGGACTCCCTCTCTTCTGACTGTCCATTGAAAAAGGTTTACAATATGCCAAAGTGAAAGGGATAGCCAATTGCATCAGAGTGAAAGTTCCACTGCAATTGCTGGGCAAGGCCACAATTTATGGTCTCCCACAATACCACCAGAAATCAGCACAGGGTATCAACAGCGCAGAATGATTGGCTTCTGAGGATACTCAGCCGTTTACCATAAACTCCGAGTACTGTCTCTCCCACATTGAGACGCGGGAGGTATAGTTTACATCAGGGGACGAGGGTCGGATCATTTTGGGGATCCTTGCTTTTTAGCTCTGTTGGATGGGAACAACAGGGAGAGAGTCTTACAGGAAGCATTTCCCCAGGCAGTTTGCTCTTGATACAGGGCAAGCATACATTTCACCCTGTTACTGTCTGAAGTCCATCCGAATGGAAATGGGACCACTTGAGACTCTAGCCTTCCTGCCATGCGAGTGTAACAGTCACTTTTATTTAGGGCACATACAGAATATTTAATCCATTCCACCCAGGCATTCATTTCCTTATCTATTTTCATGATGGTGGCAGTGTCAATTTCCTTGGGTGGGGCTACCAGTCTCAGGGCAAACCTTCCTAGGGGATCTTATCCTGTGACATCTCCTCTTAAACCTAGTCCTAGCCAATCTCTTCGCCTAAAGGCTGAATATCCAAGTCATTCCAGTTATCTATAGTTAAGAGCAAGGGATTACACTGTAAATTCTGGTAAGCATTGGGAGGAGTACCTCTATACAGATGATTCTAGTCTTTAGGTGACAACTTTTTATCTGCTGGTCGGGGTATAGCCATCCAGCTCTGGTATTGGATGGTCCACCATACATGATTCCCGGTAGGATAAAGGGATACACCATTCGCTCCCAGTGAAGTATCAGGACACATGTAAATGGAGCAGCCCTGTAGCTGCCTATGATGGTTGAGATCTCCACATAATATAATTTGGCAGGCATCAAATTGAAGGATTATGGGATTATCTCCCTTAATTACATTAATCAATAACTTAACTGGGTAAGCATGATCTGGATTGTACACATTTCCTCAGCCCACATTGTAAGCCCTTGCAATTTTCCAGAGAACCCAGTACATGAGGGTTATTAAGACAACTCACAGGTTTTTTTTGTTAATTTCAAGGGGCTATGCCCTGGTATAGCCATCCAAGTTGGAGTGTCTCCACCTGGAGAAGCTGGTAGTCCACCCTTATCCTGTGTGTGATAGGTCAAACTTCATTCTACAATCCAAACAGCAGTAAGCAAGACAAGGTGCGGTCCTTCCCAGGAGGGTTCCAACTTGTTTGTCTTCCAAGTCTTGATTAGAACAAACGTAGTCTCCCAGTCAGGTGGCAATGAACCAGAAACTCTAGAGGAGGGCTTTGAGCTAGGAGGCCCTTTAATCTGATTGCAGCGGTTCTTGCTTGCTTGGGCCCTTCCTGTGTTGCTGGCTGACTCTCAATCCCGAGCTCATAGTTGGCCAGTAGGTAATGGCTTTTCCTCCTCACTGAGGCCACTGCAACGTGGCAGTGGGGTATACCCAGGAGACAGTTCTAATGGCCCTTTTGCGACAAACAGAATCCCAGATGAGCCCCCAAATTGTTAGAAATCAAGCGAGCCCCCCCCAAATCAGGGGCCCTGGTAGAACACAAAACATACTTGGGAGCCAGACAGCAAGGCAAATATCTTTATTTCTGCAGAAGGGTACGTATCTACAGAGTCTGGCAGCACATACCTGCATTAGGTTTCTTAACTGTCTTTATCATCATTGCTTTGAACTCTACATCTGATAGGTTGCTTGCTTCCATTTAATTTAGTTCTTTTTCTGAACACCCCTCATTTTCTTTCATTTAGGGCTTGTTTCTTTGCCCATTTTTAGCTGTCTCTGTATTTGTTTCTATGTATTAGATAGAACTGTTTCCCATTCTTTGTGTGATGACCTTATGTAGAAAGTGTCTTGAGGGGTCCAATGGTGGTCTATTTGATCTCCTGAGCTGGATGCTCTATGATAGCCCCTTTTGTGCATTATTTGGGCTCCCCTGATTTAACTGAGACTTGATCAGTGATATCCAATTTGTGAGAGGGATCTTCCTTCTGAGTTACTGACAGTGAGGCTCAGCCCCAACCTCATCATTTCACCTCATCATTACAGGTGCTGACAGAACAGAACAAGACACAATAGGACCAAACAAAAAACACCACAAAAATCAAACTATGCAAACAACAACAGTAAAGTCTAAGAAGGAAAAAGAAGAGAAAGCAAAGGAAAGACAAACTAAAAAAACAAAACAAAACTAAAATACATGAGACCAATGACTTAGAAGGCATATAAAGAATAAGGGGGGAAAAAGAAAACTGGCAATATGGGAGCAAGAAAGAAGCTAAAATATTAATTAGTATAGCAATGAAAAAGAGAAGGAAACTGAAATTAAATGAAACAATAATAATGAATTTAAAATGTCATAATAATAGATATATTAATATATAGATAGGAAAAGTTAAATGGAAAAAGAATAGAGAAGAGAAAAATGAAATCAAATGACAAAAAGAATAATGAGACAAAAAAATAGAATCAAAAGAAAAAATAAAGATATGCAAGAAAAAAAGAGAAAAAAGGGGGAAAACAGAGAACAAAAACAAAACAAGAGGCACTACACACACACACACACACACACACACACACACACACGCACCTAAAACCAAAACCATATATACTCACAAACTCAAAAATCTTAGAATCTGTTATTTGTGGAGCTCACTGGATTTTGCTGTTGTTGAATCTGTTTTTTTGGTGTGGTGTGTCTATCCTGGGCCTCCCAGGAGCTTCTCTGGTGCAAGGAAGGCAATATGAACCACTGTCCCTTTTTGGCCCTAGACAACCTAATTGAGGCCCTATAGGTTGAAGCCCCTAGTAGTCCAGCGGGTATGGCTTCCTTAGCCCAGAGGCTGGGTCTGCTTGAGTCTCATGCCTAAAGTGTCCCTGTTCTGAGCTGTTCTCCCTTCCCTGACTGAGCTGGGCTCTGCAGGGATATCCTGGTGTTAGCCAGGATCATTTGATCAGACTAGTGTGGGGAGTGGTGCCAGTAGCTTGTGGGGGTGAGCGGGCACTTCCTCTCCTTCCACTGCCTTAGCCCTGCCTGGCTTGCTGGCTCCTCCTCACCGCCACCTTCAGGGGCACAGATTTCCAGCCCCAAGCTGTTCCTCCTTACTTCAGGTCGCTGCAGGTTGGGTCAGAAGCAGCTGTTTTGCCGGAGGAAAAGAGAGCACCTCCCCTGTGTTCAGGTGGGCAGGATTGACCCTCCTTCCTTGTCCTACTGTCCAGTCCCCTTTCTACTCACCAGAATGAGTTCCTACAGATATGCAGCCTCTTCAGTATCCTCAGGTCCCCAGTTATAGAAGGTCAAAGGAAGAGGAGACTATATCCATCTCCCCGATTTTAGCACAGTTCCTTCCTCTGAGCCCTGGCAGTGGAGCAGAGCAGTTGTGGCAGCACAGTAGGGACAGCCATAGGTAAATCCACAGCAGTGTTGAGAGTCTTGTCGAGTCAGTGGTGGTCGTGCAGGTCCGAGCAGTGTCCTTGGCCATGCACAGGGTTTGGGACGGGGTGCACATGGGTTCAGACTGGCTGCGGCAAATTTGGGTGGTAGCAAGGCTGGGTGCCTAGCAGCTGCTGCTCCCCGCAGCCTCATCCCAAGAAGGACCTTATAAAACTTTTAAGATGGCACAGTCTACAAGCCAGAGCCATGTCCAGGGAATGGCTCTGGCAGTAGTAGTGGCTCCCCAGCCAGGAGAGCCTGGATCACCTGCCCCTGAGATTCCTGTGTACAATCTGACACCCACCCCTCCCACACATACGCACGCACATCGATATACTCACCCTCTCACTCACTTCCTCATTCACGCTCACCCTCACCCTCACTCTGGTCCTGCTAGGAGCCATGTTGGAGTCCCTGGAATTTCTCATATCCTTTATTTGCCTCCTTTTTCTTACTTTATTTTTTATTTATTTTCTTTCTTTCACTTTATCTTTCTCTCCTTTTAACATTTTCATAATTTTTTGTGTCTTCTTTTTAAAAATATATATTTTATTGATTTTTCACAGAGAGGAAGGGAGAAAGATAGAGGGTTAGAAACATCGATCAACAGCCTCCTGCACACCACCTACTGGGTATGTGCCTGCAAACAAGATACATACCCTTGACCGGAATCGAACCTGGGACCCTTCAGTATACAGGCTGACACTCTATCCACTGAGCTAAACCAGTTAGGGTTGTGTCTTCTTTTTTATTACTTTCCTTTTAAATGATATAGAGACTAAAAGAACAATACAAAAGATCAATAAAACCAAGACTTGGTTCTTTGTAAAGGTAAACAAGATTGAAATGTTTCCAGAAAAAATGGACAGCAACATGCAAAAAATGAAGCTAGACCATCAACTTACACCAAACACAAGAATAAACTGAAAAATCTATAAAATACTTAAATGTAAGTCACAGAGCCATAAAAATCCTAGAAGAAAACGGAATAAAATCTCAGACATCTCTCGGAGCAATATTTTTGCCGATATGTCTCTGAGGGCAAGAGAAACACAGGAAAAAATAAACAAATGGTGCCCTGACCAGTTTGGCTCAGTGGCTAGAGCATCAGCCTGTGGACTAGAGTCCCAGGTTCGATTCTGGTCAAGGGCATGTCCCTTGGTTGCAGGCACATCCCCAGTAGGGGGCTTGCACAGCCTGACCAGTGTGGTTCCATGGTTGAGCATCAACCTATGGGCCAGGAGGTTACATTTCAATCAATTCTCAGTTGGGGCACATGCCCAGGTTGTGGGCTAGATCCCTAATGAGAGGCGTGCAGGGAGGCAGCCGATTGGTGGTTCTCTCTCATCATTGATGTTTCTATCTCTCTCTCCCTTTCCCTTCCTGTCAATAAAAATATATTTTTAAAAAGCTTCTGTAGAACAAAAGAAACCATCAACAAAATGAAAAGGGAACCCATTGTATGGGCAAACATATTTGCCAATGATTCATTTGATTTCGGGTTAATCTCCAAAATATATAAAGAACTTATACAACTCAACACCAAGAAGATAAACAATCCAATTAAAAAATGGGCCAAGGACCTTGAATAGACACTTCTACAAAGAGGACGTACAGATGACCAACAGAAATATGAAAGGATGCTAAGTGTCACTAATCATCAGAGCAATGCAAGTTAACACCACAATGAGATATTACCTCACACCTGTCAGACTGACTATCATCAATAAATCAACAAACAACAAGTGTTGGTGAGGATGTGGAGAAAAGGAATGCTCATCACTGTTGGTGGAAATACAGACTGATGCAACCACTGTGGAAAACAGCATGGAGTTTCCTGAAAAAACAAAAAATGGAACTGCTTTTTTACCCAATGATCCCACTCCTCAGTATATATCCTAACAATCCCTAATCGCCAATCAAAATGATAATATGCACCCCTACATTCATAGTAGGGTTATTTACAATAGCCAGATCTGAAAATAGGCTGAGTGCCCGGCAGTAGATGAGTGGATAAAAAAGCTGTAAAAAAAAAGAAAAAGGCAGTGGTATGTGAACACAATAGAATACTACATGTCTGTAAAAAGAAGGAGCACTTAAATTTTGCAACATCATGTTGGACCTAGAAATTATTATGCTAAGTGAAATAAGCCAATCAGAGAAAGTCAAATACCATATGATCTCACTAATATGTGGAATATAATGAACAAAATAAACTGATGAACTAAATAGAACCAGAGGCATGGATACATTGAACAGACTTACAAATGTTAGAGGGGAGGTGGTTGAGGGGGACCGGATAAAGGAAGGTGAAGGGAGTAGTTAAAAAAACATACATGCATTTCCCAGAGAGACAGACGATAGTGGAGTGATGGCCAATCAAGGCTGAGTGGAGGTGGGCAAAAGGGAGAAAATGGGAGATCTCTGAAATAGTGTCAACAACAAAAAATTTAAATAAAAATAAATAAAAACAAAAAAAAAAACACCTCTTAGGGTTAAATTACAAAAAATTTATTATGATTGCAGTGGTAATCCTTGAAAAAAGAAATAGGTCTGCTGTGTTTTTCTGCCCCCCAACACCCAAATGAGGCTGGGGAGAAGAATGGGAATAGGAAAAAAGTGTAGAGAGTAAGCTGATGGAAAATTTATCATGACAAAGAGAAGCCAATATTAGTATAAGTGTTTTATCTCATTCCTGAAAAGTTTGGTTTGAGAGGATAAATTAAAAATAAATTAAGGTTTACCAGAGGGAAAGGAGGGTAGGGGGAGGCAGAAGAGGGTAAAGGTGGGACTTTGGGTGGTGAACACTCAATATAATATACAGATGATGTACTACAGAACTGTCACTTGAAAACTATATAATTATATTGACCAATGTCACCTGGTAATTTCAATAAAAATTTAAGAAAAGTATATTAAGGTTTAAAAATAGGCAATATAGTCACACGATTCAAAAATCAAACTGATACTAAAAGATATTTATTTATTCTTATAAATATATTTTTATTGGTGATAGTATTACAGATATCTCCCATTTACCCCTGTTTCCCCCCCCTCCTCCCAGCACCTACCCAACACTCTAAGTCTTCAAAACACTATTGTCCATGTTTGGTTTATCTGTTCTTTTTTTTTTAATGTATTTTTATTGATTTTTTACAGAGAGGAAGGGAGAGAGATAGAGTTAGAAACATCGATGAGAGAGAAACATCGACCAGCTGCCTCCTGCACATCTCCCACTGGGGATGTGCCCACAACCCAGGTACATGCCCTTGACCGGAATCAAACCTGGGACCCCTCAGTCCGCAGGCCGACGCTCTATCCACTGAGCCAAACCGGCTTCGGCAAGGTTTATCTGTTCTTATTCCCCCAAACCCACATTGAGATATGTCAGTCTATTCAAAGCCTCTATGCTTTGAGTCTTATTTTGTTGGTCAATTCATTTTGTTCATTAGATTACACAAATAATGATACTTGTTTTTCTCTGACTGGCTTATATTGCTTAGCATAATACTCTCCAAATCCATCTATGCTGTCCCAAAGGGTAAGAGATACTAAAAGATATAAATGCATAGTATTCCATAGTGTAAATATACCATAGCTTTTTTATCCATTCATCTACTGATAGGCACTTGAGATGTTTCCAAAACTTTGCTATTGTAAATAATGCTGACAAAGGCATAGGGGTGTATATATTCTTTCTGATTAGTGTTTTGAGGGCTTTTAGGATATATTCCCAGAAGTGGGATTGGTGGGTCAAATGGAAGTTCAGGTTTTAATTTTTTGAGGAAACTACATAGTGTATTCCATAGTGGCTGCACCAATATGCATTCCAACCAGCAGTGAACTAGTGTTCCCTTTTCTCCACATTCTCGCCAGCACTTGTTGTTTGTTGATTTGTTGATGATAGCCGTTCTGACAGGTGTGAGGTGATATCCCATTGTGGTTTGAATTTGCATTTCTGTGATGATCAGTAACTGAGCCTTTTTTTATGTGTTTCTTGGCCATTTGAATGTTCTCTTCAGAGAAATGTCTATTCAGGTCTTCGGCCCATTTTTTAATTGCTTTGTTTTTCTTTCTTTTGTTGAGTTGTACAAGTACTTTATATACTTTGATATTAACCTCTTATTAGTTGTATCATTGGCAAATATGTTCTCCCATTCATAAATTCCATTTTCATTTTGATGGTGGTTTCTTTTGCTGTGCAGAAGCTTTTTATTTATTTTATTACTAGAGGCCTGGTGCACAGAATTTGTGCATGGGTGGGGTCCCAAGGCCTGACTGGTGATCAGGGCCTATCAGGACCATCTTGCCCAGTCCCGATAGGGGCCAAGCCAGCTGGGGCCTGCTGGCTGTTGGCTGGGGCTTGGGGACCTGCCAGTCGCCGGATGGGGCCTGCCAGAGGGGGCCTGCTGGACAGGGAAGGGGCAAAGGGAGGGACCGCGGGAGGTTTGCCGGCCAGGGAAGGTTGGCTAGCCATAGGATGTTGGCTGTGGGAGTGCACTGACCACCAGGGGGCAGCTCCTGTGTTGAGCATCTTACCCTTGGTGGTCAGTGCGCGTCATAGCGACTGGTCAGCTGGTTGTTCCACTTGTTCGGTGGTAAAGGTCGCTTAGGCTTTTATATATATAGACTAAAGGCCCAGTGCACGAAAATTTGTGCACTCGGGGGTTGGTCCCCTCAGCCCCACACCCTCTCCAATCCAGGACCCCTTGGAAGATGTCTGACTGCCTCTTGCAATCCGGAACCACTGGCTCCTAACTGCTTGCCTGCCTGCCTGCCTGATTGCTGCCCCTAATCACCTCTGCCTGCCTGATCACCCCTAATCATCTCTGCCTGCCTGCCTGATCACCCCTAACTGCTTCCCTGCTGGCCTGATCGCCCCTAACCACCTCTGCCTCTCCCCGCACCCGGGACACAGGATTCCCTCCTCCAACCGGTCACAAGCACACAGGACCCAAGCTGGCTTTGTCCGGGCTGGCCGCAGCCACAGGGAACCGTGGGCAGGCGGCTTCACCAGGGCCATAGCCGCAGGTGCCCGGGACGATGGGGTGAATGGCTTGTCCCTCTCCCAGACCACAGCCACATGCGCTAGCACCCAGGACTGTGGGGTGGGCAGCTTTTCCCTCTCCTGGGCTGCAGTCACAGCCACTGGTGCCAAGGACCATCAGGTGGGTAGCTTGTCCTTCTCCCAGGCTGCAGGAGCAGGTGCAGCTGCTGGTGCCCAGGACCGTGGGGTGTGCAGCTTGGCTGGTCCCCATTCCTCTCTCATGAGCTCATTTGTTCCTGGCTGGTCCCCAGTCCTCTCTTATGAGCTCATTTGTGCCTGGCTGGTCCTCATTCCTCTCTCCCCAGTGTTGAGTGTCTGAGCCGTTATGGCGTGATGGCATGAG
>NW_006290327.1:26443-27123 GCF_000327345.1 Myotis davidii
CCCCAGGACCAGGGCCAGCTTCACCCAGGCCAGCGGCAACTGCAGGCATCCGGGACCACGGGGCAGGTGGCTTGTCCCTCTCCCAGGCTGCAGCCTGGCTGGTCCCCATTCCTCTCTCGTGAGAGCATTTGTTCCTGGCTGGTCCCCATTCCTGTCTCTCCAGTGTTGAGTGCCTGAGCTGTTATGGTGTGGCAGCATGAGGGCATGATGACCCTTTGCATATTAGCTCTTTATTACATAGGATTATTACATTTTTTTTCTTTTTTTTTTTTAAAAAAAAATGAATTTAAGCGCACTTCCATCAGCATGCATTCCATGGAGATCTATTCACTCAGAGTATGTTGGTCCTTTGATGGATCTATATGGACAAAATAATATCAACTGTATAAATTTTCTGAAATTTTTCTTGACTTTAAATAATTTATTTTTATATTTGTTTTGAGTTGAAAATATTTTCGTTTAGCAGAGGTCTTTTTCACTAATAGATTTTTTTGCAGTAGGATATGGTATATGGAAAGTTTGATTTTTTTGTTTCCCTATTTCATGGTTAATGGATTTTGCTTTTTCAAGCTGAATTGTATGTCTTTCCTCTCTGACATGTTTCTAGCTTCAGGGAATATAGTTCCTCCTGGTCCATTAATATTAGCAGTCGTCAGTGATGTAATCCTGTTTTATTTCTG
>NW_006290327.1:27187-30046 GCF_000327345.1 Myotis davidii
GCCACATGCGACTCTTTGGCCCCTTGAGTGTGGCTCTTCCACAAAATACCACGTGCAGGTGTGCACGTGTAGTGCGATTGAAACTCCGTGGCCCATGCGCAGAAGTCGGTATTTTGTGGAAGAGCCACACTCAAGGGGCCAAAGAGCCACATGTGGCTCGCGAGCCACAGTTTGCCAACCACTGCCCTAGGAGATGTATCAGTAAACATATTGCTATGTGAGATGTCTGACACTTGACTGCCTATCTTCTCTAAGATTTTTATAGTTTCATGACTTACATTTAAATATTTTATCCACTTTGAATTTATTATAGTGTATGGTGTAAATTGGTGGTCTAGTTTCATCCTATTGCATATGTAGGTCTAGTTTTCCCAGCAACATTTATTGAAGAGACTATCTTTACTCCATTGTATGTTCTTGCCTCCTTTGTCAAATATTGGGTGTAATGGCTTGGGTCCATTTCTGGGGTCTCTCTTCTGATCCATTGGTCTATATGCCTGTTCTTCTGCCAGTACCAGGATGTTTTGTTTACAATGGCTTTGTAGTATAGTTTGATATCTGGTATTGTGATCCCTCCTACTTTGTTCTTCTTTCTCAAGATTGCTTCAGCTATTCGGCGTTTTTCATGGTTCCATATAAATTCTTGGAGTATTTGTTCTAGCTCTGTGAAGTATGCCATTGGTATTTTAATAGGAATTGCATTGAATCTGTAGATTTCCTTGGGTAGTATAGACATTTTAATGATGTAAATTCTTCCAATCCATGAACTTGGTAAAAACTTCCATTTGTTTGTAGTTTCCTCTACTACTTTCTTCAATGCCCTAAAGTTTTCCAAGTACAGGTCTTTTACCTCCTTGGTTAAGTTTATTCCTAGGTATCTTATTTGTATTGTTGTTGCAAAGATAAATGGGATTGTTTGTTTAGTTTCTCTTCCTAGGAGTTCATTATTGGTGTATAAAAATGACATTGACTTGTAGATGTTGATTTTGTATCCTCCTACCTTGCTGAATTCATTTATTAAGTTTAGTAGCTTTTTTTGGTGGAGTCTTTAGGGTTTTCAATATACAATATCATGCCATCTGTGAATACTGATAGTTTTCCTTCCTCCTTTCCAATTTGGATGCTTTTTATATCTTCTTCTTGTCTGATTGCTGTGGCTAGGACTTCCAGTACTATGTTGAATAAGAGTGGTGAAAGTGGACATCTTTGTCTTTTTTCCTGTTCTTAAGGGAAAGGCTTTTAGTTTTTGCCCACTGAGTATTATGTTGGTTGTAGGTTTATTATGTTGAGGTCCCATCCCTCTATTCCCACTTTGTTGAGGATTTTTATCAAAAAGGGGTGCTGGGTTTGATGAATGCTTTTTCTGCATCTATTGCTATGATCATGTGATTTTCATCTTTCAACTTCTTTGTGTGATGTATCATGTTTATTGATTTGTGAATATTGTAGAAGCCCTGCATCTCTGGAATAAATCTCATTTGATCATGGTGTATGATCTTTTTCATAAATTGCTGAATCCAATTTGCTAATATTTTGTTTACGATTTTAGCATCTGTGTTCATCAGGGATATTGCCTGTAATTTTTTTTTGTAGTTTCTTTATCTGGTTTTGAAATGAGGATAATGCTGGCTTCTTAAAAAGAACTTGGAAGTGTTCCTTCCTCTTGAATTTTTAGGAATAGTTTGAGGAGAATAGGTGTTAGTTCTTCTTTGAATGTTTGGTAAAATTCACCCGTAAATCCATGCAGTCAAGACTTTTGTTTGCTGGAAGTCTTTTAATTAGCGCTTCAGTTTCATCAGTTCTTATTGGTCTATTCAGGTTTTCTGATTCTTCCTGATTGAGATTTGGAAGATTGTATGTTTCTAGTAATTTGTCCTTTTAGCCCAGGTTGTCCAGTTTGTGGCATATATTGTTAATAGTATTTCTTACAACCTTTTGTATTTCTGTGGTATCCATTGTTATATTGCTTCTTTCATTTCCTATTTTGTTTATTTGGGTCCTCTCTCTTTGTTTCTCGATGAGTTTGTCTAGGGGTTCATCAATCTTGTTTATCTTTTCAAAGAATCAGTTCTGGGGTTCATTGACCAAACTTTTTTTTAGTCTATATGTCATTTATTTCCACTCTGATCTTTATTATTTCCTTCCTTCTACTTCCTATGGGCTTTTCCTGCTGTTCTCTAAGTCATTTAGTTGTAGGGTTAGATCAGCAGTTCTCAACCTGTGGGTCACAACCCCTTTGGGGGTCGAACGACCCTTTCACAGGGGTCGCCTAAGACCATTGGAAAACACATATATAATTACATATTGTTTTTGTGATTAATAGCTATGCTTTAATTATGTTCAATTTGTAACAATGAAATTGGGGGTCACCACAACATGAGGAACTGTATTAAAGGGTCGCGGCATTAGGAAGGTTGAGAACCACTGGGTTAGATAGTTTATTAGTTCTTTTTCTGGTTTCTTGATATAGGCTTGTAATGCTATCAACTTCCCTCTCAGGATTGCTTTCACCTTATCCCATAGGTTTTGGGTAGTTGTGTGTTCATTTTCAGTTGTTTCAGGTAATTTTTTATTTCTTCCTTGATCTCTTTGGTAACCCACTCATCTATAAATATATACGAAAGGCTCAGTGACCGACCGTAGATCCGGCCGACCGGCAGACTGACTGGACAGCCGGTACATATGACGCACACAGGCAATCCTATCTAATAATAGAGAAACATGGTAATTAGCCATACCTCCGCTACCCTTCCCATTGGCTAATCAGGACGATATGCAAATTAACTGCCAGCCAAGATGGCAGCCGGCAGCCAGGCAGCTTGAAGCGAACATGAGGCTTGCTTGCTTCAGTGATGGAGG
>NW_006290327.1:30377-37504 GCF_000327345.1 Myotis davidii
GTTGATTTATAACTTCATGCCATTGAGATCTGAGAAAATGCTTGGTATCATATCAATCTTCTTGAATTTGTATAGACTTGTTTTATGCCCTAACATGTGGTCTATCTTTGAGAATATTTCATATGACCTGGAGAAGAATGTATATTCTGTTACTTTGGGGTGAAATGTTGTGTAAATATCAGTTAGATCCATCTGATCTAGTGTGTCATTTAAGGCCTCTGTTTCTTTGTTCATTTTTTTTTTGTCTGGAAGATCTATCCAGTAATGTCAGTGGGTGTTCAAGTCCCCTACTATGACTGTATTGCTGTTGACGTCTCCCTTAAAGTCCATCAAGAGTTTTTTATGTACTTGGATGCTCCAATATTGGGTGCATATATGTTTTCCAGGGTTATATCCAGGAAGTTTTAAATTTCTTGCTTGATATCATTGGTAACCCATTCATTGTTTAATAACATGCTATTTAGCCTCCATGTATTTGAGCATTTTTGAGGTGTTTTTTTTTATTGTAGTTGATTTCTAACTTCATGCCATTGTGATCTGAGAAAATGCTTGGTATCATATCAATCTTCTTGAATTTGTATAGACTTGTTTTATGCCCTAACATGTGGTCTATCTTTGAGAATATTTCATATGACCTGGAGAAGAATGTATATTCTGTTACTTTGGGGTGAAATATTCTGAAAATGTCAATTAAGTCCTTCTTATCTAGTGAGTCATTTAGTATTGCTGTTTCCTTACTGATTTTTTGTTTAGAGGAATTATCTAGTGATGTCAGTGGGGTATTAAAGTCCTCTACTATGACTGTATTGCTATCATTCTCTCCCTAGTTTACTTTTAATCCCTTCCAGTGTGTTCTTTGGTGTCAGATATATCATTATTCATTTCTGTCTGGTTCTTGTTCATGGCTTTGATTTCCCTTTTCATGTTATTGTAATTTATACTAAGCCCCTAAACATCTATGTAACCATTGCTTTGAACTCTATGTCTGATAGGTTTTCTTGTTGTATCATTCCATTTAGTATTATGAAGTGGCCTTCTTTATCTCTTGTTATGGCCTTTGTTTTGGAGTCTATTTTGCCTGATATGAGTATTGCTACTCTGGCTTTTGTTTCTTTTCCATTTGCATGAAATATATATTTTCCTTCTCATCACTCTCAGTCTGTGTGTATCTTTTGTTTTCAGGTGTGTCTATTATAGACAGCATATATATGGGTCATGTTTTCTTATCTATTCAGTCACCCTATGTCTTTTGACTGGAGCATTTAATCCATTTATATTTAAGGTTGTTATCATTATTTTTTATATTTTTTAATATATTTTTATTGATTCAGAGAGGAAGGAAGAGGGAGAGATAGAAGCATAAATGATGCAAGAGGATCATTGCTTGGCTGCCTCCTGCACAACCCTTACTGGGGATCAAGCCCACAACCCAGGCATGTGCTTTTGCCTAGAATGGAACCTGGAACCCTTCAGTCCCCAGGCCAAAACATTATCCACTGAGCCAAACCAGCTAGGGCTAAGGTTATTATTATAGGTATTTATTTGTTGCCATTTTCATTTTCTTTATGCCTATGATCCTCTTTCTCTCTCTCTCTCTCTCCCTCTTTTTCTTAAAGCAGGCCCTGTAACATTTCTTGCGTTGGTGGTAATGTACTCCTTTAACCTTCTTTTTGTCTGGAAAGCTTTTTATTTCACCTTCAATTTTAAATGATATTTTCACTGGCTACAGTAGTCTTGGATTTAGGGTCTTGCTTTTCATTACTTTGCATACTTTATGCTACTCCCTCTAGGCCTGAAGTATTTCTATTGAAAAGTCAGCTGACATTTTAATGGGAATTCCTTTTTGGGTAATTTTCTGTCTCTCTCGTGCTAAATTTAAGATTCTTTCTTTGTCTTTAATATTTGCCATTTTAATAATGATGTGTCTATTTGTGGGTCTCTTTGGGTTCATCCTGATTACAACTCTCTGTGCCTCCTCAACTTGTGTGACATTTTTCTTCACCAGGTTGGGAAAGTTTTCTGTTACTATTTCTTTAAACAGCTTCTCTGTTCCTTGCTCATCCTCTTCCCTTTCTAGTATTCCCACAATGCAGATGTCATTACTTTCCATGTTGTCCCAGCACTCCCTTAACCTATTTTCCTGCTTTCTAATTCTTTTTCTGATTTGCTGCTCTAATTGAGTATTTATTTCTACCTTGTCTTCCAAATTGCTGATTCGATCCTTTGCTTAATCCAGTTTACTTTTAATCCCTTCCAGTGTGTTCTTTGGTGTCAGATATATCATTATTCATTTCTGTCTGGTTCTTGTTCATGGCTTTGATTTCCCTTTTCATGTTATTGTAATTTATACTAAGCCCCTAAACATCTATGTAACCATTGCTTTGAACTCTATGTCTGATAGGTTGCTTGCCTCCATCTTATTTAGTTCTTTTTCTGGAAATTCCTTCTTTTCTCTCATTTGGGGGTTGTTTCTTTGACTCCTCATTTTACCTGTCTCTTTGTATTTGCTTCTATGTATTAAATAGAATTGTTATGCCTCCCAGTCTTTGTGGGATGGCATTATGCAGAAAGTGTCTTGAGGAGTCCGGTGGTGTAGTATCTTTGTCCAGCTGAGCTGGATGCTCTAGAAATGACCTTTGTGTGCATTGTTTGTGCTCTGCTGTTATAGTTGGGACTTGAGTGTTGATATCCCATTTGTAGGAAGGATCTACCCTCTGACTTGCTGCCAGTGAGATTCAATCCCAATGTGGTCATGCCAGCTGTTATATGGGTGCTTTGGGTCTGCTATTTGTGGGGCTTGTTGGATTTTGCTCTAATGTTGAATTTGGTCCCTTGGTATGTCTATCTGGGGCCTCCTGGAAGCTTCTCTAGTGCAGCTGAATGTGAGTCCCTTTCTTTTTCTGGCCCTGGGTGACCTGATTGAGGTCTGAGAGATTGAATCCCCTAGCAGTCCAGTGGTCAGAATCTGCCTTGTGTCTCATACCTTGATTGACACTGTTCTGAGCTATACTCCCTTCTCCCATGAAGCTGATCCTGCAGGTGTCACCTGCAGGCACTTGGTGTCCCACTGGCTTTTGCCTCCCTGAACAGTCCAGGATGGTTTCTTTGGTGGGGATCCAAACTGCTGTTTCCGACTAATTAGATCAGGCAAAGGTTCAAAGCCCCCAGAAACCTGCCTCTGGCTGCAGACTGATTAAATTCAGTCTGGAATAGCCTCAATCAGTCTTCCACTGGTTGAGCAAGAGGTTTTTCAACATGTTGGGGCGATTGTTTCTGCCTGGAGGCTGTTATTCTCAGTCTCAGATACTCCACAGGGTGGAGCAAGGGATTTTTCCAATAATGTGGTCAACTGTCTTCCTCCCTGGCCCAAACTGCAGAATAGCAAAGGTTTCCCTGAGAGATGCCCTGTGTAACATGAGGCAATGACTCAGCACAGGAAACTGGGGTGTCTGCCTTCCAAGTTCTAACCCCAGATCCCCCAGCCCTGGCTTATGTTTATACAATTCCAGGTCACTTTGTCCTCCTTCTGCTAGAGACCAAGGTGAGTGTTGTGCATTGGCCCTTTAAGAGGGTGCTTGCACTTCCAGCCATCTCTCCCTGGCAGACAGCAACCCTGCTGGTTTTCACAGTCAGATGTTACGAGGGCACCTTTTTCAGTTCTGGTGCTCTCTGCTGGGAGGTAGAGGGACAGGTTAGGGATTAGACCTCAGAGTTCTCAGTGACAACTCCCTACAACTGAAATATCTCTCCAGAATTTCAGCGGTTGTCTGTGGAAGCCTGGCCAGCCATTTCACACCTCCACACTTCCTACCGGTCTCTATGTGGTCTCCACTTTCTGTCCTTGGCTATCAGGGTTGTCTCCTGCTAGTCTTCAGCTGATTATTCAGGGTGGGTTTTTTTTTAAATTTTAGTTGTAATCACAAATTGGTTCTGGGAGCATGTCTGTGAACTTGCACTTACTCCACCTCCACTTTTAATTGCTATTATCAATTTTTCAATAATAAATGATATTTAGAAAATAGTTTCATCTTTACCCTTGCTTCCATTCATTTCATTTCTTCTCCCATGAAAGTTATCACTTGTATTAGTTTCATGTGTATCCTTATAGAATTACTTCTTATAATTATTACTATGCTTATTTCTCCCCTTTATTATACACACTATACATAGTGACTTGAACCTTGTTTTTTTCAATTACAATAGGAGAAAAATTAACACTAAAATAGCATATTAAAGCTCTTTGGAGAATGAAATGATTTTAAAGTATGACCAAAATCTATACTAAGAAATAGCATTATTCTAATAGTAAAATTAAACAGAATGATATTAAATTATGGGTTTCTAACTATAAAAAGTTAACTTATTTTTAACCCTAAATCAACATTTTGGCCCCAATCACTCACTTCTTAACCATTTGCAAATTATTAAGTATTTTGTAATATAACAGCTTTCCTCTTTCTTCATCTACATTTCTCAAGTAACAAAAATGTGTAAATAACCTTTTGTCTTAGTCAGAGACTTGCCCTTTAGGCTGAAAAGTTAGCATTACTGCTGTAAGGAAGTCTCTGACTAATGTATCTCCATATTGGAAGAAACTACTGAATATAGAGGAATGAGGGAACAGAAAGATAATTTATTGCAGAATCCAAGTTTAGAAATTCAAACTATCTAAATGGTCTAAAAATAACCAAAAATTTGATGCTTTTGATATATAACAAAATCAGATCACAAGATAGCTTAAAAAAGAGTGATGCAATGTTGAAAAATTGTAACTTTGTTCACTCCAAAACATCGGATATTAAACCTTGCCTGCTCCTGCCTGGAGCCGCAGGTTCCCCACCCACTCCACATCCAAAGTGAGATGCGGCCACACACTGACAGAGAGGACATGGGCAAAGTGATGTAGCCAGGCTTCAACTGGGGCTGCTGCTTCTGGTGTTGCTCCTACCCATGCAGATTTATTCAAATCAAACAATTGCTTTATCACCTTCCAGTAATCCCTCCCACAAAACCTTAACTACTCCAAATCCATTGAGTACCCCCACTAAGGCAAGTGGCAGTGCTTTGCAGTCAATAGCCAGCCTCTCAGCAATCTAGTTCTATCTCTACACCTCTATTGTTAAAAGATTCAGCCCAAGAAACGTCTATACTTCTCCATCTTCCAAACCCAAACCAAATAGAATCTAGACATCCAGTGTGACAGAGAAAAAACAGGTCTTCATTGAATCTGATAATTCCACACCTAATTTTATTGACATAGAAAATGTTGAGGATCCCATATTTGATTGGTTTAAAGAACATGTACAGGGTCTGACTAGATGATGAATGTTGATATTAAATCTGTAGCAGTTTCATGTACAAGATGAAGAGACACATCCAAAATTAGTTCAGAGGTGATTTCCTTAAATGTGGCTTAAGTATGGACACATAAAATTCTATTTTGAAAATGAACAGATTTTATTTTATCTAGAGATAAGGGATGGGATTTGGAACAGAGTCAGATTTCAATTGGTTCATTAAAGCTATAAGGCCATAAAATGGGTAATATAAAAAGCTTCCATGGTTCTATTTATATGTACATTAGAAGGAATTTCCAGGTATTCCTATAAATCCTCAATGTATTGTTTCACAATACTAATTTAATGTCCATGTAACTCTAGATAAAGTTTTATATTGTTAACTTATCACTATTCTCTCATGCACTGAACCCTTTGATTTGACATTGCATTTGACTTTTTATGTAGTAATTGATATGTACCAATATTTATAGGTCTTTTTTCCCTCCTTCCCCATCTCATTCCAGAATCTGTCAATGATGTATTGGAATATACTCCAAATTCAACTATAATGAGTAAATTTTGCTTATATACTTATCACTCCCCTATTCAACAAGAGTACCAGATTCATTTTGCTAAACTAATTCCAAAGAGTTGAAGTACATGAACCTCAACTAATTTCAAAATTCTTTTTATTTCTGCATATATTGAATACTTTTTACAATTTAAGAAATGATTTGTTTTGAAGGTAAAATCGACAAATCTTAAAATTAAAAAGGCAAATATGTGAAGCTTTTTCACTCAGTCGCCAACCCCCTTTTTACCTCTGATAACTGTCAGTCTGTTCTCTATGAATATGTTTCTATTTTGTTAGTTTATTTTGTTCACCAGATTTCACATATAAATGAAATCATAGTGGGCTGGGTGAAAAAGGTGAAGGGATTAAGCAAAGGAAAACAACCTCTTATACACAGATAACAGTATGGTGATTACCAGAGGGAAGGGGGGGTGACAGGAGGTAGAAGAGGGTAAAGGGGGGATAAATGGTAACGGAAGGAGATTTGGGTTGGTGAACACACAATGCAATATACAGATGATGTATTATAGAATTATAATCCTGAAACCTATATAATTTTATTAACCAATGTCACCCCAATAAAATCAATAAAAAAAAAAAGACTGGAAGCTTAGTTACATTAAATTCAAAAAAACTTTTATACTTTCTGTACATACTTAAAAAAAACCTATGAATCGGAATAGCCACATTTGGAGCACTTTCTTTTATTGGTCAATATTTTTATATAGTTAGAACATGATCCTAAGCCTAATGTGGGCTTGATTCTGGAAAGTAAATATTTTCACAATTGCCTCAATGCACAGAAACTCTTTTGAAAATAGACATTCTCTAAAGTCTTGTTTTGCATGGTCACACACTGATGCTTAGATGTTCCAGTATCTAATAGGGCCACAGTAGTGCTGATAACCATAGTAATTTTTTTCCATCTTTGGAAACCTACTTAGCAACACCATATCCAAATATCTCAAGTTGCCATGTGTGAATGAACATTCCCCTTTGTTTTATACCTAAACTAGAGGCCCAGTGCACAAAATTCGTGCACTGGGGGTTGGGGGTCCCTCAGCCCAGCCTGCCTCCTCTCACAGTCCTGGAGCCCTCAGTGGATGTCCTACTGATGGCTTAGGGGAGCTGGCCTAAGCCAAAGTCTGGCAGCAGAGGCTCAGAGCAGGCGCCCTGTGTGTGTGTGTGTGTGTGTGTGTGTGTGTGTCCCTGCTGGGGGCCTGCCCCCAGCTGCATCGGAGGCTCAGAGCAGTCACCGTGTATGTGTATGTGTG
>NW_006290327.1:37526-40969 GCF_000327345.1 Myotis davidii
TCCTCGAGTGGGCCAGGGTGGGCAGGAGGCTTGGCTTCTTCCATCGCTGGGGGCAACCCAAGCCTCCAGCTCCAAGGCCGCCACCATCTTTGTTGGGTTAATTTGTATAGTCACCCTGATTGGCTGGTAGATGTAGCCGAGTGACACCAATTTGCATGTTTCTCTTTTATTAGAGTAGATGCTGTACATCTATTTTTGATTATATATTGTTTGTGTACTTATGCTTTGATTCATAGTAACTTCTCATCTTATGGAATTGATTTGCATTGGAAAAAACACACCAGTAAATAAAAAGAAATGCCTGAAAGTGTGGTAGGCAGTTAGACAGACATGAGCAGAGCAAGGACGATGGGCTAGGTAAAAGTCATCAGGGTGGAAAGCCCAGGTGCCTAGCAAAGGACAATTGTAGGACCTCTCCCCCAGGGTGACTTTTCCTCCCCTAGCATATCACTAGTCAAGTGGTTTGGACCCCCTGACCTTTCCTCCCTAGAGATAACATTTAGATCTCAGTTGTATTTCAGCTCCAGGCCCAGAAAAACAACAAAACCAGACCAGTGACCCCATGGATGACCTCAGGACCAGCTGTATTGGATAATGACCCCCTGCCCTGGCATCAACCAATCAATCAGTGGAGACTTAGACCCTGAAAGGACACACCTGGAAAGATGCTGAATATTCTATTAAGATCTTCCCCTAGGACAGTGATGGTGAACTTTTTGAGCTTGGCATGTCAGCATTTTGAAAAACCCTAACTTAACTCTGGTGCCGTGTCACATATACAAAATTTTTTATATTTGCAACCATAGTAAAACAAAGATTTATATTTTTGATATTTATTTTATATATTTAAATGCCATTTAACAAAGAAAAATCAACCAAAAAAGTGAGTTCGTGTGTCACCTCTGACACACGTGTCATAGGTTCGCCATCACTGCCCTAGGACCTCCCCCCAAATCTTCATCCTTAAAACCCTTAGGATGGAGGACCCAGCACACTCTCTGTTCTTTCTTCCCTCCCTCCCGAAAGCACACCAGTGCCTTTCCCTTTACCTTCTCCTTCCCTTTCTTTCCCTTTCCTTCTCCCACCACACATGTCGCCATTTCCTTCCTTATTCCCAAGATCCAAGGGCCCTTGCTTTACCTCTATAACTTGTTTCTTAAGCCCATTTATTCTAGGAATTACTCTTTCTACCTCCATCATTTACCAAATAAATGTTCACTGAGTGTTCATTTGAATCTTGGCTCTGAATTCTTTCCTAGCCAGAACTCAAGTACTGAGGTTGTTGAACCCAGGTCAGTTCTGACCCCATCAGTCTAACACCCAGTATCATTCCTGCCGCTTACAACAACAACAAAACACACACACACACATGCACACGCACACGCACGCATGCACACACACACACAAACACAGGGAAATTACTGACCTAAATGAAAACAGTTATAGCTACCAGGGCTGAGAAAAACAGCAAAACTGTAAAAACTGAACAAATAAGTAAATGATGGCTAGCATTAACGAACAATGAACAAAATAACTGGTTATAGGCATAGCCTTCAGTCACTAATGGCACAGCCTCCAAGTACCCTGGCCTCTTACTATGAGATTTCATTGCCAGTGAGTCAAACATTTTTCATAACACTAAATACATCATAAAACAATGTTTTTAGAATTGAAAAGTTCAAAGCAAAATCTCACTTACCTTCCCTGTTAGAATGGAGGGAAATTCAGTATCAAACTTGTTGCTCAAGCCAAACCTTAAAAACAAAGACAGAACAAAATATATTCTACCAGCATATTTAATTCTCTCCCATTAAAAAAAAAAAGCCATGCATTTTTCTTTTGATGTTGTGATTTTTAAAAATGTCTTAAAATAATTTTATATTTATAGAAAATAAATATTTGACTATTAATAAAATAAACTAACTAGATCCATGATATGGGATTAAAAATAATGATTTAGAGAAACACTGATAAAGAGCTGGAAATATAATTTTTTACTGAAATGGTTCTGTTAAAACCCATTTTAGCCCAGCTGGTGTTGCTCAGTGGTTGAGCATCGACCTATGAACTGGGATGTCACAGTTTGATTCCTGGTCAGGACACATGCCTGGGTTGCATGCTCAGTCCCCAGGAGGAAGGATGCAGGAGGCAGCCGATTGATGATTCTCTCTCATCATTGATGCTTCTGTCTCTCTCTCCCTCTCCCGTCATCTCTGAAATCAATAAAAATATATTTAAAAAAACACAAAAATAACATTTTAGTTGATAGTTGTTGGGATTGGCTGATGGATGTATGGGAGAGTGGATTTTACTATTCTTTCTACTTTTGTGTATATATGAAAACGTTCCTAATAAAAACTAAGAAAACCTTTGGAACCATAGACTTTGACAACTTATAACCAGTTACTATTCAGAAAATCAAAGGCTGATCCTAATGAATGGCTTTTATGTATATGTTCAATCCATTTTAAGAAAACAGATCCCAGCCTTGAAAGCTCTTGACTCTCTTTAAGTATGCACACTGAAATCTGTACAAGGAAGTCAAAATGAATTTCATAGGCCTTGGTTCACCTATTTTTTGATTTCAGAAGACATAACAAAGGTTACTTCCTGCATGTTAGTGATATATCATAGTGGCCACAATTTTTGTTAGTGATTGATGGGTGTAAGCAAAAAGGAAGAGATACTAATATTTATAGAGAACCTTTTAAGAAGTAGGCAATAATAGAAAGTTACTGGTAACTGTGAACTTACCATGAACTACATACTATGCTAGGTAAATAGACTACTATTTCTAGACTATATAACTCTACAGGAGAGGTATTGTTATCCTGGCTTTACAGATAAGGAAGCTGACACTCAGAAATATTTTTTTTTCAAAAAGTAATGAATTAAATGACTTGCCCAAAGTTATATAAATACTAAGGGGTGAACCAAAATTCAAATGCCAATCTTTTCGTTCTTTTTGCTTCTGGAAAACAGAAACTACTGTTTATTTATATTGCTATCTTCCATTATGTTTAGTAGCATAATGTTATTTTATAGATGTTTAATAAAAGTTTTTTGAATAATAACCTACTATACTTTTTGATTTAACTGATTTATGGCACTTTGGTCTTAGGGTCACTTAAAAGACGTTAAGAATCCAATGTCTTATTGACAGGGATGGCCCCTCTCACCACTCCTGTTCAACATAGTACTGGAAGTGTTAGCCATTGCAATTAGGCAAGAAGAAGAAATAAAAGGCATCCAAATTGGAAAAGAGGAAGTAAAACTGTCCTTATTTGCAGATGACATGATATTATACATACAAAACCCTAGAGACTCCATCAAAAAGCTACCAGACTTAATACATGAATTTGGCAATGTAGCAGGATACAAAATTAACCCCAAGAAATCTGAGGCATTTCTATACACCAATAGTGAACTTTCAGAAAGAGAGA
>NW_006290327.1:43988-53998 GCF_000327345.1 Myotis davidii
TCGGGGACGGGAGGAAGGGGGGTAAGAGATCAACAAAAGGACTTGTATGCATGCATCTAAGCATAACCAATGGACATAAGACACTGGGGGATAGGGGAGGCTAGGGGACTGTCTAGGGCAGGGGGAAAAAATGGACACATATGTAATACCCTTTGTAATACTTTAAGCAATAAAAAATAAAAATAAAAAAATAAACTAAAAAAAAAAGAATCCAATGTCTTATTCAAACTCTATGTGAGAATATATATTCTCCTCATATTATTATGGTAATAGCTTATTTTCAAGGACACAAGCCAAACAAACACAAGGACTCTACTAGCACATATGTAGTAGCAAGGCACATATCTGTGCATAAATATACTATACCTGTATGTTTAAAATGTATTTTACAACAATAAATTCTGTATTTTAAAACAGTGGAGAAAATTAGTTAGCAAGTGAAAACAGAATTTAACTTTATTTAAAAAATGCTTCATTACTTTTCCAGGTGTCAGTACAACATATAATGAGAACATAACATTCTCATAATAACATTCCCTTTAAATCTATACATAGACATAGGAGCATAGCCAAACTTAAAAACAAGAAGGTACACTCTGTTTTTATAGCAACTTTCAGATGCTGTTTGAGAAACTGACATTTTACTATTAAATATATATTTTCAATTATCTACTAACTCAGAAATCAATAACATGACAAATATTTAGTAGAGCAAAAAACATTTCATTTAAATCAGATATAGCTAAATAGTGACTTTATCACTAGTCAAAAAGATATAATTTAACTTTTTATTCCACAAAGAGTAAATTCATATTGTGGAATATATACAGGTTTCATTTTAGAAAGTAGACATGATACATTTTATTATTATTATTTATTTATTTATTTATTTATTTGCATTAAGAATCTTATAAATTTTATTAGGATTAAAGTTAGGAAGAGCAGTACCTCTAACAGCACATGGTTAGGACATACTGAAAAGAACATGATGGTTGGCTACAAATAACACAATTACACTAGAAAAAAATTAACATGATATGTAATGATTTAGACATGATACATTTTAAAGTAGAGCTCTATTTCCATATCTTGTCTAAATGTCTTTTATTGTTTAAAAAATCTTTATTGTTGAGCTAAATGCCTTTTAGATGCAATGTCAATAACATGTTCCTACCTCCATTAGATTGCTGTCATTTTAACATTTTCCAGCTGCCATTCTTATACTAGATATCAAGTATGTAGAGGATATAGACATATATAACCCCCAAAATGTGTGGATTATTTCTATTATTTAAAAAATTCTTAGTTTTGTTATTCTCTCTTTGCATTTATCACAAGACAAATGAACTTTCCTTTCCAGTTTCCAGTTCATCTTTTCTTCTTTATTGCCAATTCAGTGTCCTCTTCTCAGAACGTTCCCCTTTGACTTTGCAGCTTGTGACACTGTTGATCACACCCTTCCTAACACTCTTCCATTCTTTCACTTTCCTCTAACACTCTTGCTTTCCCCCAAAATTTAGCTTTTAATTATCTGCTTTTCTTTCTAAGGAAAGTATACCAATTTATCTATATTTAATAGCTTTGACAATTACTTCTATGCTGATAACAGTCAAATCTATATCGCTAGTTTTATATTTTCCAACCTGTTCTAGTCTCTCATCTCTAATTGAACACTGAAAATTTCCATTTGGATATCTTGCTGCAAAATAATAATACCACAAGTCAAACATGTCTAAAATTAAATGTTATCTTTTATTGGAAACTACTTGCTCTTTTTAAATTCCTCATCTCTATCAATGGCACATTGACTCTCTTTAACTTAGACTTTGGTATAGGTTTTGCACCTTCCTTCTAGTTTTTGCATTACTTTTATTCAGGTGGTTCCAAGTGAAATCATTCCATAATGATTCCTCCATTTCCAGTGCTACTGCTATGTTGGCTCTTGTCTTTGCTCATGTGGTTCTTCTTGCTTCTTCTCTCTAGTTTAAATCCTATTCAGACTTCAAGGCTCAAGTCAAGTGCCAATGCCTTGAATGCTCAAGTTTTAATGGATTCCCCCTTTTTCTGAACACTCAAAGTCACTTATGTGTACTATACAATTCAACAGTTAATGAATTTCTTTTTATTTCTTAAAAGTATCTTAAAGGCAATTTTTCTGTTAGCTTTTTTTGTTAATCCTCACCTGAGGATAGTTTTTCCATTGATTTTTAGAGAGAGTAGAAGGAAGGGAGAGAGATAAACATCGATGTGAGAGAGAAGCATCAACTGGTTGCCTCCTGCACATGCCCTGACTGGGGCCAGGGATGGGATCGAGCATGCAACTGAGGTATGTGCCCTTGATGGGAATCTAACCTGGGACCCTTCAGTCCGTGGGCTGATTCTCTATCCACTGAGCAAAATTGGCTAGGGCCCCTGTTAGCTTTTTAAAGCAAGGCCTGTACTTTGTTTTTCTGTATTCTCCACAGTGCTTAGCTCAGTGCTCAAGTTCTCAAGAAATACTTGCTATATTCAAATTATTATGTTTCTATTCTAATATAGAAAGGAATTCATTTTTCTAAAATATAAAAAGTATATTAGAAATAGTAAGGAAAGCAGCATTTTGCTTCTTAAAACACTGTTTTATGCCCTACATACATCTACTTCAAAATGGTGTATTTATAGGCAAAGTAGGCCCAATATACTTTCACAATTTTAGCTAAAAGGTAGTAGCAGTACTGTTCTTGCCTACTAGAGATTTCTTCCATAACTTTCTCTATTAGAGTCTCAGCACTTTAAAAGACTACTTAACTGAAATAACCTTAAGCACAACATTTCACTTAGCAGCTATTAAAAAATGTTAAAATGGCTGCTGCTGAATAAAAACCTCAGCTGTTTCATAAACAAACCATTAAGAACCGTGAGTCCATCTCATGGTTAGAGAAGCTCATCTACCCATTAATGATCAGTTATAGGGTTCTTTAGCATTAGAGAAATAGGTACTTGGGAACTGCTCATGCTGTCATTTTATTGGCTTCATTAAATATAGAGCCTACTATGTGTTTGAGATGGACCCAGCTGGTGGTTCCTAATGATTGTATTTTATTTGTCAAATGCCTTCAATGCTTCAAATTTTTAAAACATATATTTTTATTGATTTCAGAGAGGAAGGGAGAGGGAGAGAGAGATAGAAATATCAATGACGAGAGAGAATCATTGATTGGCTGCCTCCTACACATCCCACAATGGGGATCAAGCCCACAACCTGGGCTTATGCCCTGACCAAGAATCGAACTGTGACTTCCTGGTTCATAGGTCAATGTTCAACCACTGAGCCATGGTGGCTGGGTTCAAATTTTAATTTCTTGGACAATTCTTTAGAGTAAGACAAAGAAGGATGGGTCCTCTTAGATGCTTTTCCCTCTTCTCTCCTTCCCTATACCCCTGTTTATAATCTTTTTGAAAATGGCTATATATCAGCCTTTGAAAACCTTGCACAAATTGAAGTTCATGTGCTCAGGTTGTTTAAGAAAACAAATCAAAGCGTAGTTAAATTCTGCTAACAAGAAACATGATTTAACTAGAAAACTATGCACTTATAGTAACTCTGATTCTAGAGCATGTGCACTGAACTTTATTTATTATACCAAGGAAAAGTAAAATTTATGCCACACAATTCAAAAAGATTTAAAAAATATATTGTTAAATTTCTTTAATCTTTTAGATGGAAACAATCATGTCTTGCCACACTGTAAAATGGCAGGTGTTACCATAGCTTCTGTATTCTCAAAGCCTAAAATTTTATAAAATATTTACCTTATACAAACACAAATTAACAATGCATCACTGTAATTTCTCAAAAGACATCTATTAACAGAAAAGGCATTCCATTCACTGATTTGAGAATTATTAATATTTGTAGCGCTCTCTAATTTTTGCGGAAATGCACTGTGTGTCAAATTTGGCCTTTTTCAATTCTATATGTAATAACTTCAACTCTTTTAGATTAATTTTAATGAGATAATTTTATAAATACCTGAGATTGGTGACCTATCATCTTTACTAACCTCTATACAGGAGTACCATCAAGGGTAAATATTTACATATTTTACATAATATAAAGAATGTGGTAATGTTTACAACTAGGAAAGAAAATCTCATGAGATAGAATTTTCCTTGTATTTTAATATATTGGATCCAAATAGTTATTCTAAAAATATCAAGAAGAAAAGTAATAGATACTAAATCATACCACTCAGATGTATAAAATTTCTGAAACACTTAATACTTTCAAGAAACACTTCATTATTTCTGTTTCTAGAACTTCAAATCAGTGAGAGCTAATTTAGCCATATCTTTTTGGAAATTTTGAAAAAGATCCCCAAATATCCATTTATGATCATCACCTCAGAATTGCAGTTACAATAGTATGTTTAAGTCATACTACTTCTTAAAAAATTATAATTAATCACATGTTAAAAGATTAGTATCTTGTTAAAGTAACTAAAAGTCAATATATTAGGAAGATACAAGTATATGGGTATTCTGACACATGGGCTTGCTTAATAAAACTTTCAGAGGTAAAGCCATTCCATATCCCCATCCCCATCACTGATGATATTATTGTATACATATATACTTACGCTCAGAAACACAGGTACTATCCATAGCAGGATTCAACTAACTAGTATTTGTTGAGGGCCTATAATATAGTATGCACTATGATATTACTAAAGTGAACCAATATTGAGTGCTACTGAAGTGAACCAATACTCATTCAACTCACTTTTATTGAGTGCCTATTCTAGGGCACACACTGAGGATTCAAGGGGGAACCAGAAATTGTTCCTGCCATTGCAGCTTATAATGTAGTGAGGGTAGAGAAGACTTTCAGGAGTTGGTGACATATGGAGAGCTAAAGTGAGAATACCAGATGAAGGCCCCTTCTTAGAGACAAAGAGATAAGAAACAGCATGCTGTTAACAGGAAAATATAAGCAGTAAGGGGAAATGTCAGGAGTTGAGGCTGATAGATAGGCAGGGTCCAGTTCTATAGTCACATTATGGAGCTTAGATTCTATCCTGTAGGTAAAAGGAAAACAACATAATAGTCTTAAGCAGGAAAGTGGTGTCATAATCTAGCAACAGGATGGAGATGGATGTGAAGGTGACAAAGATGAAGGCAAGACAACTAGTTAGTGTGATGAAAAAGGCCTGAATCAGGGAAGTGGTGGTAGGGAGGAGAATAATAAAAGTTTGGGTCATATATTGTTAATACTTGCTGATTGCTTAGTTGTGAAAATTGTGAGTGGGAAAGAGGAACAAAGGATGAATAACAAGATCATAGAGGTACATTTAACTGAGATGGAGAATACAGAAATAGGTAAGATTTTTTGAGGGGCTGGGACAGGGGTGTGAGTGTGTGTGTGTGGGTGAAATGAGTTCTGTATTGAGTATGTTGAATTTAAGATAAGGATGGGTCATAAGGTAAGAAAAACCAGATAACGGTCTGAGCAGAGTCTGGTACAGAGATACATTATTGGGGGGACATCAGATAATTGAAACCATGAAGAGTCAAGATGAGATCATCTAAGGAGAACAAACAATGAGAAGAATAGTAGGCTGATAACAAAACCCTGGGTAGTACTGGTATTCAAGGGGCAAGAGAGGAAGAGAAGCCCATGAATGACACAGTTAAGATTTAGCCACAAAAATACAAGGAGAGTGAAGTGACCAAGGAATTTCTGGGGGATTTTGGCTGGAAAAAATTTTTTTAAATCAGGATTTAAATACCTTTAGGCAAAACATATACTTTCCAGTTCAAGTAAGGCCCCATCACTACTCATACTGCATCATTGTCTGTGACCTATCTTGCCTCTGAAGGCCTGTGTGCTTGTGACTCCCAGAGTAGAAGCCTCCAAGAAAGGGAGTCATTATAATTATCATATGCAGCCATGAGGACCAGAAAGGGAATAAAAGATGCCCACTAATTTAGCAACGAGAGGATCACAGGGGGATGAGAGCATGAGTGGGGGGGGAGGTTGGGGGTTAATGGGGGGATGAAGACACATTTGTAATACCTTAACCAATAAAGAAATTTTTTAAAAAAGAGGATCATGGTGATCTTAAGGTCAGTTCATCTGTGGTCATGGTGGCAGAATCCAGATTATAGAGGGGTGAAAATAGATATGGAGAATGTAGCAACACTGAAGAAATTTGGAAAAGGAAGGAAGAGAGACTAGACAGTAACTAGAGGGGAAATATAGGTCTAGGAAGGCTTTGGTTTTATTTTGTGTTTAAAGAATCATTCTCTTAATATGTTTACAAGCTAAGCCAGTAGAGAAGCCGTGGAGTATTAGAGAGCCAGGGGCTGCCTGATGGAGCATTATCTGAGAGAAGGCTATGGAAGGTACAAGTAGAGGGTTGAGCTTTTGGCAAGTAGAGAGACTCCTTGACCTCAGAGGTTGGAAGAAGTGAGCACAGGAATTCAGACCTAATTAAGATCCAATGCGGTTTTACCGCAGGGGAAAAAAGTGACATAATTAACTCTGTTTTAAGAAAATTAGTTTGGCACAAGCATGCAGGATAGATTAGAATGGGGAGAGGTGGCTGTCTGTGCCAATAATTCAAGCTGAAGATAATGGCAACCCAAACTAGAGTGGTGCCAGTAGAAATGCATAAAATTTTAAAAATCTAATAGACATTTCAAAATGCATGATGACATAATTTTGGGACAGATGGGCATTCAAAAAGAATGAAGAGGTAAAATGACTTAAGAATTTGAAATATTACCCCAGGAAATTATAATGGTGTTATCAGGGTCAGAAAGGGGGCAACTGGAATGTACAGCCAATCTTGGGAGGGGAAATGCTAGGTTTAAAGTATACTGAGATTGAAGTGATGGTTCTCAAAATTTAAGTTTTTTAAAAAAAGCTAAGTCCTTTACAAAACAGATGACTGCACAGAGAATGGAAAAAAGAAGAGGTGAGACAGAATAAGAAATATTTCATTCATATAGGGCAACTCTAACACTCGTATGCCAGAAAAAATTAAACAGAACCTGATATTTTAGATGTCTCAGAATTAACTATTTCCTAAGGATCTTACTTTAGCTACTAAAAAAAGTTTTCCTACCATTGACAGACCAGAGTCTCAGATCAAGTAAAATGTTCTCCTAAACATTTAATCTTTTATCAAATCTCAGACATTTGATGTCAAATGTTGCGAGAATGTGTACAATACAAAGTAATTTTCCAAACTATATGCATTGGTTAGCAATTCAATACTGGTTTGCTGCTTTTCAGGTTTTGGTTTGAATTAATACCAACAGTTGCTACCAACACCACCATTTCATACTCCTAATTCCAGAGTCTTTAAACTGGGAGGAATATTATACCTATAACAAGGACCACCACATGGCAAGTGTCAGTGCTTTGCTTTTAATTAAAAATAGGTTGGTAAGTACTTCACCATGATTGTGTGAAGAGTAGAATGGAACCACAAGTGAGTTTCAGGGAACTTAAATTCTGTTTTCTTGCTCCCTGTCTGTTCTCTGAACTTTAGAAAATAATAGGGTGAGGAGTTCTGGAATATAAAATATAGCCTGGAATAAAAACCCTTTTTCTGTTCAGTCATGTTAAATAATCTGCATGAAAGTAACCTTTTGCACCATAATTAGTTTGGGTAAAAAAAAAAAAGTCTCCCTAGTGATAAAAGGGATGAAATTAAAACAGTGCAGAAAGCTGGCATCTGGCCATTATAGTCTATTGATAACATTCTTGGACCAAGAGAAACTATTAAAATTACCTAACCAAGAAGCAGGTGTAAAAATATCCCCAAACTCATCCTGTATTTAAAAATCTTTCTTAATACATTTCATGCAAAGACTACAAAAATATATTACAAAGAAAACACTCAACATGTTAAAATCAAAAGCTAACATGATGGGCCCTGGCCAGTTGGTTGGCGTGTTCTCCTATGCACCGAAAGGTTGTAGGTTTGATTCCTGGTCAGGGCACATACCTGGGTTTCGGGTTCTGACCTAGTTGGGGCCTGTGGAAGAGGCAACCAACCGATGTTTCTCTCTCATCTATGTCTGTCTGTCTCTCAAAAACAGTAAAATATATCCTCGAGTGAGGATTAAGAAAAAAAGGCTAACATGATGGAGGGAAGTGGTATAATATGTATATGATAACATATGATTTCAGATAATATAAACTCAGTTGAAAATAAAAAAGGCTAGGGGAGCCATTATCAAAATCAGAGGCAGCATGACTTGATAGTAAAAAAAAAAAAATAGCTCTATTTGAAAATGCAGTATAAGATAGCATAGTTAAGAGCATGAACATGACCCAGTACTCAAACTTTCAAGTATTTACAACCCAAGCACATAAAAATGAGAATGAAGTCTTCAAAGCCCAGAGAACCATTAACATTTCCTTTTACTTTGCAACTATTATGGTATGAGGTTCCCCTTTTTATTTTCTCAAATATTACCCAAAATTTCATTTAAAAAAGTCATTCTGCATTAGTTTTTACAATACCATCCTAGGCTTCCGAGGTACTAATTTTCATATATATATTTAATGTTTGCATATTTAACGTTCTGGCATACAAAATCTCTTGCAAGTACGTATCTTAAATTATCTCAGAGCTGAAAGTTTTTAGAAACCATCTATCCAAAAACCCTAATTTTACAGACAGAGAAATAAAAGCCCAGAAAGGTAAGTAACCTGACCAAGGTCACAGGGTTAGAAAGAAGCAAAGCTGGGACTAAGAACCAAGAGCCCTCACTTTCAATCCATTACTCTTTCTACTTTTCATAGCTGCCTTTCAACCTGAACCTCTTTCATAGCTTTCTTTCAACCCGAACCTCTAATTGTGTGATATTTAGGGCAAGAGAGTGAGAGTGATCAAGACATGGAAAGGATAACCATTTATTCATTTAAGGACTGGATAGGAAGAATGGATGGATGATTATGTAGGTGGGTGGGAATTCTATGTCATATTTCTGTTTTGAAGAAACCAAGTCTAGGTCTTGTCAAATATCACAGCAGTCACCGTATTCCACCAGACACCAATCTTAGCAGCAAATAATCTGACACATCCTGCAGTTATTCACTTGCCAGCGTACACAGAGAAGCAAGGACACTCACCTTCTGGCTCCCGAACTCCTCACTCCCCTGTCCTATGCTCACTATTTACCTGGTTTTGGTGCATCACATTTGCATTCTCATTTCCTATACACCTCCCTCTCGCAGATTTCTCCATTTACATCAGGTGTCATTTCCTAAATGTATGCTTCAGTAAGCCCCCCCGCAGCCCCTACTCCACTGGCCCCTTGATCACCTTCTCATTTGTCGCCATATCTCAGCCTTTAAAAACCCCATAACCCCCTCTCGCTTACACGGTGATGTGGCCGGCGCCCCGCACCAGTACAGGGTCGGGGGCATATCTCCGCAGGTGCTCCTCGCTCACTACCCGAGGCGGTGGCGGCGTTTCCTCCTCTTGCTCCTTCTCCTCTTCCTCTTCTTCCTCCTCTTCTTCCTCCTCCTCATCTCCCTCGTCATCCTCGAGCCCCGATACAGACGATGACGACGACGGCGACGACGAGGACGAGGACGTAGCTGCTTCTTCCTCCTCCTCCAGTTCCGAGATGGTGTCGAATTCCGCCATGTTGGGCAGCAAGATGCTCATCACGTGACCTCTCGATCGCCGCCACCCTCACGCAGGAGAGTTTGAACTTGCTGAGATGCTGGAAGTTCAGGGAGAAAGAAATGAAGAGAGAGAGCTGTATGGCAGGGAACGGGTTTGAGGAGATGCGCCTGCGTATTATGGTAGACAGGATGGGGTTTGGAGGCGGGGGCACGATGGAGAAAAGAGCAAATCAGTGTACGCTTGCGCAGCTCTAAGCGAAGAGGGGCGGTGAGATGAATGCCAGGGAATTAAGGAGATCCGGTCTTCTAGTGCTGATCTTAATACTGCTCTTTGGTCTTCTGCTGCTTGTATCCGGAGGACTTATCTTCTAGTTTTACT
>NW_006290327.1:54069-58766 GCF_000327345.1 Myotis davidii
AAAGCATATTATAAAAGTGGGGTTTGAGCTTTGCCCCAAATATCTCAAGGTACAAACCAATTAGTTACGTTGGTTCAGCATTATAGTTTAAAAGAATTTAGCATAAGAACGTTGCCACACTCTAGAGGTATTTTTATTCACATTTTACTGAAAAGAAACTTTCTATTACTACTTCTATTCATACTGTGTAATACTTATAGAGGACTTTCTAAGCTAGGTACTCTAATGTACATATCTCATTTAATACTTCATAACCTTATGAAGTATGTACCATGATCATCTCATTTTACAGATGGAAAACCTAGATGCAGAGAGAATACATAAGTTTTTCAATGTCATGGAATTATTAATTAATGGCAGTTCTGACTTTAAACTTGTGGATCTCTTCTGATTCCAAAGCCCAGTACTATTAACCAAAGGACTGAAATTGTTTGAATAGGCTTTGTAGAGTAGTGCCTTTTGGGCTGCTTCTTGAAAGATGTTTGAATTTTGGGGATTTTTTTGGGTGATGGTGGAGGGGAAGGGGCGGGAGGGAGCCTTCCAACCCAAGGAAACATTAATTAACATCATACATTTTCCAGAGACTGAGCTACAATCTTTCACATACAGTATTTCAATCAATCCTTAAACAATCCTGTGAGGTAAGCATCATTGTATCTATTTTACAGATGGCACAACAGAGTCTCAGGACGTTTAAATAATTTCTTAAGGTTTGGTGACCTTTTGTCCAAAATTTATTTCAAATATTCTATCTTCACACCCACTAAAATGATGTAGAGATCACATATTTTGAGTTTCCAATCCTTGTCCCAAACTATTTCATACTTCCATGTCATAATTCAGGTGTCATTGGGACACTAAAGGCACATATCTGCTAAGTTATAAAACAAATACTATAATCCAAGTATTTGATATTAACTTCACTGCTCTTTCTGCTGCACTACAGTTGCATCCCAATTAGACTGGAGAAACAGATATAGTCACGCAGTATAGCAGTATAAACAAAGCATTTAGGATGTATGAAGGTGGAAGAAATTAGTGGTATAAGAGGCATTGATCAAACCATTATCATTACTGAAGAGTTTGTGTTATCAAAATGAAAAAAAAAAAGTTGTGCTGTACTCAAAAGCTTGATTATTTAAGAACTTTAAAACTAAGTTGTAAGCCTAGCTGGTGTGATTTGGTTGGGTGTTGTCCTGTGCACCAAAGGGTTGCCAGTTCGATTCCCATTTAGGAAATATGCCCAGGTTGTGAGTTCAAGCCTAGGTCAGGGCCTGTGTGGGAGGCAGCCAATTGATTTCTCTCTCACATCAATGTTTCTCTCTCTCTTCTTCCCCTCTTTCTAAAATTCAATAAAAATTTTTTAAAAATATTCAAGTTGTAACATTTTATTAATCAACGTTACCCCAGTAAATTCAATTACAAATTTGCTGGTTTACCCTCCAGAAAAAAAAATAACTAAAAAAATTAATTGTAACACTATCACTAAGCAAAAAAAAATACTTTTTTATAGTATAGAGAATTTATCTGCTAAGCAGAAATTATAATTAAAGTTGGAACCTTAAGATATTTTGTAATAGCCTTCTGGTAAGACATACATGATATAGCTGCCTTTCTTAGGTATTAATAAATAACATGTCATATTTTGTTTATGGGACTGGCATACCTTACTAAGGGTGGGCAAACTTTTTGACTCGAGGGCCACAATGGGTTCTTAAACTGGACCGGAGGGCCGGAACAAAAGCATGGATGGAGTGTTTGTGTGAACTAATACATGTTAACACTGCTGCTGGTGAAGGAGCGGAGGGGAGAGCAAGAGAACCCTCCGTTCTTTCGGCTCCGCGAGCCGGATAGAACAGCCGAATGGGCTGGATCCGGCCCGCGGGCCGTAGTTTGCCCACGGATGCCTTAGACTTAAAACAAATTAATATTCTGTACCAGTTCTTTTCTTTCAAAAAACAAAAAAGCTGTAAGCGGTACTAAAAATTTTTAAACATTATCTATAAAGGCCCACTAAGTTAATGTCTAGAGTGAGGTATTTTGCTGGCTACTACTTCAACAGTAGTTTCTCTTTTTCACCATTCAGGATTATGCTAGAAGAAGATACTCGAAAGAAAGAAAGGGAAATGAATATAAGGGGTGGGCTTTGTAATAAGGTACTGGTACTATGGTAAACGTGAAGAAATGATGGCCATGGGGACTAGGAGGGAAGGACAGGAAGAAGGAAATTCCACTGTCAAAATGGAAAGAGGTTCATGTTATTTAGTCAAATGTCAAAAGGACAAAGCAGTTCAGGGTAGTGCTAGGCTTGGAGAAATTTTCAAGTATAGTCAAATCTGCTCATCTGTATGCCTGCATATACAGTGTGCTGAAAAGGCATATATGATTCTAAAAGTAATTTGTGTTGCTGAACTGTAGGAGAATTTGGAATTGGGAAAGCGGAGAAAAACACATTTTGCCAGTAAACACAAGAAATAACATGATTTAAAAATGATAATTTAGCAACCTCCAAAAATAGTAAAAGTAGGCGTGGATGTAAAATAAAGTAGGCTATGTGATTTTCTGCCTGATGTGCTAAGGGGAGTATCTCTTCCTAGCATAATCCTGAGTGGTGAAAAAGGGAAAAACTACTGTTTAAGTCGTAACCAGCAAAATACTTCACTCTTTGGCTTTTCTTTCCTCTTATGGATAACTCTTTCCATATGATGCATAGGGACCTGAGGCAAGCAGCCACAGGTTTAACCATCTGAGGTCATTTCAACTTTAAAATAACTGAAAGGAAGTGTAACTTTAAAAAAAAGTTCATAAATAAAATATTATGGGAACACAGCTACACTCATTTATGTGTTGTCTGTGTCTATTTTCATATTAGAACAACAGAGTTGAGTAGTTATCACACAGATCATATTACTCACAAAAACTAAAATATTTACTATCTGACCCTTTATAGAAAAAAAAAGCCATAACCTGCACAATGCAATTTGCTAGTTAGAGTTATTTCTTGTCTTTACCAACAACTTTATCAGCTGGTCCACCTACAAGGGACCTTTAATGAGTAAAATATCCAGTAGTAGAGTTTGCTTCAAGTGCTCAGTTAATGACATGAAGGTTTTGTCTTGATTCTTCCATCTTTGGCTTTTCTTTCCTTTTATGGGGAAACTTTTCATTTTTTAATACATATGTTTTTATTGATTTTTAAATAGAGAGGGAGAGAGAGATAGAAACATCGATGAGAGAGACACATTGATGGGCTTCCTTCTAATGGGGATTGGACCTGCAACCTGAGCATGTGCCCTGACCAGGATCGAACCCAGGGCCTCTTGGGTCCATGAGACAATGCTCAATCCACCAAACAACACCAGTCAGGTGATTTTTTATTCCTTTTGGTACATATCAGCTGGAAGCTCCAGGTTCTTCACAGCAACCCCATTATCATGAGTAAATTTTATTTTCTTAGCATTTCCAACACAAAGTTCATTCTTAATGACTCTATCTGGGTCATGTGCTTATTCCTTTTATTTTTTTATTTTAAAAATTATATATATATGTATTTATATATGTATATATATCTGTATATATGTATATAATATTTCAGAGCGGAAGGGAGAGGGAGAGATAGAAACATCCATGATGAGAGAGAATCATCGATCAGCTGCCTCCTGCACACTCCACACTGGGGATAAAGCCTGCAAACGGGGCATATGTTCTGACTGGGAACGGACCATGACCTTCTGGTTCATAGGTCAACACTCAACTACTGAACAACACTAGCAGGGCCTTTTTTTAAAAAAATATTCTCATCCAAGGATATTAGAGAGAGAGAGGAAGGGAAAGGGAGAGAGGGTGGGAGGATGAGAGAAAGAGAGAGAGAAAGAAACATTGACTTGAGAGAGAAACATGGATCCGTTGCCTCCCATAGGTGCCCCAAATGGGGATCAAACCCACAACCCAGGTATGTGCCCCGACTGGGAATTGAACCCACAAGCTTTTTATGTACAAGACGACTCATCCAACCAAGTGAGCCATCAAGCCAGGACACCTGCTTATTCTAGAAAATTTTCTTAGGCAGGAAATGCCACAATCTTATTGAATATGCCTGGGATATGTGCACACCCCAGCACATGGGAATGGTGTCAATTCCATAAAAAACAATACACTAAGAGAAGAAAAAGGTACTTATCCAGTGAATATTGGGAGTTGCTTCTTGGAAAGGGGAGAATGTATGCTGCTTAGAATAAGAATCAAATGCCACTAGATCATCTAAAAGTATAATTTAAAAAGGAAATGTGATCCATTTGAAAGCAAAATTATAATCAAATTAATATTACAAAATAAATTTCTGCTGGAAAACAAAAAGAACACTTAAATTTTCCTGGTGTTTTATTTCTTCATTTGTTATGTGTTACCCTGTACTTGTCACATAGCATTTTTGAATATCTGTCCATGTCAATAAATATAGATCTATATTGTCTACTTTTATGTCTACATATATGCTATCATATGGTTACAACAATAATTTAGCCAATCTCTTATTGCAGATATTTAGGCTGTTGGCCAGTTTTTTATTACCAACAAGACTCTTGAATATACCTCTTGACTTACACTTCTAATTATTCTCTTAAGATAAATTTCAAGGAGGACTGTTAGATGTTTATTTATTTATTCCCCCCACCCCCCCTTGCCCTTTTCACACCCCC
>NW_006290327.1:58859-61324 GCF_000327345.1 Myotis davidii
TCCCTTCTTTCATCTATCCCCCACAAGCCACTCCCCTCTGACAGCTGTCAGTCTGTTCCATGTATCTAGGCTGTGGGTCTATTTTTGATCATCAGTTTATTTGGTTCATTACATTCCACATATGAGTGAGATCATGTGATACTTATCTTTCGCTGATTGGCTTATTTTGCTGAGCATAATACTCTCTAGGTCCATCCATGCTGTTGCAAATGGTAAGAGTTCTTTCTTTATTATTCCTGTGTAGTATTCCATTGTGAAAATGTACCATAGTTTTGTTTTAATTTAAATTCTTTATTGTTTAAAGTATTACATATGCCTCCTCACCCCGCCCCCCATTGACCTCTCTCCGGCAACTCCCACCTGACAGCAGATGCCCTCACCCCCCTACTGTCTGTGTCCATTGGTTATGATTATATGCATGCATACAAGTCTTTTGGTTAATCTCTTACCACCACTCCCTTCCACTCTCCCCTACCTTTCCTCTGAGGTTTCCAGTCTGTTCGATGCTTCTCTGCTTCTGGATTTATTTTTGTTCACCAGTTTATGTTGTTCATTATAGTCCACAAATGAGTGAGATCATGTGATATTTATCTTTCTCTGACTGGCTTATTTCACTTAGCATAATGCTCTCCAGGTCCATTCATGCTATTGAGAATGGTGAGTTCTTTTTTCCTGCAGCATAAGTATTCCATTGTGTAGATGTACCACAGTTTTTTAATTCACACATCTCCTGATGGGCACTTAGGCTGTTTCCAAACCTTAGCTATTATAAATTGTGCTGCTATGAGCATAGGGGTGCATATATCCTTTGTGATTGGTGTTTCTGATTTCTTGGGATATATTCCTAGAAGTGAGATTACTGGGTCAAATAGGAGTGCCATTTTTAATTTTTTGAGGAAACTCAAAATTTTTTTTTCCACAGTGGCTGCACCAGTCTGCATTCCCCCCAGCAGTGTACTAGGGCTCCTTTTCTCCACAATCTTGCCAACACTTGTCTTTGGTTGATTAGAATGGTGAGTTCTTTTTTCCTGCAGCATAAGTATTCCATTGTGTAGATGTACCACAGTTTTTTAATTCACACATCTCCTGATGGGCACTTAGGCTGTTTCCAAACCTTAGCTATTATAAATTGTGCTGCTATGAGCATAGGGGTGCATATATCCTTTGTGATTGGTGTTTCTGATTTCTTGGGATATATTCCTAGAAGTGAGATTACTGGGTCAAATAGGAGTGCCATTTTTAATTTTTTGAGGAAACTCAAAATTTTTTTTTCCACAGTGGCTGCACCAGTCTGCATTCCCCCCAGCAGTGTACTAGGGCTCCTTTTCTCCACAATCTTGCCAACACTTGTCTTTGGTTGATTTTTTGATGATAGCCATTCTGACAGGTGTGAGGTGATATCTCATTGTCATTTTGATTTGCATCTCTCAGATGATTAGTGACAGTATTTTTTCATATGCCTCTTGGCTCTCTGCATGTCTAATTTGGAGAAGTATCTATTTAGGTCTTTTGTCTGTTTTTTTTTCTTCTTAGATTTTTTTGTCTTTCTTTTGTTAAGTTGTACGAGTTCCCTATATATTTTTTGATATTAACCCCTTACCAGATATATCGTTGGCAAATATGTTCTCCCACACAGTATGTTCCCTTTTCATATTGTTGATGGTTTCTTTTGCTGTGCAGAAGCTTTTTATTTTGATGTAGTCCATTTGTTTATTTTCTCCTTGGTTTCCTGTGCCCTGGAAGATGTATCCATAAACATATTGTTATGAGAGTTGTCTGAGATTTTGCTGCCTATGGTTTCTTCTAAGATTTTTATGGTTTCACGACTTATATTTAAGTCTTTTATCCATTTTGAATTTATTCTTGTGTATGGTGTAAGTTGATGGCCTAGTTTCACTTTTAAAAAATCTTTATTGTTGCAAGTATTATATACTTCCCTTTTCCCCCTCATTGAGTCTCCCAGCCTGTCTCCATCTGCCGAGCTTTCACCACCCTATTGTCTGTGTCACTGAGTTATGCATATATGCATACAAGTTCATTGATTGACCTCTTCTCACCCACTCACCCTCCCCTGCCTTTCCTCTGAAGTTTGACAGTCTGTTCTATGCTTCTATGTCTCTGGATCTGTTTTTGTTCCTCAGCTTATGTTCTTCATTAGATTCAACATATGAGTGCGATCATGTGATACTTATCTTTCTCTGACTGGCTTATTTTGCTTAGCATAATGCTCTCTAGGTTGAACCATGTTATTGCAAATAGTAAGAGTTTTTTTATTTCTTACAACTGAGTAGTATTCCATTGTGTAGATGTATCACTATTTTGTCTTTATTTATTTTGTTTTATTTATTTATTTTTAAAATCTTTATTGTTGAAAGTATTACATATGTACCCCCTTTTCCCCATTGGCCCCTCCCATCCTGCCCATGCCCCCGACCCCAGACCTTAACCACCCTATTGTCTGTGTC
>NW_006290328.1:0-510 GCF_000327345.1 Myotis davidii
CTTTCTTCTTATCCATTCATCCCCTTTCTACTTCCTCCAAACTGAACTGATATCGTCCCCATATTCATCCAACTTTTAATCTTATTTTCTGTATATAAGCTGAGCCTCTACAGATTCTGCCCACACCGGCTTTGCCAGTTGTTTGGTGTTTGCATTTTTTTGGTGTATCTGTTTGTTCTGTGGTGTTTTATATATATATTAGAGGCCTGGTGCATATTTGTGCACTGGGGGAAGAAGGGGTCCCTCAACCTGGCCTGTGCCCTCTTACAGTCTGGGACTCCTTGAGGGATGTCCACCAAGGGGTCCTTAGAGCTGCCTTGGAGGCAGGAGAGGCTCCTGCCATTGCCGCTGCACTCTCCAGCAATGAGCTCGGCTTCTGGCTGAGCAGTGCGCCCCCTGTGGGAGCACATAACCACCAGGGGGCAGCTCCTGTATTGAGTGTCTGTCCCCTGGTGGTCAGTGGATATCATAACAACCGGTCATTCTACTGTTCGGTCAATTTGCATATTA
>NW_006290329.1:0-449 GCF_000327345.1 Myotis davidii
TGCTAGCTGTTTGCAGGCTGGTCAAGCCTCCCAGTTTGGACTCTCACCCCACGGGGGTGCCTGGACAGCCTGGGTGAGGGGCTGATGGCTGTTTGCAGGCTGGCTCCACCCCCCAGCGGTGACTCTTACTCCTTGGAGGCATGGCCAGCCTGGGTAAGGGGCTGAGGGTTATTTTCAGGCTGACCACACCTCCTTCAGGGTGGAGGTTCCCACTGGGGTGCCTGGCCAGCCTGGGTGAGTGGCTGATGGCTGCTTGTAGACTGGAAAAGCCCCCCAGCGGTGACCCTCACCCCATAGGGGTGTGGCCAGCCTGGGTGAGGGGCTGATGGCTGTTTGCAGGCTGTCCAAGGCCCCCAGCCACCCATGCTCCTAGTGGAGGCTGGGTGGAAGCAGGTATCTTGGATTTATTTGTATGGCTGGGGTGCTTGGCCAGCATGGGTGAGGGGCTG
>NW_006290330.1:0-1502 GCF_000327345.1 Myotis davidii
AAAAAACATCATTCTCCCCTTAAAAAAAAAAAAGAAGAAGACCCTTTGTGGCTGTGACAGCGCATGGGGGACAGTGGATCCTTCTTGGTAAGGACAGGGGACCATCTATGGAGGGGTCAGTTTCCCTACCTCCTGTTCCTTTTGCCCTGGCCCTCCTGCCCTATCCCATCCATGAATTGCCCCCTGTCCTTACCAAGCAGGGTCCAGTGTCCTCCCTGCCCAGGCACAGCCACGAGGGGTCTTCTTTTCCCTGCCCTTTTGCTTCAATGGAGAGTCCCCTATCCAACTGCTCTGTGGGGACAGAATCGGAGGAGAGAAACCCCTCCATGGAGTGCGGAGAGCAGACCTTCTGTGGAGGGACAGGCAGAGGGATAGAGACCCCCGCCCTTTGAGGATGCAAGGAAAGGGTGAAATGGACTGTCCATGGCAGGAACAAGACATGGAGGACAGGGAAACATCCATGGAGGGGAAAGTACAGGGGGACAGGACACCCCTGTCATGGTCCCCCCGGTCCCCCTTCTCTGCCCTTTAAAATGGGGCTTCTTTGTTCCCTGCCCATTCTCCATGGATGGTTCCCTGTTTCCTTTACTCGGTTCCCTGCATGGAGGTCCCCTGTGCTTCCTGAGCTGCTCCCTCCATGGAGAATCCCTTGTTCACCCTTTTCTGACCCCTCAAAAGGTGGGGTGCCCTACCGCCTGCTCATTTTCCTCCACAGGCAGAGGGGAGGGGCACCCTCCATGAAGGGAGCAGGACATTGTTTTTCTTACCCTTCTTCCTCCAAGGAGGGTGCCCTCCCCTCTCTGCCCTGTCCCCACTCCATGGTGGGTGCCTCTTTCCTTGTACTGTCCCCTAAAAGGGGGTTTCTTTGTACCCCTGCCAATTCCCTTCCATGTAGAATGCTCTGTACCCCCTGTACTGGCCCCCTCCATGGAGAGGTCCCTGTAACTCATCCATGGAAGGTGCTTTCTTCCTCTGCCCTGTCCCCTCAAAGGGGTATTCCTATACCCCTGCCCATTCCCCTCCATGAACAGTCCCCTTTATCCCTTTCCTAACTCTCCATGGAGGGTGCCCCTCTTCCTCTGTCCTGACCTTAGTGGGGCGTTGTTCTCCCCTGCCCATTTCCCTTCATGGAGGGTGTTCTCTCAACCCTTCCCTTTCCTCTCCATCGAGATGAATGGGCAAGGGTGCCAGGAACCACCCTTTTGATGGGCAGGATGGGGGTACGGGGAGTACCCTATATATAATGAGGTGGGGACCCACTTTGGAAGGACAGAGCCCTGAGAAAGGAGACCCTCTGTGAAAGGGACAAGGAGGGGAGACAGAGGACATTTCACGGTGGTGAATGAGCAGGGGTACAAGGAACCCCCCACACCTTTGAAGGGACATGAGGTATGAGCAGGAGGATTGGGAATCTCCTCTTTGAGGGAATCTTTGTACCCCTGTCCATTCCCTTCTCTGGAAAGAGTACTCTTTCTCCCTTGCCCTGACCTTCCCCCGGCCCT
>NW_006290330.1:1535-3515 GCF_000327345.1 Myotis davidii
CGCCCCTGCCCCACAAAGTGGGATTCCCTATCCCCCAGCCCATTCACCTCCACAGAAGGAACCTGTCCCCACTCCATGGAGCATTCTCCCAACACCCTGCCTTGTCCCTTCAAAGGGGGGTTCCTTGTACCCTGTCCATTCACCTCCATGGAGGGTCCCCTCTCTCCAATGCTTTGCTCCCTCCAAGGATGGTGTCATCTCCACTCTGCCCTTTCCCCTCAAAGAAGGGGTTCCTGATCCCCTGCCTATTCCCCTCCATGGAGGTTTCCCTGTCCTCCATGCCTTGCTCCTGCCATGGATAGGCCATTTCTCCCCTTCCTTGCCCCTTCAAAGGGGGGACCCCTATCCCCCTAACCATTCCCCTTCATGGAGAGTCCTCTTCCCCACCTGCCCTGTCCCTCTGTGGAGGGTCCCCTCTCCTCACTTTCTGGAAGGTGCCCCCTGCCCCTGCCATGTCCCCTCAAAGGGAAGGGCTCCTTGTTCCACTGCCCATTCCTTTCCCTGGAGGACCTCCTCTCCCCCTCGTTTTCCCTCCATGGAGGGTCCCCTTTATCCAGCTCATGGAGGCTGCCCCCTCCCTACTTCCCTGTCCCCTTAAAGGGGGATCTATTGTATGCCTGTCCATTCACCACCATGGAGAGTCCCCTACCTCCCCTACTGATTCCTCTCAAAGGAGGGTGGAACTGGGAGGGATAGAAGAGGATCCACCAGAAAAAGGAGTGGCAGGGGTACAAGGAACATCTCAAAGGGGTGGTTCCCCCTCTCCCTACCCAATGCCCTCCATGGAAATTCCCTTTCACCCACTTCCCCACCGCCTGCACTATCCGTCTGTGGAGGGACCCCTGTCCTCACTCCATGGAGGGTGCCTCCTCCCCCTTGTTCTGCCCGTTAAGGACAGGTTCCCTATCCCCTTGCCCATTCCTTTCCATGGAGAGTCCTTTCCCCTTTCCCCGCCTGCCCTGTCCTCTCAAAGAGAGGCGGTTCCTTGAATGATGCCTATTCTCTCTGGAGTGTCCCTTTCCCTCCTCCCTTTCTCTTCCCTGGTGGGTCCCCTGTCTCCCCCTCATGGCAGTGACCCTCCTTCTTGTACGGTCAACTCAAAGGAGGGTTCATTGTATGCCTGCCCATTCGACACCATGGAGATTCCCTTATCTCCCCTGGTCTATCCAGTCAAGGCCTATCCAGTCGGTGATGGGGGGATGATTCCCAATCCCCCTACTGGCTGCCCTCCATGGAGTATGCCCTGTCTCCCCTCCATGATGTCTCCATGGAGAGTCCTTTGACCCCATTTCATGGAGGATTCCCCTCCATCCTACTCTGTACCTCAAAGGTGGGTTTCCTTGTACCCCGGCCCATTGATCTTGATGGGGGTCCCTTTTACCCCTACCCTGTCCCCTCCATGGAGGCTTCCCTCTCCTCCCTGATCCATCCCCTCCATGGAGAGTCCCTTCTCCTTCCTGCCCTGCCCCATCCATAGAGGGTCCTCTCTCCCTGCCCATTCCACGGAGGGTTCCCTCCCCTCTCTGCCCTGCCCCATCTGTACAGGGTCCCCTCTCCTCCTTGCCCTGCCCCCTCGATTGAGGGTCCCCCCTCCTCCCTGTCCTGCCCCATTCATAGAGGGTCCCCTCTGCCTGCCCTGTTCCCTCCATGAAGGGCCCCCTCTCTCGCTAACCTGTCCCCTCCATGGAAGATTCCTATCCCCCTGCCCTGTCCTGCCCCCTCATATGAGGTCCCCCTCTCCTCCATTCCCCCTCCATGGAGGGTCCCCTCTCTGCCCTGCCCCCTCCAAGGAGGGTCCTCTCTCCTCCCTGACCCATCCTCTCAATGGAGGGTCCCCTGTCCCCCTATCCTGTCCCCTCCATGGAGGGTTCCCTGCTCCCCCTGCCCTGACCCCTCAATGGAGTGTCCCCTCCCCTGCTTGCTCTCTCCCCTCCTTGGAGAGTCCGTTCTCTTCCCTGTCCCCTCCATGGAGGATCCCCT
>NW_006290331.1:0-333 GCF_000327345.1 Myotis davidii
TACCCTTTGTGACAGCATGGAGGGACCTGGAAAGCATGATGTTACGTGAAACAAACCTATCAGAGGAAGGCAAGGGTCCCATGATCTCATTTATATGGGGAATCGAGTGAACAGAAATGAACTAACCAGCAACATAGAGACAGGCTCATATTCAGAGAGCAGGCCAGACAGCGGTGGTAGCGGGGTCATTGGAGGCTGAGTTGGTCGGGGTAGAGGGATTGAGCAAAAAAAAAAGAAAGAAAGAAAAAAGAAAAGAAATAAAAAGAGAGAAAGAGATCATGGGTGTGGACACGGGGTTTTCAGGACGAGGTGTTGGGGGGCAGAGGAAATTAT
>NW_006290332.1:0-225 GCF_000327345.1 Myotis davidii
AGAAGACATTCCCTTTGTGATTGGCTAAGTTAGGGGGCGGGGCCTTTGCTGTTTCAAGATGGCGGCCTCTAGGGGCACGGCAGGCCATGTGGCCAACATGGCGGCTGCCAAGTCATGCAGCCCAACATTGTGGCTGTCTAAACTGTTCTCTGACAGAAAACATGATTTCCTTATTCTACAAATACAAGAGGAAACCAAAATTCCTAAAAGATAGATGGCCAACAT
>NW_006290333.1:0-537 GCF_000327345.1 Myotis davidii
CAGCCTGCATTATTTAACATCAGATATTCATGGCCCTGAAGGGTACTGGTCACTTTTCAAAACTGTCTGTGGTCATGAGCCATTTGACCCTGCATCGTGATAAATCTCTCCCATAATCTGTAAAACTCATGTAGATGGTGCTTAGAGATTCCATCAGAAAAGAATGCCAAGGAGTTCTGTTCCCTACTTAATCCCTATTTAAATAAAATTAGATTTTATAATTACATTAATTTACATAATCCACAATACCTTTGTCCAACTTACTCTTATTTTACAATATATTTTGTTGATGTTATATTCTTTTTTGTTTTAAAGACACTGGGGGGTAGGGGAGGCCAGGGAATTGTCAAGGGCGCGGAAAAAAAAGGAGACATATGTAATACTCTTTGTAATACTTTAAGCAATAAAACAATAAAATAAAAGAAAAGAAAAAAAGAAATAAATCTGTTATGTTAGGCCAAAAAAAAGATATTTTTTATTTATTTCAGAGAAGAGGGAGCAGGTGAGTGAGATAGAAACATCAATGATGAGAGTGAA
>NW_006290334.1:0-770 GCF_000327345.1 Myotis davidii
AAACTCAATAAAATATATTTTAAAAAAAATTCCACTTCTGGTAATATATACAAAGAAATCTGAAACACTGATTGGAAAAAAATGTATGCACCCTTATGTTCATTGCAGCATTATTTACAACAGCCAAGATTGAAAGGAGACCCAAGTGCCATCAATAGATGAGTGGATAAAACAGCTCTGGTACATTTAAACAATGGAAAACTACTTGGCTATAAAAAAGGTAGGAAATCTTACCTTTTGTGACAGCATGGATGGACCTGGAGAATATTACGCTAAATGAAATAAGCCCGTCAAAGAAAGACAAATACTACATGATCTCATATGTGGAATCGAAAGAATAAAATAAACTAACAACAACAAAAAATAGAAACAGACTCATAAATACAGAGAACAGACTGACAGATGTTAGAGGGGAGGGGAGCTGAGTGAAAATAGTCCAGGATTAAGCAAAAACCTCACAAACTCATAGACAGACAACAATGTGGTGATTATCAGAGGCAAAGGGGGCTGGGGAGGTAGACGAGGGTAAAGGAGATAAATGGTGATGGAAGGAGACTTGGCTTGGGGTGGTGAACATACAATACACTGCACAGATGATATATTATAGAATTAAAACCTATATAATTTTATTAACCTGCCATGCCAATAAATTAAATACAAAATTTTTTAAATAAAATGAATAGCATATGTAATACTTGCAACAATAAAGATTAAAAATAATAAAGATAGGAGAAACTAAGATGGCGGCATAGGCAAACACTGGAGTTTGC
>NW_006290335.1:0-414 GCF_000327345.1 Myotis davidii
GAAGTAGGAGCAGCCCTGCCTGTATAACTGCTGGGACCTGGGTGCGTGGTCCTCCCCTCCCTGCACAGGGGTGTCAGTACTGGTCCCGAGAAGGGGACTAACTCAGCCAGGGGTCAGCAGAGGCCCCTGAGCAGCTATAGCTGTGCCCTGTCTCTTTGAGTTCCCAGTGCCCAGGGACTGGCATTAGGAAGCCGAGGCACTGAGGTGGCAGGTGTCTTCGTGTCCTGTGGCTGCTTAAGGAATTACTAGACACTCGGGAGTCTTAAAACAATGGGGATTTACTCTGAGTCTGGGACCAGGTGTCAGAAATCAGCCCCCAGCAGGGGGTCCTTCTCAGAGGCTCAGGGAGAGAATGCACCCCAGGCTCCCGCCCAGCTCCTGGGGGGTGGCCATTCCTGGTGTTCCTGGCTGCAC
>NW_006290336.1:0-1313 GCF_000327345.1 Myotis davidii
TTGTCACCGGCTCAGAAACAAGGAACTTAGCCTCGCTGGGCAAAGCCAGACGAGGGGACCCGGGCCAGCGAAAAGGGTGGGCAGGATGGAGTTACCCAGCAGACAGCTTTTTTATCACTTTACCGGCACTTATGACTGCTCGGAACACACACCTACGGCAACAAATGCTGTCTGTCTTGGTGCTCTTCTATTTTTTTTTAAAGCCAAATTAATTTTCCTGTTTGTATTAATGCAACAGAGAGCCTTCCAGGTACCCTCTGGTCAGAGGTGCTGTCAGCACCGTGAGGAAGACAAAACACTGTGACACATCTACTACCCTATATGTCCACGATCTGATGGCAGAACTGCCACTTCCTCCCAAAGGAAAATGAAGCTTAATCCACAGAGATGGCATTTCCCCCAGGGTCCTTTCACCTTCTTCTGCGCGCGCCTGCCTCGTTGCGTGCCGTGTCCTTTTGCTCTTAGAAGTGACCCTTCTGCATCCATCCCCCCAGGCTCCCTGAGCAGCCTCCTTAAACCCACTGAGCTCACTCAGCCAGGATGGTTCCCAAGCATCAGTCATTATCACTTAAAGCTGTTCTACGGAAGGATAGGATCTGAGCCAAAAAGACTTACACCATGTGTGCAAGTGTGTCTATCTTTGTAATAATGCAAAACACCTGCCCCCTGATGGTGTTGTCTGTGCTGGATGATGAGTAACTCATGCCCTCCCCCTCCCTGCTTTTCTTCCTCCTCCCCTCCCTCTCTCCCCCCACCCTCTCTCTCTCTCTCTCTGCACAAACACACACCACTCACCCTGTCTCAGCTCCTTCCTGTCAATGCTCAATAATGGTTTTACATGAACTTTCTGTTAGCAAGCCTCCAGAGCCAGTCGGAGCTGGAGCAGATTGGTCTGAGAGAGGCTTGGGCTCGAAGCTGTTGCTATGTTTCCTGTCATCACTCACTCATTACACACACTCCTGTACTTAATGTCAAGTGGCAGCAGAAATGATTTCCTCCCTTGCTCTCCCTGATAATATATTTGCCCTCCCTCGGAAACACATATAATTAATAATAAAAGAAATAATGCATCTTGAAGCCCTGTGAAGAGCGGATGGATGCTGGTGTGGTGGCGTGAGCCCCCTTTTCTGTTGTTGCTGCAAAGACAGTGTGACCACGTCTCCCTCTCTGCCGCTGCTGGTGGGTTAAGCAAAGCATTTGGCCCTTTTACCGTGTTCCTTGTTCCATCTCTCCCCTGACAATAGTTTGTGTATTTTAAATAAAGATTTCATTCTGCGAACCCGCAGGAAGCTTTTAACAAGATGCAGCTGAGC
>NW_006290337.1:0-583 GCF_000327345.1 Myotis davidii
CTTGCCTCCGTCCGGGGACACACTGGGAGCTGGGGCAATCTCCCAGGCTCATGGAAGGGTAGTGCTCAATAGGTTCAGACCCTAAACCTCCATGTGCAGCCATGTCAGTGAGAGGCAAGTGGCTAACTGCCCTCAAAGGACTCCTCTTGGGGCAGAGCGAGGGGCTGATCACCCTCAAGTGAGGTTTGGGGCCTGGACTCTGTGTTCCCGGCTCAGCACTGCATGGAGGGTGGGGGACATCCCTCTCAGTGAGGGGACAGGAATCTCTACAATGTTTTCCTTGTCAACCCAGAGAGTGACCATCAGGGACATGGTGACAGGGGGACATGGATCAGAAGTCAACCAGATCTGACACACAGCCACTTCCTGCTGTTTTCCTGCAGAGAATCTAATTAAAGACACAAAGAAGGAAGAAGAACTGCTCCAGGGACACTAGGAGGGAAGAAAGCATTGACCCCAATAGGAAGCCTGCACAACCCTCCAGGGACAGCCTCTGAGCTGGGACCCTGGGTTTGTGATCCTGAGTGACCTCTGGTGTCCTGGATGCTCGCTGCAGCCCAGCCCTGCTGTCTCCTCAGGAAGG
>NW_006290338.1:0-1034 GCF_000327345.1 Myotis davidii
GTGATACATAAACAAACTGAGAGACAAAAATCACACAACCATATCAATTGATGCAGAAAAAGCATTTGACAAAATCTAACACCGTTGCCCTAACCAGTTTGGCTCAGTGGATAGAGCATTGGCCTGCAGACTCAAGGGCCCCGGGTTCGATTCCGGTCAAGGGCATGTACCTTTGTTGCAGACGCATCCCCAGTGGGGAGTGTGCAGGAGGCAACTGATCGATGTTTCTCTCTCATCGATGTTTCTAACTCTCTGTCCCTCTCTCTTCCTCTCTGTAAAAAATCAATAAAATGTATTAAAAAAATCCAACACCCTTTCTTCTTAAAAACTCTCAGCAAAGTGGGAATAGTGGGATCATAACTCAACATAATAAAAGCCCTATATGAAAAACCTACAGCCAACATCATACTCAATAGGCAAAAACTAAACCCATTTCCCCTAAGAACAGAAACAAGAAAAGGATGCCCACTTTCACCACTCCTGTTTGACATAGTATTAGAAGTACTAGCCATAGCGATCAGACAAGAAGAAGAAATAAAAGTCATCCAAATTGGAAAAGAATAAGTAAATCTATCCTTATTTGCAGATGACGTAATACTTACTATACATAGAAAACCCCAAGACTCCATCAAAAAACTACTGGACCTAATAAATGAATGCAGCAATGTAGCAGGATACAAAATTAACACCCAGAAATCTATGGCCTTTTTATACATCAATAATGAACTCACAGGAAGAGAAATGAAAACGAAAAAAACAATCCCATTTACCACTGCACCAAAAAAACTAAGATACCTAGTACTACACTTAACCAAGGACGTAAAAGACCTGTACTTGGAAAACTACAGGACATTGAAAAAAGAGATAGAGGAAGATATAAACAGATGGAAGAACATACCATGTTCATGCATTGGTAGAATCAACATCATTAAAATGTCCATACTAGCCCTAAACAGTTTGGCTTAGTGGATAGAGCGTTAGTCAGCCTGCGGACTCAAGGAGTCCAGGTTTGATTCTGGTCAAGGGCATGTACC
>NW_006290339.1:0-294 GCF_000327345.1 Myotis davidii
TAAAATCAGAGCTTAGCAGAAAGAAAAATCCTTGTCTTCTGGAGAGATCGGACTCATGGAGAGATGACACATGGGCACTTGAATGATGGAGATGTATATACAGGTAGACAGAGGAAACTTGAGGTTTAAAGGTCTTTAAAAACTAGTAGTAGGATTAAACAAGGAAGGAAACTTGTTTGGGTAGCATATTCCATTTATTTGTTTAGAAATATATGCCAAGCATGGAGTCAGAATGCAGAGGGGTCCTAAACAGTGTAGAGCTCACACCAGTTTTTCAGCACAGAAGTGACGCAA
>NW_006290340.1:0-332 GCF_000327345.1 Myotis davidii
AGTCCCCAGTGTCACTGCCTGTCACACTTGGAAAGTAGAATTCTGTCTGAATTCCTACTGGACCCTGGACCTTTATGGGTGTTGAGGTTCCTTTCTTCAGTAGAGCAAACATGTGAGGTTCTGTCACATGACTGGGCTGCTGGCACTGCAGAGTCACATTTTCTCCTGCAGTCACCTCACCTTTTTGATGGGCTTGGAGGGAAGGTTTAGGTAATTCTCCTGTAAGAGAAGGAAACTCAGAAGCCTTGGGTCCCCGCTCAGGCTTGTTGTCCTGGCAGGGTCCCAGGGAGTGTGGGAAGTCACAGACTCCTGACCCCACCCTCTTTCTGCTC
>NW_006290340.1:2645-3040 GCF_000327345.1 Myotis davidii
AATTCTGGGAATATATCCGAAGAAACTTGAAACAGTTATTCAAAAATATATGCACCCGTATGTTCATTGCAGCATTATTTACAACTGGAGGCCCAGGGCACAAATTCGTGCACGGATGGGGTCCAGCCGGCCCACCCCTATTTGGGGGCACCATCCGGCCGGGCCAACGGGTGGGGGTGGAGGGGATGTGAAGAAGGCGGGAGGTTAGCTAGTTGGCCCAACCCCAATAGGAGTTGGGGGGGAGGGGCCCTGGGGCCGGCCCTGCCCCCTGGTGGAACTCCAGTCAAACTCATAGTTAAGAGGACTATTTGCATATTACCCTTTTATTATATAGGATAGCCAAAATTTGAAAGCAGCCTATGTGCCCATCAGTAGATGAGAGATTAAAAAATTGT
>NW_006290340.1:3103-5864 GCF_000327345.1 Myotis davidii
GTAGCTCTTTAAAAAAAAAAAGCTATTGTACATACACAATGGAAAACTGCTCTGCTTTAAAAGAAAGAAAAAAAGAGAAAGAAATCTGTGACAGCAAAGATGGACCTGGAGAGTATTATGTTATGTGAAGCCAGTCCGAGAAAGACAAATACCATATGATTTCACTTATATGTGGAATCTAATGAACAAAAGAAACTAATGAACAAAATAGAAACAGACTCATAGATACAGAGAACAGACTGACAGCTGTCAGAGGAAGGGGGAGGAAGAGATGGCAGTAAAAAAATGTGAACGGATTAAGGAAAAAAGACAACATCTCTTAGACAATTGTATGGTGATTACCAGAGTGGAGAGGGTAGAGGGAAGTAGGAGAAGGAAAAGGAAGGATAAATGGTGATGGAATGAGACTTGACTTGTGGTGATAAACACACAATACAGTATACAGATTATTATAGAATTGTATCCCTGAAACCTATATAATTTTGTTAACCAATGTCAACCCCATTAAATTCAACTTTCAAAAAAGAAAGGAAAATCGCAGCGGGCAGACCAGACCACAAAAACATTTGAATCAGAATTGCTTGGCCGAAACCGGTTTGGCTCAGTGGATAGAGCGTCGGCCTGCGGACTGAAGGGTCCCAGGTTTGATTCTGGTCAGGGGCATGTACCTGGGTTGCGGGCACATCCCCAGTGGGAGATGTGCAGGAGGCAGCTGATCGATGTTTCTCTCTCATCGATGTTTCTCTCTATCCCTCTCCCTTCCTCTCTGTAAAAAATCAATAAAAAAATATATTTAAAAAAAAAGAATTGCTTGGAGTAAGACTTGGGCACCAAACTTTCAGAATCCCCCAGATGATGCAAATACTGAGCTGAGATGGAGAACCACTGCTTTCACTGGACCCAGAAAAACGTTTATTAAGACGAGAACATTGACACTGACATTCACAGTCGGCTTAGAGAGAAACTTCCTAATGAAGGTGACTATGGACATCTCTGACCAGCCGCAGCCTTCCTGATCAGTGTGGTCGGTACAGGTTCTCCTGACGCTAAAATACCTTTAAAATTATCATCAAGCCTGTTTATGAACATTGTTATAAGAAAGATTGATTTAAGTCAACGGATGTTGGTTAGGCCTGTGTTTCTAAGAGATTTCCTCTTTTTACTCTGTGTGCGCCAAACAGTTTTATGTCTTAGTAGTGAAAAGGGGGAAGTTGCCAGGCCTTTGTGCTAAAATTGCATGGGACAATAAAAAATGTTATATTTTAGCCCTGGCTGGTGTGTCTAAGTAGTTCGCGCATCAGCCTGTGCACTGAAGGGTCACTGGTTCAATTTCCAGTCAAGGGCACATACCTGGGTTGCAGTTTCATTCCCTGGTCCTGGCCAGGGCACGTGTGGAAGGCAACCAATCAATGTTTCTCCCTCCTTTCCTACCCTCCCTCCCTTCCTCTCCCTCTAAAAATCAATGGAAAAAATATCCTTGAGTGAGGATTAAGAAAGTAAATATATTTCATGTTTTTTGAGGAAAAATCATAAATAGACACAAGGTGAAAAGACTCAAGTGTCCCTCAGAGAATAAATGGATAAATAAAATGCACAGACCACAGAATACTCTTCAGCCATAAAATGGAATGAAAGTGTGACTCATGCTATAACATAGGTGGACCTTGAAAACATGCATATGGCCTGTGTGGCTCAGTTGGTTGAGCGCTGCCCCATGCACCGAAAGTTCATTGGCACGATTTCCAATCAGGACACATGCCCGGGTTTCAGGCTCAGTCCCCAGTAGGGAGCATGCAGGAGGCAGCGGATCATTGTTTCTCTCTCACATTGATATTTCTCCCTCTCCCTTTCTCTAAAATTAATAAAACCATATTTGGGAAAAAACATTATGCACATAAAATTAACCAGATACAAAAAGACAAATATCATATGATTACACTTATGCAAAGTACCTAGGAGAGGCAAATTCATAGAGACAGAAAGTAGAACAGAGGTTACCAGAGGTTGTGGGGGAAGAGAAAATGGGCTATGGGTATTGAGTTGATGTTTGGTACAACGAGAACGTTTTCGGTGATGATGGTTGCACAACATTCTGAATGTACTTATATATTTAAATTTTATTTATTGATCGTTGTTTTAGCAAGGGAGAGAGAAAAATATATCTCTCTAAGAAAAATATATCTCTCTACTTATTTATGCATTCATTAGTTGATTCCTTAAAAAAATTTTATTAATTGATATCAGAGAGAGTAATGGAGAGGGAGAGAGAGAAACATCAGTGATGAGAGAGAATCATTGCTCGGCCACCTCCCTCATTCCACACTCTTGATTGGGCCCCAACCCAGGCACATGGCCCAACTGGGAATCCAGTTCTCAAAATCTTGCAGAAACCTTACCTGTCACCGAAATCGTGAGCTCATCACTGGGCTCTGAGGCCCAGAAAGGAGCCCTTGGTTGGTAGTACACACAGCTGTAGTCCCCAGTGTCACTGCCTGTCACACTTGGAAGGGAGAAGTCTGTCTCCATTCCTACTGCACTCTGGAGCTGTATGGGTGTTGGTGTTCCTTTCTTCAGTAGAGCAAACATGTGAGGTTCTGTCACATGCCTGGGCTGCTGGCACTGCAGAGTCACGTTTTCTCCTGCAGTCACCTCACCCCTTTGGTGGGCTTTAAGGGAAGGTTTAGGGAAATTTCCTGTAAGAGAAGGAGGCTCAGAAGTCATGGGCAGAAGCCTCGGGGCCCTGCCCAGGCTTGTTGTCCTG
>NW_006290340.1:6039-7323 GCF_000327345.1 Myotis davidii
GGGGCAGTGACCTTCTGGTGGGGCTCCCTGTCCTGTACTCACAGGTGTACTCTCCTGTGTCAGTGGTTTTTATGTCAGTGAGATGAAACTCTGCCAGGCCACTGGGAGAATCAGGAGAGACCTTCAAAAACACATTGCTCTTTCTGAGAACAAACTTGATATCCCTGAAGTCGACCTCCCCAGTAGGAATGGAGCATCGCAGTGTCACATCACTGTTGGCAGGAAGCACCGAGCTGGGCCAGGCACGGAGGGAGGGCCTGGGAAGTGACCCTGGAAGGAAGCAGAGTCCAGACTGGATTAGATTTACTCACCTGCTGTTCTGAAGAGAGAGAAGGGGAGAGGGGAATTTGGAGTGAAGGAGAAGGAAGGCTTTCCTTTAGAAACACTCACCGTCGCTTCTTAGGTTTTGGCCAGCACACAGCCCTGCAAAGGAATCGTCTGTGAGACAGAAGCTCCTGCATGGAGCTCATATCATCACTCTGCCCTCATCCCCAAGGGACCATCTCAGGGGCTCATGATGGCAGTCATGCATTTGGAATTTCTCAGTTTTCCCACCCTGGGCTCTGCTCTGTTCCAAGGTCCTCCATCCGACCTCCCAGAGGTTCTCCAAGCTGCCCTCGCCTCCCAAGGCTCCATGATCTTTCCTGGTTCCACAAAATTCCACAGTCTTCTGTCCTGAACCACTCTTTGTGTTACCATTTCTATTAGTATCTGTGTTATGTTTTCTAGATCTCTCAGTCTTGTGTGGGAGACTGTAATCATGAGAAAGATCAGGGAAGCTTGGTGACTGGCTGTAACCCTGTCTTCACTCTTGATGGTACCTGAGGCCCCACATAGGCCTGAGTCTTCCAACAGTTTCATCTGTGATACAAGAACCCCCATAGTAAAGTCTAGCAGGGGCCTTGGATGATATAAATAAAGTCATAATATTTGCTTCCATTTTTAAAAAATATGTTTTTATTGATTTCAGAGAGGAAGGAAGAGGGAGGGAGAGAGAGAAACATCAATGAGGAGAGTGAATTGTTGATCGGCTGCATCCTGCACACACTTTACTGTGGATCAAGCCCGCAACCCGGACTTGTACCCAGCCTAGGAATGAACCTGGGCCTTCTTGGTTCATGGGATGACACTCAATCCACTGAGACACCACAGCGGGGCTGCTTGCAGTGTTTAAGAGACTTCATGGAAGACTGTGTACTTCATACCATGGGGGACACAAGATGTCATTGTGAGCAGGTGGAAGGCAGGGACTCCATGCTGTCCACCACATTATCCCAATGTTCC
>NW_006290341.1:0-559 GCF_000327345.1 Myotis davidii
TATTCAAGAATAAACTCAGAATGGATGAAAGACTTACATGCAAGACATGAAACCATAAAAATCTAAGAAGAAACCATTGGCAGCAAAATCTCAGACATCTCTCATAGCAATATGTTTACAGATACAATATGTTTACATCTCCTAGGGCAAAGGAAACTAAAGAGAAAATAAACAAATGGAAATACATCAAAATAAAAAGCTTCTGCACAACAAAAGAAACCATCAACAAACAACAAGAAAGCCCACTGCATGGGAGAACATATTTGGCAATGAAAAATCTGATAAAGGCTTATATCTAAAATATATAAGGAATTCATACAACTTAAAATTCATATACCTGTCAGAATGTTGATGAACAAATGACAAGCAAGTGTTGGCAAGGATGTGGAGAAAAGGGAACTGTAGTACACTGCTGGTGGGAATGCAGACTGGTGCAACCACTGTGGAAAACAGTATGGAGTTTCCTCAAAATATTAAAAATTGAACTCCCATTTGACTACATGATCCAATTTCTAGGAATATATTCTACAACTAGGGGCCCGGTGCACAAAATTCGTGC
>NW_006290342.1:0-417 GCF_000327345.1 Myotis davidii
TTGGAAAAGAAGAAGTAAAACTGTCCTTTTTTGAAGATGACATGATATTGTAAATAAAAAACCCTAGAGACTCCATCACTTATTAGTCTTAATAAATTGATTTGGCAATGTAGCAGGATACAAAATTAACATCAAGCAATCTATGGCATTTCTATACTCCAAAAGTAAACTTCCTGAAAGTGAGGCTAAAAAATCAATCCCATTTACCATCACACCAAAAAAATTAAGATACCTAGGAATAAACTTAAAGAGGTAAAAGACCACTCCTCAGAAAACTACCAGATATTGAAAAAAAGAGGTAGCGGAAGACTTAAACAAATGGAAGAACATACCATGTTCATGGATTGATAGAATAAACATCATTAAAATGTCCACACTACCCAAAGCAATCTAGAAATTCAATGCACTCCCCATTCA
>NW_006290342.1:4744-5929 GCF_000327345.1 Myotis davidii
GGTATGGTGATTTTACTTGTCCCTCAGGTATGAAGTCCATTTGGTGTGTTCCTGTGTGCATCCTTGCACATCCCCATTTGCTGGAATAAGCTCCTTATCACAGGAACTAAGCAGAAGTTCCTGCAGAACTTGACTCCTGTGGGCAGAGCTCAAGAGATTTATCTCAGTAGTGTGGCCGATGCAATGCTGTGAGCACACTCCAGCAAACATGCTTCCTTGGCACACCAGGAAGTGGCAACGCCTGCCTGAAAAATCTCCAAGAGCCACTCTTAGCCCTGACCCTCACGCCCATTGGATAACACAGCAAGTGTGTCCCTGTTCTATTGGCTGCTTACCCCTTTTTATATGATTGTACTTCCTCAATAAACTTAGGTCTGTGTCTCTGAACCTATCTCTGGAGTCATGCATGCAAACACCCTAGCACGGTGGGCTCCGTCATCCTCACCACTGAGGGACCCCCCTGTTCCAGACTCCTACATAAAAGTTGGTCCTAAGTGTGGGCCAGTGGACCTCCTGACACACATGTGCCTTTTGTCAACCTCATTCCTCACAGAAACCCCATCTGACACATTCCCCTAGCTGGCCAGCTTCTCCCAGTCAGGAGTGACCTTCACCTTCCACTGCATCTCACTCATGGGCACCACGTTCACAATGCTGTCACCTGAGATTCGGTGGGAAGGTCATTGCCCACAGATCCAAGGTCTTTCCTAACAGGCTGGCTATCACTGGGCTTTCATAGATAAACCTTACCCGTGTGGGGCCACTGCTGCTGACTCCTGTTTGTTTATTTGAATCCTCACCCAAGGATATTTTTCCATTGATTCCTTAGAGAGAGGGAAAGACACAGAAATATTGATGAGAGAAAAAATTATCAATTGATTGGCCCGGCATGAGCCCCAACCAGGGCCTGAGCCTAGGAGGATCCTACCACCAAGGTACAAGCCCTTGACTGGAATTGAACCTGGGACCTTTCAGTCTGGGAGGCCGACACTCTATGCACTGAGCCATTCCAGGTGGCATCTTTGCTGTTTGCAGGTCATTTCCTCTGGGTGGTGTGGGAGAGGCAATTTCTGGGGGACAGAAGAGGGACTGGCTAGTACACCCAGCTGCCGTCAAGCAGACCTTGAAGACTCCAAGGTCCACACTTGTGCAATACACCCGGGAAGCAGGGATAGAGGGTGCCTG
>NW_006290342.1:6608-7381 GCF_000327345.1 Myotis davidii
GAGCAGTATTTTAAATAACTTCCATGGTAGACATAATCAAAAGTTCTTATCTACCTGAAATCAGATCTGCCCAGCAAACTGAACTAATTGCTCTAAATCTGGGCTTGTCAATTAGCCAAATATATTTACACTGATAGTCGCTATGTATTTGGTGTAGCTCATGACTTTGGAATGATATGGTGTTGTATTGTAAATCAGCAAGATAGATAAGAGATGCCTTAATGAGCCAATTAATTAGGAGTCTTGATTCGCATGGGTCCAGAGGGAGGTGTTTCACAAATCTGAGCAAACACATAGAGGAAGTTCTCTCTATTTATACCTTTTTGAGCACTTTGTCTGTAGATTTTACAAAGAGCTCTGTGCAAGTTATTGTTACAGTTTGTAACCTTGAATACATAATGAACCAACACTTGGCATAAGAATATGGGAATTATTATCAGTATCAACATTAGCCTGTTACATCATATGGCTAGCAACCAAACTGGTTTTGGCAAGTTTTTATCTTTTTCTATTATTCAAACTAAAACAGTTATTTTACAAAATAAGGGACTCTCTAAAAATAACAGAGTTGACCTATAGAACAAGGGACTGTCTAAGAATAACAGAGTAGTTCAAACAGCAGTTTTCCAAAGCAGGGATTACTATGCATCAAAACCGAAACTGACCCCATCGAAACCTCTACTTCCTAGCCCCTCACACCCATAGTTGCTTTCTGTCACTGAGTGTGGCTACCCTAGGGGCCTCATAGAGGTAAATGATACAGTACTTGTCTG
>NW_006290343.1:0-675 GCF_000327345.1 Myotis davidii
GGGTGCCGCCCCCTGTCATGCACAGGGCAGGGCCGATCACGGGGTTGGGGCACCTTCCCCTGTCATAAACACAACAGGGTGGATAGGGAGGTTGTGGCCCCGCACCCGTCACACACAGAGCTGCAGGGTGATCAAAGGGTTTCGGCACTGCCCCCTGTCACACTGCTCCAGGGGCCCGGAGGCCTCGCAGCTCCACTGATCCCAGTGCCAGGAGGCCTCGCGGCTCCTCTGATCCCAGGGCATGAGGCCTCGTGGCTCCACTGATCTTGGGTTCAGGAGGCCTCACGGCTCCACTGATCTTGGTGCTGGGAGGCATATTACCCTTTTACTATATAGGATAGAGGCCTGGTGCATGGGTGGGGGCCGGCTGGTTTTCCCTGAAGTGTGTCCTGGGTCAGGGTGGGGGTCCCACTTGGGTGCCTGGCCAGCCTGGATGAGGGGATGATGGCTGTTTGCAGCTGGTCACACCCCCTTAGGGTGGGGGTCCCACTGGGGTGCCTGGCCAGTCTGGGTGAGGGGCTGAGGGCCGTTTTCAGGCTGACGGGTGACTGAAGCTCCCAACCTCTCCTTTTTTCTTTCTATTTTTCTTTTTTATTCTGGGATTTATTTACCTTCTATGGCTGTCACTGGAACTGGGAGCTGGCTTTAGCTCTTAGGCTCAGCTCCAGCTCTGAG
>NW_006290344.1:0-542 GCF_000327345.1 Myotis davidii
TATAAGAAAGTGATTCCATTTTTTAATGACTGCCTTGGCAGTATAGTCATATGGCTGGCTATCAGTCCAGATATAGGGATTATGTGTTTTTGTCTGCCAAGACCATCTCCTTCTGCTGAAAAAGATCCCTCCCACCCATTTAAGCAATCCTATCCTATATAACCTATCTATACTAATAAAGGGCAATATTCTAATTAGACCATTCAACTGGCTATCTTCCAGATGTCTGACTTCTTTCTGGACAAAGCCATTGTGTTGGGGGCTGAGGCAGAGGCAGTTAGGGGCAGTCAGGCTGGCAGGGGTCAAGATAGGGCAATCAGGCAGGCAGGCAGATGAACGATTGGGAGCCAGCAGTCTCACTTTGCGAGAGGGATGTCTGGCTACGGTTTAGGCTCGATCCCTGTGGCAGTCAGACACCCTCCATGGGGTCTCAGATTGGAGAGGAGGAAGATCAGGTTAAGGAACCCCTACCTCTGGGTACAAATTTTGTGCACTGGGCCTCTAGTCTGTTAATAATAAATAAAACCTATTTATTTTTCTGT
>NW_006290344.1:2094-2472 GCF_000327345.1 Myotis davidii
CCTGCCCTTGGGTCCTCCATTTTGGGACAGAGCCATGTGCTTCTTCACTGGAAGAAGCTGCTGCTAGCCACACCCAGGATTTCTCTGAACTAACCAATAATAATCAAGGGAAGTGCACTATGACCACATCCTGTACTGACTCGCGCCTGGCCAATCGGCGGGGCCCACTTTCCCCTCTCCTCCTGGTCCTCGGTCTCTTGGCCACTGGACTTTCTGCTGTGTAGGTGGGTCTGGTGAACAGGGAGTGCAAGCCAGCTTGCATTAAAGACTCTTTTCTTTTGCATCCGACTGACTGGCTCCCTGGGGGTCTTGGGAACTTTGAAATCTGGGCACAACAGAAATCATATTAATGTAATTTGATGAAAATCCAGGTATAAT
>NW_006290345.1:0-244 GCF_000327345.1 Myotis davidii
CTACAACATGTAAAACTCAATAGCAGCCCTAGACAGTTTGGCTCTGTGAATAGAGCATCAGACTGCGGACCTAAGGGTCCTGGGTCTGATTCCAGTCAAGGGCACATACCTCGGTTGCAGGCTCCTCCCTGGCTTGGGCCCTGGTTAGGGCTAGTACAGGAGGCAACCAATCAATGTGCCTTTCTCATTGATATTTCTCTCTGTGTTTCTGTCTCTCTTCCACTATCTCTAAAAATCAATGGAA
>NW_006290346.1:0-258 GCF_000327345.1 Myotis davidii
TGTTACTTCATACACGGTATTTTTACATCATAGCCAGTATTTTGACTTCACAGAGAGTATTGTTAATTCGTGGACAGTATTGTTACATCATAGAAAGATTGTGACTTCATAGAGAGAATTGTTACCCTATAGACTGGATTGTGACTTCATAGACTGCATGGTTACTTCATAAACAGGATTATTACTTCATAGACTTGATTTTTATTTCTTATATGTGTGGATACCTCATAGACAGGATTGTCACTTCCTAAACTGTAG
>NW_006290347.1:0-396 GCF_000327345.1 Myotis davidii
GCCCCTGCCTGCTTTCCCAGTCGGTACACACACACGCGTCCGTAGGCTCTACCTTCCTCCTGTCCTTCCTCCTCTGCCCCTGGGAGGTTGCGGCTTTTAAACTCAACTGCCCATACCTCTCCCAAGCCCACCCAGGCCGCCTCTCCCGCTCTCTCCCCTCCCCTTACAGGCCTGCCTCAGTAACCTGTACCCCACGCAGTGCCCTCTCTAAGGTCTAACCGCCCGCCTTCCTCTGTGTGCTCCATCAAAACTCCGCCCCCATGACTGCCAGCACTTTAGTTCACAGGTGGCCGGCCAGTTCCCTTTGCGAGAGGTTTCAGCTGTGCTCTCTTCAGACCCTCTTATCAAGCAGCTTCCTTCTCCCCTAGGGCCCAAATCCTAAGAACGTCAGCTCCA
>NW_006290348.1:0-768 GCF_000327345.1 Myotis davidii
TTGCTGGTTGGCCTGCTTCCAGCATCGCCATGGTGATCAGAGTTCGGGAGGGACAGAGCACATGTCAGGCAGCAACCCTGGACACCTGGCATGGCAATCAAGGGAGGAATGTCCAGAGCACAGGCCAAGGAGCAACCCCGGACCCCCACCATGGAGATTGGAGGGCGGGAGGGCCAGAGTGCACGCCATGAATCATCCCTAGATTCCCATCATGGCATTTGAAGGTGCGAGGGCCGGGGCACAGGCCAGACAGCCACCCCAGACCCTCACCATGGCAATTAAAGGGCAGGATGGCCGGGGCGCAGGCCAAGCATCAACCGTGGAATCCCACCATGGCAATCCAAGGGTGGGAGGGCAGTGTTGCAGGCCAGGCAGCAACCATGGACACCCAGGTGCCAGGGTTGCTGGCTGGCCAGCTTTGGGTGATCACCATGTGGATCAAAGGGTGGGAGGGCCAGAGCGCAGGCTAGGCAACAACCCAAGACGTCCATTATGGCGATCGTAGGCAGGAGGGCCGGAGCACAGACCAGTAAGAAACCCAGGACGCACATCATGGAGATCGTAGGCGGGAGGTCCGGAGTGAAGGCCAGGAAGCAACCCTGGAACCCCGCCATGGCCATCAGAGGGTGGGAGGGCCGTAACGCATGCCATGCATTAATCTCGGACTCCCACCATGGCAATCTTAGGGCAGTATTGCCTGCTTCCCTGGATCGCCATGGCAATCGGAGGACAGAGGGCAGTGTTGCAAGCCAGTCAGCAACCACGGAC
>NW_006290349.1:0-248 GCF_000327345.1 Myotis davidii
AGTTTATTACCACCAAACCAGCAATGCAGAAATACTAAAGGCTCTGCTGTAAAAAGGAAAAATAGGAAACAAAGACGGAACACAGGGGTAAAGAATAAAAATGGTGACAAACAAGTATCTATCAATAATAACTTTATTTGTAAATGGATTAAATGTCCCAATCAAAAGACATAGGGTAACTGAGTGGATAAGAAAACATAACCCATATATCGGCCGTCTACAAGAAACCCACCTCAGAAAAAAAGACG
>NW_006290350.1:0-211 GCF_000327345.1 Myotis davidii
TGGCGGCTGGCAGCCAGGCAGTTTGAAACTAACTTGAGGCTTACTTGCTTCAGTGACGGAAGGCGCCAACATTCCTTGCCTGCAGCTGCAGGTCTCTGAGCTGCAACTCTAAGCAACTAGGTAACAAATACAGAAGCTAAACAAAACCCCAGAAAACTACTTTAATCTGTGGGGGTTTAGCCAGCAGGATTGCAACATTGTAAACAAAGGC
>NW_006290351.1:0-600 GCF_000327345.1 Myotis davidii
GCCTGGTGCACAAAATTTGTGCACTCAGGGAAAGGAGGTTCCCCAGCCTGGCCTGTTCCCTCTTATAGTGCAGAAGCTCCACAATCAATTTACCCAAAGAGGTAGGGCCCTCCCAATCATCAGGAGCTCCTCGATGGATTGTCCCAAAGAGGTAGACTGGAGCAGGTAGACCAGCCTCCGCAGCTCTGCACACATACATACCCACAACCTGTGCATGCCCACTGTGCACGCAGCCTCCTGGTAATGGATTGTGACAGCATGAGCGCATCATGGCGGGATGGCGTGAGGGTGTGATGATCATTTTCATATTGGCTCTTTATTATATAGGATGTGGGTAGAGGTAACCTAATGTGCACAGCAGACAGCGAGGGTTGAACACACAGGGACAGGGAGGGGTGGAGATAAGGTTCTGCAGTCAACACTGGGGCCTCCAGGTCCAGGGCGGGCAGGAACCAGCAGGGAGGAGCTGCTTGGTGGTCAGGAGCCAGGACCCAGCCAGAGCCCGAGGCGGCTCTCCTTGTGGAGTGAGAGCCCAGCAGGAAACCTCTTCAGGCTGAGAAGGGGCCAGACAGAAGGGTCTCTCCTGCCCCTGTCACCATG
>NW_006290351.1:1686-2461 GCF_000327345.1 Myotis davidii
GCAGAGCAGGGCAGACATGGCAGCCTCCCAGGGCTATGGGTGTTCACAGAAGTGTTCACAGGGCTACCCTGTGGCCTGTGCTGAAGGAGAGACACGAGCAAAGGAAAACGGGGTGTGGGGAGAGGGGACCCTGACCCTCAGGGACAAGCAAAGGTCCCTGTGGAGGGAGGCATGTGAGGTCAGAGGGCATCTCACTCCATTCCACGGTGACAGGGCTGGTCCTGCTGGGATGCCGTACTTGGCAGGTGTAGACCTCCCAACTCAGGGGAACTGTCTCCAGCATCACCAGGATCTGGAAGGTCCAGTCCCCGTTTCGGATCAGGCCCGTGGACACCACTCCGGCCTCCTCTTCGTGGCCGTTGCGCAGCCAGCGGACCTCAATGTGGCCCGGATAGAAACCGTTAACGGAGCAGACCAGGAGGTTGTGGTGCTGTAGGCGCTGGGTCTTTGCCGGGTACAAGGTCAATGTGGGCTCAGCTAAGACAGAGAAGGCAGAGGGAGACGTGAGCAAGACAGGCAAGCTCCTTGGTTGCCCCCCTTCGGCCTCGTCTCCTGTCCCAAGCTCTAGGCCTAGGCAGCTCCACTCAACTGCCTTGTGGCCCCGCAGGAGGTAGTGCCATGGGCCTTGAATCTCTTTCTACATCACGGGCCGCTGGATTTGAGAAACATTGAGGAAATTTATGTGGGGTTTTTTTTCCCCATAATTTGAAAGAGTTACTCATCATTGAATTGAAGAGTTTGTAAATCTTTGCGAGGCACAGAGTGTGTGAGTTCC
>NW_006290352.1:0-482 GCF_000327345.1 Myotis davidii
TTTTGGTCAGAGAGAAAGATGTGAAGACAGGAAAGGGTCAGAGCGATGCAGTGTGAGGCATCTGAAGAGGAGGAAAGGGCCTGGCCTGTGTGGCTCAGTGGATAGAGCATCAGCCTGGGGACTGCAGGGTCCCAGGTTCGATTCTGGACAAGGGCATGTACCTTGGTTGCGGGCACATCCCCGGTAGGGGGTGTGCAAGAGGCAGCTGATCGGTGTTTCTCTCTGATCGAAGTTTCTAACTATCCCTCTCCCTTCCTCTCTTTGAAAAATCAATAAAATATATTTAAACAAAAAAAAGAGGAGGAAAGGAGCCGTACGCCCAGGAATGAAAGCAGCCTGTGGACGCTGGGAAAGGCAAGGAAATGAATTCTCTGAATTCTCCCTTAGAGCCCTCAGGAAGCAACATGGCCCTAAGGGCCCATATGTTACCCAGAAGGCAAGTGTCAGATTCCCACCCTCAGAATTGTAAGAGAATACATTTG
>NW_006290353.1:0-396 GCF_000327345.1 Myotis davidii
CCTACAGACACTAGCAGAACTCAGAACAATGCCCCACCATACTATCTCACTTGGTAATAAAGCCATTAAATTATATAATTTGCTTATAGGATGACTTGTCATATAGCAATAAATTACTGATAGAATAATCAAAATGAACAGAAATGAGGACAGTAATAATCTAGTGAAGATTATTCTTGGCTTTTGTTCTCAGTTTTGAAGATGGCTTTTATGGTTACTTTGTTATTTTAGTTTATTACAGACAAGTGCATTTAAAAACTCTCATTGACTGGTACAGCCAATGTGGAAGACAGTATGGAGTTTCCTCAAAAAGTTAAAAATGGAACTCCAATTTGACCCAGTAATTCCCCTTCTAGGAATATATCCCAAGAAATCAGAAACACCAATCAGAACGGC
>NW_006290353.1:2717-10913 GCF_000327345.1 Myotis davidii
GTGGGCAGATGGCCACAAACCGGTCATAGGCCATCACAGTCAAGAGGAAAACATCCAACCCAACAAAATGTATATAAAAATACATCTGGGTGATGCATCCTGCATAGGTGATGGCTTTGCTTTGTGTCTGGATGTTCACCAGCATCTTTGGGATGGTGGTGGAGGTGACACAGATGTCTACCAAGGACAGGTTGGAGAGAAAGAAGTACATGGGCGTGTGGAGGTGGGAGTCTGAGCTGACGGCCAGTAAGATGAGCAGGTTTCCAAAAACAGTGATCAGGTACATGGAGAGGAAGAGCCCAAATATGAGGGGCTGCAGTTCTGGTTTCTCTGAAAATCCCAGAAGAACAAACTCTGAAATTTCTGTAAGATTCACAGATTCCATGTGGTGGAATTGACTATCAGGAAAGATAAGAGTAACATGACTAATTTTCACTAAAATGCAACAATTCATATTTTGCAGGCTAGACATTACTTTTAATATTTTATGTGTGGATGTGGTCCCCTTTAGGGGACATCCAGTGCCACCCCTGTTATGGAATGTTTGTCCCAAACACCTTTTTCTCTGAGGGCTTCATGTATTCTAGTTTTAATGAGAATTTCTCATGTTTCTCAGGAATATAAATTGAGTGCTGACTATGTTTTAGGAACTGTCCAGGCCGTGCAAATAGGGTGCTGAAGAACAAAAGTATTTACAATCCAATGAGGGAGAAAGAATGTAGAAGCAAGTAATGAAATAATAAGTTACGTTAGGTCTTGGCAGTGGTGTGAAGAAAAAGAAAGTACGTCTAAAAGAGACAATGAATAGGGAGTTATGTTTTTCATGGGTTTGTAGGTAGATTTACAAACAAGGTGACATTTGAGCAGAGACCTGAAATAAGTGAAAAGGGGAACATTCGGAGATGTCCTAAATTAAATACACTGGGGCTAGAGAGTGTGAGAAAAACAATAGTAGTCAACCAGCTTTGGCCCATTTACAAAAGACTACTCACATTCCTGAATGTATGTTGGAACTTGAATCAACTTCTGTAGAGACCACTAGATGCCCCTGAATCCTGCATGCCCACGTGCTTTCAGAACTGTTGCCTGTAACCAATCAAAGTAGTAATTATTCTTCCATAGTATCTTTTCAAGACATGCCCCACTTTACCTGCTCCCACCCCACACAAGATCTGTAACTAATGTAAGTTGTTTCAAAAGAGCTTACATGTTTCTTTCCTAAAACATGAAGTGGAAAGAGCTGGTAAACTCCAGGACTTCGACATTTCTTTAGTACCTTGCTCTGGTGCTGGTGGTTTAAACTTTATGCCCTAAGACCTTTCCTGGCTGGCATTTGGCTCAAAAATTAATTTTTTTTTCTTAAAGAAAAGCTTTTGTCCTGCTGGTGTTACTCAGTGGCTGAGCTTTGAACTATGATCCAAGAGATCATCGTTGGATTCCTGGTCAGGGCACATGTCTGGGTTGTGGGCTCATTTCCCAGTGGGGGGCCTGCTGAAGGCAGCCGATCAATGATTCTCTCTCATTATTGATGTTTCTATCTCTCTCCCTTTCCCTTCCACTCTCTGAAATCAATAAAAATATATTAAAAAAGGAGATCTTTTGGCCCTGATAATTTTTTCTTTAACACAACAGAGGAAGAGAGACACAAGGCTCTGTGGGGACGTGTGTGCCCTGCAGAATGACTGGCCAGTGTAAGGGCCCTGAGGAAGGTGCTTGTTTCTAATGTTCAAGTCTAAAAAAGTAAAGCCCATTTGCAAGGTGGATTTCCATGAGGGAGAGCGATGAGAAGTGGTGGCAGACACACTGAGGAGTGAGGAGGTCTGTCTGCTATGGCTGACACCTCAGGCACAGGGACTTCCTTGTCCACACAGCCTCTTATACTCTACTATTCTTGTGCAAAGGTGTCTGGGAATAGGAACAGATCCCCTCCTTAGTACCTTTTCTTGATTTTGCTCTGGCCCCATATTGTAAGAGCCATCTTGGAATGCATGAGTGCAGCTACCCCTGGTATGAGGGCTGCTCTCACCTACAAAGCACACACACACACACACACACACACACACACACACACACACCACATATTTACAGACACACACACACACCACCACCACCACCACCACCATCATGGCCTCCTAGGTAGGTATTCCCATGTCTGTTTCAGGCTAGCTCACAGATTCTACTACAAATAAATACAACCCAAGTTTGCCAGATCAGTGATCTTTCACTTGGCAAATATAGAAATGGTTTCTAGAAATTCCAAATATTAAACCTTCCATAGATAAATAAACTTGGAGTTCCATCCTGAGATGGTCATTTTCTGCTCTGTAAAACATGATGAAGTCTGTTCAATGAATGGAAAGAGAGCGAGATGGAGGAGAAAATAATAGGTGAGGAGGAAGAGATTTAATAAACCCAGGTGGTCCTGGAAGGTTGGTGAGGAAGAGAAATATACTTGGGTCTGGCAGTATTTTAACCTTCAACACATTCCATTGATGCCAGAATAATAATAAGCAAACAAGAATAAGCTTGTCCAAAAGACAGAATTATCTTCCTTATTATATCCCTTTATAAGGTGAAAGTGTAAGAAGAGTTGGGTATTTTTGTTATCAAGCATTGGAAGACTTGTTTTCCATAACCATTCCATAGTCACTTGACCATTAGTTTTTTATGTGGTTTGATAGGGGGTGAGGTTAGTCCCCGTCTCCCTTTTCTTATGCGGCACCTTTTCTGTGTTATTTTGGGGCTTTGGGATTTCATCTTTTCTTTGACAAACAAAGGGGGCACACTCTGGTCCTGGTTCCAGTCTTCATCCAACATGCAAATCCTCCCCAGACCATGCCTTATAATTCCTGCCCACACCATGACAGTTCTCTCTTTTTATACTGACTGGCTTTCTTCATATGATTCTTCCTGAGGAAAATATTTTAAACACACATTTATTTCTTTGCTCTCTGCCCTCACTATTATACTTCATGATCAAAAGAGCAGAGACTTCACCTGCTTTGTTCACGTTTGGATTTTTCACAAAGATATGACATTAGATGTGCAGTTACACAGAGACAAAACTAAGAATGTGAACAGTGATAAAATGAAAAAAAAAAAAGAAGGGATAATGAAACCAGGTTAAAACGAGTAGTTTCAAAATAACAATAGCACACAGAATTGAGTGGGGAATTAAACATTAACTGAAACAAGACACAAAATACAATCATTTAATAATATCAATGTGGGCTGACTATTAAATTATAAAGACCTAGATATAAATGTATATAATGTATAATGTTCCTAGAATTTTCTGGCACATAGCAGATGCTCAGTGATTGTTCATTTAATGAGTCTGGAATTAGGTTTAGGTTAGAAAATAGACATATTTAAATAAAATATTAAAAATTTTATGGTAAAAATATTTTACAACAACCAGTTAGGAAAGAATGATTTCTAGAAACAATTTGAAATGCTATTGAAAAACAAGAAAATAAATGAAGTTTGCAGAAACTGATTAATAGTTTGAGAAAACAACAAGAAATGTCTTTCATACCCATCAGCCTGGGGAAAAACTAGAAGAGCAGTCACATTGATTGGGGTTGGAACTTTGAAACTGGTAGCAAAAAGGTGTACTCTCATTTCACTGAGAGAAAGTGTTACAATTATGGAAAACAGCCTGAAGTCAGCTATAAGTATTACAAATAATGATGTTATTTAATTCAGAGTTTGAAAGAATATTGAATTGATCCTCGCTCTCAGACATCTTGCAAGATACCATAGAAGTTATGAACTTGGTGTAAGAATCACTAACACATTTTTGATGAACATGAAAAACTATATATAAAATTCACAGGTGGGCAAAACTGTCTTAACTAAAGAAAGAAACTCAGCCCTGCCTCCACCCACTCTCTCCAGTGTGACAGTCACAGATCTCTCTGGAAATAGCTCAATGTCTCATAGGGGACAAAATCACCACTGACCAGAACCACAGCTTGAATTTCATAATTTAAATATATTTTAATAGCATTGATATGAGAGCAATTTAGGGATAAAGAGTATGAAAGAACATAAAAGGTGTGAGTAGCAGTCACATTATGAATTCTTACGTAGCCACTGAAATAAATACATTAATTATTTTACCAAACACAGCAATCTCTTGCCTCTGGACTATGTTGAATGGTCTCTTAGGAAAAAATAGGTAAATGTTTTTGGCTTCCATTCTCTGTGACCCTGTCATGCAGGGTCAGCTGTGTTATTGGCTCACTAGGATAAGATCTCTGAGAGGAAGGTCATTGTGGGGACGTCTGAACTCCTCCCTAAATGGTTGATGAAAGAGACTGAAGCTCCGTTCACTGGCAAGACAGCTGGAAAGTGTGAAGTATCAATTCCCCTTCAGAATTGGGCCTCGAAATGAACAAATGACAGTGAGAAATAAACATAACCATGCCCTCCCAGCCTAAGGTTACACAAGCTGAGAGACTGAGGATGAAGGGATATTTATAAATCCCCATATTTACTCTGCAAGCACATTTCTCTCTTGTTTCTCCAACCTCTAAGCACATGATTATGATATATCTTTTAGCAAGGGGAGGATTAAGGTAGCAAATGGAACAGGCTTGTTAATCAGCTGACTTCAGGATAGAGGATAAGCCAGGCTCATCCAGGTGGGACTAAGGTAACCACAATGATTCTGTTAATGAGGAAGAGAGACTCAAAACAATTGGACTCAGAGAGACTTTGAAAATGTTACCCAGCTGGCTTGAAGATGGAGGAAGGAACATGAGCCATGGAATGCAGGCGGCCAGCCAGACAAACAGGCATCAGAGAGAACAGATCCTGCCGTCACCTCTCGAAGGACCCTTAACCCGCACACATCTGGATATTAGTCAGTGAGACTCCTTTCAAGGCTCTGACATCCACACTGTAAGAGCATATCTTTGTTTGTTTTAAGCAAGTGGTGTGAGAATAGTTTATAGCAGCTATAGGATTCTAATATAGACATTTATTCAATAAATTTGTCTGAAGAACCGAGTTTAAACCTCTTTACTCATTAGCTTCCCTTGGGTAGGGACATTTTATGTTAAAAACACACATGAAGTAGAAAAATATTTTTAACTAGATGTGGAGATATTCTCCTGCTTCACTGGTACAGTGAAAGCCTCACTGCATAAATGTAAATTGACTGTGCTGCCTCTGTGGCATTAAGAGTTAAGGTAGAAGGGGTGACCTTTATTTCTCCCTCTATATAACTATAGTGACTTTTTGCCTCAGCACCCTATACCTTTGCCTAGAAGTTGGTCAGCCCTCAATTTATATTCCCAGAATGCATGCCAGAATTTCCCATTACACATAGAGACCACGGGGGGAAATGCTAAGTTAGGGTTAGGAATTCCTGCCAATTGTTCCAACAGAGAAAGTCAATAGGTAACAAATCCAAGAATATATGTAGCCCTGCCTATAATAAATAATTAATTCAAAGTAAAACTATTTAGTAGTCTTTTCCAGACTACTTAAATACTTTTTTATGTGAATACCCAGCTCTCTGGGCTAGGCTAATTAGGGTCACAGTGACTCAGGTAAAAATTTTCAGGTTCCATCCTCTCTGACCCTTTCCTGATGTACCTGCTGGTCTCTCAGACTCACCTGGATGGGTCTCTGAGAGGATGGTCTCTGTGTGGAACTCCTCCCTGGATGGTGGAGACTGAAGCTCAGTCCCACACAAGACAGCAGGAAGGAGTGAACCATCAGTTCCTAACTCAGCTTAGGAATCAAAAGCAACAGCCATGTGCTGTCTGTCCCCCAGCGTTGTACAAGCTGAGGACTGCACCAGGGAGATATTTACAACTCTCCCTATACTTGACCAACAGGCACATTTCCCTGGTGTTATTCCAACTTCTAAGCACATAATTTCCCTCTGGGCCTTTAGAATAAACAGAAAGAAAAATTTTCCTAATGATTCTCTGATCCCAGGAGACCAGATTGTAAGTCAGTGTACTTAGTTTTTATGATTTCATGTCTTCATGTTGCCTGCTTTGAAGGGCAGAAAGACCTACTAGTCTACCCCATCCCTGACATCCCTTTTTCTTCAAAGTCTGATTAGGGTTGGAACACAACTCTGATGTCTCTAGAGAATTGTTATTCTCCTCTTCAATATGGCAGAACTACGCTTCTTTGATATGCAATCCTTGGCACCACACTCTTTGGCTTCCTGACACATTTGTCAAAATAATTAGGGACTTATACTTATATCACCAGTTAAAAGGTTTCATTTAGAGCCTCACAAAATATTGATTAGTTTTCCCACAGTGTGCCTCAGGTGGCCGAACATTGTCCCATGCACCTACAGGTTGTTGGCATGCCTGTTTTGCTGGCTCGATCCCCGGTAGGGGTTATGCAGGAGGCAGCTCATCAATGCTTCTCTCTCATGGATGTTTCTATTTCTCTTTCTCTGTAAAAAAATCAATAAAAACATATTAAAATATTTATTAATTATAAGAGATACATTTAGATATATTTTTAAAATATATTTTTTAAATTGCTTTCAGAGAGGAGGAAGAGAGATAGATAGAAACATCAATGATGAGAGAGAATCATTGATTGGCTTTCTCCTGCCTGCCCTCTACTGGGAGGAGATGGAGCTTGCCACTCGGGCATGTGCCCTTAGCTGGAATCAAACCTGGCACCCTTTATTCCTCAGGCTGACACTCTATCCACTGAACCAAACCAGCTAGGGTCATTTAGATATTTTTATTCCACATGACCTGAGCTTATCATTTTATGGAAATTGATTTAATCTTTAGAAAAGTCCATTCTATTAGGTAGTATTTCTTTTACAAATGACCATGCATTTTTATTCCCATTCATCCTATTAATGTCATGCATTACATTGGTTGATTTTCGTCTTTTTAAAAAACATCTTTATTGTTGAAAGTATTACATATGTCCCCTTTCCTCCATTGACCTCTTCCTGCCCTCCCCTCCTCCACCTCCCCTCCAGGCCTTCACTACCCTATTGTTTGTGTCCATCGGTTATGCGTGTATGGATATGAGTATATTGGTTGTTCTCTTCCCACCTCACCCTCCCCTTCCTTCCCTCTGAGATTTGACAGTCCATTCAATCCTTCTGTGACTCTGGGTCTATTTTGGTTCATCAGTTTATGTTGTTCATTATATTCCACAAACTAGAAGCCCGGTACACAAATTTGTGCACATTGAAAGAAAATTAATTAGAAAAAAATTTTAATATTGCTATTCACCCTTTCTCTATAATAGAAGTGTCAACCAAATTCACAATTGACAATGACAGCGAAAGCTTTATATATATAAACCTGCTTAATTAGACCTGCTTTCTTATTTAGCTAAACTTTTTCCAGCCCAGTGAAGCACCCCAACTCCTCTTTCAGGTAATTGTCAGCAACACAGCAGTAAATATCAACACGAAGCAGATTATTATTGTAGGTCACTCAGGGAAACAAAGAGTGAAATATTTAACTGCAGCAGTGTTTGACTATATTCTGTGCAGTGAAAAAACCTGAAGTCATTTCAAGTTCCACCATTTCTTACTACTTTACAGTCAGGTCAAGTGTCTAAACTTTCTAAATCTCTATTTTCTGGCTAGATTAAATGCAAAATAGAATTCCACTGAGTCTCCTATTTACCTACTCCAGCACTTTTGTGAGGATCAAATGAGATGAGGCACAGGAAAATGCTTCACAGACATTTGGTTAAAGTGTAAAATGTTTGCACCTGGCTATAAAGCAAGTCGTGTTCCTGGGCAAAAGAAACTCCAAGGAGGCTAGTTGCTGAGAAGAGGAAGCTGGACATTGCTATGTGACGTCATTACCTGGCACACACAGTGATTGTTTCTGGGCTGAGCTGGGCTGTGGGTCGCATTTTTCACCATGGGGTCTTAGCAGTGTTGGCTGCAATTTGGTGAGGTGTTGCTCTGGGGTGGCAGGGCCAGTGTCCCACTTGGGGGAAGCTGAGTGTTGCTTTGTTGTGCCATGTCTCTGTAAATGGCCAGTGCGCATCACAGCAACTTCTGCATTGAGTGTCTGCCCCCCTGCTGGTCAATGCGCATAATAGTGACCAGTCGGATGGTCAGACACTTAGCATATTAGCCTTTTATATATATAGATGAGTGAAATCATGTGACACTTATCTTTCTCTGAATGGCTTATTTCACTTAGTGTAATGCTCTCCAGGTCCGTC
>NW_006290353.1:10963-11815 GCF_000327345.1 Myotis davidii
ATCCACTCATCTGCTGACTGGCACTTGGGCTGTTTACAAATCTTAGCTATTGTAAATTATGCTTCGATGAACATAGAGGTGCATATATTCTTTCTGATGAGTGTTTGTGAATTCTAAGGATATATTCCTACAAGTGGGATCACTGGGTTAAATGGGAGGGGAATCAATTCAATTGCTTGATCAAACACCTAACAGCAGTTCAACGTTCACTTCTCCTTTCAGTATCATAAATTAATCATTTATTAGTTAATCAGGCAAACAACAGCCATAGGCTGATGGCTGTCAAGACACCTCAGGTACATGTGCTTGGCCTTGAGACTCTCTGACACTTTCATGTTGTACCTACTGGACCTCAGGACTCACCTGATTGGGAACTCTGAGGAGAAGGTCTACATGGGAAAGTCCAACCTCCTGGATGGTTGAGAGAGACTGAAGCTCTCTGCCCAGATAAGACAGCAGGAAGGAGGCAAGCACAGGTCTCCTAGACCAGTAGTCGGCAAACCGCTGCTCACGAGTCACATGCGGCTCTTTGGCCCCTTGAGTGTGGCTCTTCCACAAACTACCATGTGCGGGCGTGCATGTACAATGCGATTGAAACTTCGTGGCCCATGCGCAGAAGTCTGTATTTTGTGGAAGAGCCAGTATTTTGTGGAAGAGCCACACTCAAGGGGCCAAAGAGCCGCATGTGGCTCGCAAGCTGTGGTTTCCCAAGCCGCAGTTTGCCGACCACTGGTAGTGCATTGTCCCAATATACCAAGGTTGCAGGTTTGACCCCCCAGTAAGGGCACATACAAGAATCAACCAATGAATGCATAAGTAAGTGGAACAACAATTTAATGTTTCTCTCTCTTT
>NW_006290353.1:12469-13680 GCF_000327345.1 Myotis davidii
ATAAGTCTGTGTTTGTGTGCATATATGTGTATGTTTATTTAAAATTAAATTGTAGGTGAATAAACATTGTCTTTGATCATTTTATTTGGGCTCAACAAAATATGTCCACATATCTCATGTATTCCTTACAACATTTGTCAAAGATACGTTTACCGTCCCACATTACCTTCAGAAATAAAGAAATTGAGGCTTAGGTATATTAAATGTCTAACAATTACATTAAGAAGCCATTAAAGTTTATTGTGCACTTTCTTAACATACAAACATGGAATTATGAATTATTGACTGTAATTTTTGTATTGCTTTTATGCATCATATTATACATTTTAATCATGTTCAGTTTATATTATGTAATTATACTTTAATGAATAACTTAGAAGGAATAAACCAGGATCTAGGCCTCAGGTAACTGATTCACACTTAGAAATGGTAGGAGGAATATCATCTATTTGGAAAATGAGCAAAGTGTCATGGATATAGAGAGAGTAGAAAGTAAAATAAAGCAATTTACATTCGGTAGTCTTTCTTTTCTTTAAAATAGAAGATAAAACTATATATAGAAATAGGGTAAACTGATTATATATTGTTTCAAATGGGAAGAGCACCATGGCCATACACAATATCATGAATAAGCCTTAGAAATACATGTAGAGATTCACAGGTGACTATACACTCCTACAGATAGTAGTAGAGCTCAGAACAACACCCACCATACAATCTCACTTGGTAATAATGTCATTATCTAGACTAATAAAAGAGAAACATGCAAATTAACCATCACTCCACCACTCCGCTATACCCACAAGCCACACCCACCATCCAATCAGGAGCGAGTATGCAAATTAACCCAACTACAATGGCGGCAGCCACAGAGCTGGAGTGAGCAAGAGGCTTGGGTTGTCCCTGGCTATGGAGAAAGCCAAGCTTCCCACCTGCCCTGGCTGGCCCTGGGCTCTGCTCAAGGCTACAAAGTTTCAATTATAGAAGATAAATAAATCCCAGATACCTGCTTCCAGGTGGCCGTGGCCTTCGCTCAAGGAGAGGCTGAGAACCTGGGTTGTCAGGGGAAACCTAGTCTTCCAGCTGGAACTGGGCTCTGCTGAAGGCTACAAAGTTTTAATTATAGAAGATAAATAAATCCCAGGAAAAAAAAAGAAAAAAAAAACGAGGCTGGGAGGATGGGTCTCCAAGGGGTGGGGCGAGCCTGAAAA
>NW_006290353.1:14349-15966 GCF_000327345.1 Myotis davidii
TTGTGCCTGATCCTCTGGGGAGTGGGCCTAAGCCAGCAGGTGGACATCCCCCGAGGGGTCCCAGACTGCAAGAGGGCACAGGCCGGGCTGAGGGGCCTCCCATGAGTGCACAAATTTTTGTGCACCAGGCCTCTAGTGTTATAAAATTTGCTTGTAGGATGACTTGTCATATAGCAATAAATTACTGATAGAATAATCAAAATGAACAGAAATGAGGACAGTAACAATTTACTGAAGATTATTGTTGGCATTTGTTCTCATTTTTGAAGATGATATTTATGGTTACTATGTTATTTTAGTTTATTTCAGAAAAGTGCATTTAAAAACTCTCATTGACTGGTGCAGCCACTGTGGAAAACAGTATGAAGTTTCCTCAAACAATTAAAAATGGAACTCCAATTTGACCCAGTAATTCCACTTCTAAGAATATATCCCAATAAAGCAGAAACACCAATCAGAAAGTACATATGCACGCCTATGTAAATAGCACGATTTACAGTAGCTAAGATTTAGAAACAGCCTAAGTACCCATCAGCAGATGAGTGCATTAAAAAACTGTGGTACATCTACACAATGGAATACTACACTGCTGTAAAAAGGAAGGAACTCTTACTATCCACAACAGCATGGATGGACATGGAGAGCAATATGCTAAGTGAAATAAGCCAGTCAGAGAAAGATAAATATCACATGACCTCACCCATTTGTGGAATACAATGAGCAATATAAACTGATGAACAAAAATACATCCAGAGACAGAGAAGCATCGAACAGACCATCAAACCTCAGAGGGCAGACAGGGGATGGTGGGAGGTGGGGAGGCATAAGAGTTCAACCAAAGGACTTGTGTGCATGCATAGCCAATGGACACAGACACTGGGGATGCGTGAGGGCATGTTCTGGGGGTTGGGAGTGGCTGGGAGAGATTAATGGGAGAAAAAAGAGACATATGTAATACGTTAAACAATAAAGAATTAAAAAAAAGAAATTCAGTTCACAAATTAAGTCAGAAGAGTAGGGAGATTAATAACAATGGAACTACATATACTAGATATCTTAGAATATTTCTGATGCCCAACAAGCAGCAAAGATACTGTCCTTTTAAATATCCATAAAAATATTTACAAATGATGGTTCAGTCATATGATAATTTTCAAACAGTTTAAGAAAAGAACACTAGGACCCAATTTGCTGACAACATTGGAAAGATAAAAATTTTTAATGCTTAAAAATTAAAAAAAATCCTTCTATACATTCCAGCACATACATAAACTCGTTATAACATAATAACAGCCCATTTTACTGTATGCTACTTTACTAAGGTTAAATTTAAAAAATATTTTTCTTGTCTGGTCGGCGTGGCTCAGTGGTTATGCATTGATTGATAAACTAGGAGGTCACTGGTTCAATTCTCAGTCAGGGTACATGCCCACGTTACAGGCTTGATCCCAAGTGTGGGGCATGTAGGAGGCAACCAATCAATGATTCTCTCTCATTATTGATGTTTCTATCTCTCTCCTTCTCCCTTCTTCTCTGAAATCAATAACAATATATTATAAAAATAAAAAATAAAATAAATAAAAACTGTCATTGAGAGTTCATTTCTCTATAGCCATG
>NW_006290354.1:0-3049 GCF_000327345.1 Myotis davidii
ATTAATAGGAACAAAATATAGAATGGTGGTTGTCAGGCATGGAAGGAGGGATGATGGGGAGTTAGTGTTTACTGGGTGTAGAGTTTCAGTTTTGCAAGATGATGAAAAAAGATTTAGAGGTTGGTTGCACAACAGTGTAAATGTACTTAACACTATTGAACTGCACACTTAAAAATGGTTACAATGGTAAATTTTGTTATGTGTTTTTTACCACTTAAAATTTTCAAAAAAGGAAGGAAATTTGGACACCTGCTACAACATGGATGACCCTTAAGGACATTATGCTGAGTGAAATAAAACAGTCATAAAAAGACAAATACTGGGCCTGGCCAGCATGGCTCAGTGGTTGAGCTTTGACCTATGAACCAGAGGGAACAATTTGAATCTGGGTAGGGGCACGTGCCTGGGTTGTGGGCTCGATCCTCCAGTTGGGGGAATGCAGGAGATAGCCAACCAATGATTTTCCCTCATCATTGATGTTTCTATCTCTCTCTCCCTCTCCCTTCCTCTCTGAAATCAATTTAAAAAACATATTAAAAATAAAAAGACAAATCCTGTATGACTCCACTTTTATGAAGTAGAATGATAGGTACCTCAGTCTGGGGGAGGAGGAAGAGAAATGAGTGTTTAATGGGAACTGAGTTCCAATGTATGAAGATGAGAAAGTCTAGAGCTGAATGGTGTTGATGGTTGCATGTGAATGTACTTAATGGTACTGAACTGTCCACTTAAATAATGGTTAAGATGGTAACTTTTATGTTATATGTATTTCAGCACATTAAGAAAAATACAGGGCAGGAGGCTAAGAGAGGACACATACTATTTTCTTTTCCTGTGTGCACAGACAGTAGGCAGGTGAGAAGGAAAATCTCTAATGTTTTAAACCCCTGAGATTTGGGATTTGCTTGTTCCTAGAGCAGAACTGAGCTCACCCTGACTCAGATATGGCAGCTGATACCCAAGTCCTCTCCATGTGTGCTGATGCCCTTATTTGTGAACTCCATGATTGGGACTAAGATGAGAAGTGAGGTTGTTGTCGCAGAAGCAAAATTTAAGGAAGTGTCAAAAACTCAATAGTCAAAAGATAACCATTATTCAAATGCAGTGTTTCAAAAAAATCAAAATTAATGTAAAACATGCTTGATGATTGAAATAAAAAAACATTTAAATTAAGACAGGATCTGTCACAACAGTGTGCCGAGACATTGTAGAATTGAGGCCAAAGGAACAATCACATTCGTCTCCCTGTAGTCCCTGCTCTGGTGAACACCTGTGACATTCTGCCTGGGGCTTTCTATGGCCCATGTGGCTCCACGTCAGAATTGATAGGGAGTTAGCATCCCTGGGAATGGCCCTCTATCATTTTTGGTGAATCAATACCCCAGCTCCCTCACTCCTCAAGGGTGTGTCCAACACACTCTTAGAGGTTCCTGGAGGGACTGAACCCCAGGTGCCCACTGCAGAAATTGCTCATTTAAACTCTCACTATTTGCTGCCTATCCCACATCCTTTCTTCTCTACTCCTGTTTTCTAAGATCCACTTCTAAACACATACCTGCACTCAACCCTTATCTGAGGCTCTGTAGTTCGGGGAAGCCAGCCCAAGGCCGATGTCTATTACAATTTTATTTCAACCTGGCAAACACTTTAACTCCTGATTCACCTCTGGATTTCTGGCCAAATTTGTTGTTAGCGATTTACTGCTGTGCAACAAATTGCCCCAACGTAAGGGCCTAAAATAACAGCAAATAGTTATGATCTCAGAGATTTTGTGGGTCAGGAATTAGCTATGCCTTCTCTGGATTCTTCGCTTCAGAGTCTCTAATGGGCCACCATGTCAGCTGAGGGCTTGATGAGAGAAGGGTCATTCCCAAGTCCACTCAGGTGTTGTTGGCAGAACTCAGTTCCTCGCTGGCTGTTCAGTAAGCAGCTCTCAGCTCCTCACCATATGGGTCTCTCCACAGGGAAGCTCACAATGTGGCAGCTGGTTTTACTAGAGCAAGAGATAGAGAGAGGGGGAGGAGAGAGAGACACACACAGAGAGAGAGCGTGCATGCCATGGGAGCTAGATGGAAATCTCAATCTTCTCTAAGCAAATCTTGAAAGTGACATCTCACCACCTTGGTCTTACTCTCCTGTTAGAAGTGAGTCATGAGGCCTTGCCCACACTCAAGAGGAGGGCATTACACACGGATACCAGGAGGCAGGGATCATGTGGGCTGTCCTGGAGTCTGTCCTCTGATTTCCCCCTTCTTAGTATATGGTTCCACCAGCACTCAGTTGTTCAGGCCCCACATGGGTGTCATCCTGACCATAAGGTATTCTAACCTTGCTCCAAATGGCCCTTCTGATCTCACCTCCTTCCTTCATCCTGTCTTGGCCTTTCTTCTCTCCTTGGAAGCTCAGTCCCACCTCAGGGCCTTTGTACCCACCATTCCCTCTGCCTGGAACTCTCTCACTCCAGACATCTGCATGGCTCCTCCTTCAGGGTCTTTCACAGGCTGTTATCCAGGTGATGGTGGGGCTACAATCTCATCTGAAGGCCAGATAAGGTAAGCACCCACTTCCTTCCAGCTTTAGTTTTAACAGGAACTCCTTAAATATGCATTCTTGATTCCCTATTTAGTCCTGTGTGGTAAAGAGTTAACTTAGAGAGCTTGGGGTGCTTCTGTTGTAATGTACCCCATGAATCACAGAAGGATGCCTCAAGAAGTCAAATTAAAAAGTCACATTTATTGTAATCCGGGATTATGAAGGGCCATTCCGTAATCGAATGGGATGATTTATATAATTCAGAAAATCAAAATAACCTGTCCATTGTTAAACAAAGCAAATAGGTACCATACCTCACTTCAATCCTGCACCTTCCAAAACAAGGCCTATCTGCCATTATTACCAAGTGAGATTGTACGGTGAGGGGCTTTTCTGAGCTCTGCCTAACTCCTTATGAGTCTATAGTCAGCTGTGAGTCCCTACGTGTGTTTCTGGAGCTCATTCATGATATTGTGTGTGGCCGTTGTGCTCTTCTCCCTTGAAGCAGTATATCATC
>NW_006290355.1:0-7501 GCF_000327345.1 Myotis davidii
AGTGAGGGTCCCATTATTGGGGTCTCACAATAGATTGGGTTTTCTGGAAGATGCTCAGATAGTTTGGAGTGCATAATTTTTAATTATGGGTCAACATAGATGTAATGAAGGAAGAAGTGGCAGGATTTGGCAGAGTTAAAAGTTAAACTATGATACAAGCCTGATAAAGCCTTGGCCAAATGTTTTTGATGTTCTGCATTAAACACTGTCTACTAGATGAACCCTGCATGCAGTTAGTATGTCTGCAACTTTATTGCTTCACCTTGATTAGTCACTGGATACAGTCTCCCATGGGAAATGTATCACTTCAAGAGAGTCAGGTTTCTGCCCTGAGACAAACCTTAGAGGCATAGTTCAAAGCCCCAGAGTCCAAGCCTGAAGACTTGAGAACCAGGATTGCTGAAGGCCGAAAATTGCTGTCACTGATCAATCAAATTAGACAGAGAGCAAATTCAAGTGTCTCTGTCTTTTTATTTAAGTCAGGCCCTCAAAGGACTGCATGATGTCCTCCCACATCGGGGAGAGCTCTCTGCTTTATTCAGCAATTCAAATGGTAATCTCTTCTGGAAACACCCTCACAGACATACCCAAAAATAATGTTTAAGCAGCTATGTGAATATCCTTTGGCCCAGTGAAGTTGGCAAGTAACCATCACAGTACCTCTACTCTGGTTCATGCTCTCTGAAGGCATTAACATGTAAAACAAAAATCTTCATGCGTCTTTCTCACTCCCATTGTCTATATACTCCAAATTTTCTTGAGCCCAAACTGCCTTCTTCCACCTCGCCAGCTCTAAAGCACATTGTATGTCCTGTGAAGGATTAAAATAGCCTAGCATTTATAGTCATGCCAATCAACCGATGCGTGCTGACTTGGTAAGGGTGTTATCATGGTCTAGGTAGCTCTCTGCAACTGAGGTAGATTGCAAGCATTGACATCTAGAGCAGGGGTGGGCAAACTTTTTGACTCGAGGGCCACAATGGGTTCTTAAACTGGACTGGAGGGCTGGAACAAAAGCATGGATGGAGTGATTGTGTGAACTAATATACATTCACAGTAAACATCATTACATAAAAGGGTATGGTCTTTTTTTTTTTTTTTTAGTTTTTTTTTTTTTTTAAAAAATCAAAGTACATCATTACATAAAAGGGGGCGGGTTTTTTTTTTTTTTTTTTTAGTTGTATTCATTTCAAACAGGCCAGATCCGGCCCGCAGGCTGTAGTTTGCCCACGGCTGACTAGAGGGATCAGTTAACTGCATTCCCCAGGCTTTTCCTTAAAACAAGACTTGGATGGTACATCTCCTTGTCTACCTCAGTTGTCTAATGCAAATCTCAACAAAATGATGACTCATACTAAATAGCATGAAAGTCCAAAGGTCTTTTTGGCATTTGTAAAGAAAAGAAATCAGTCTCTGTGAAGATGGGAATGCTGCCATATACCTCTTGTCTAACTGTCTATCATTACGTTCATGAAAAGAGCCCAGAAGAATTTCCCTTTACCCTTTTTATAAGTAATAAATTGGTGTGAGAGGGCCAAGATATTTTATAAAGCTTCATACTGAGCCATCTCCCTAAGACTGTAAGCAAGTAGCACTACATTTGAAATCAGCTCCATAACTGCAATGGGAATGGAAGGAGACAAAGTGTTGGGCCCAGATGACACTAGGAAACATCCAGAAACAAAGTAGGGATAAAGATGATGATGAGCAGCAGGACCCCGGTAGTAATCATATTACCATATATGGCCTGACATATAGAGGTCTCTGGCTGTAGTTCATTAGACACAGGGTTTCAGAGAACAAAATGAAAATCAACACTTGCCTTACTAAGCTAACTGATTTGTATAACTGGATTTTGTCAACAGGGCAAACTTGAACTCTAACCCAGTTACCAAATCTCAAGTTATTTTGTAGATTCGGAGTCTCATGAATGTAAGCAGGCACAAGGATATTGTGAGCTTTCTCCTTATAGTTTTTCCCAAATAATACTTATAGATATTTATTGGGTAACAGTGGACTAGAGAAAGATGATAATTAGAAATTTGATTATGGACTGGACATTAGCATGAAGCTAATTCTAGTTTCTGAAAGCCCAGAACATAACTATAGCCTAGTAGTTATTGGAGCTTATAAAGGTCAAGGTGATAAATATATTTCTGACCAACATCTATAGCATGGTAAGTTAAATCAGACTCTGAATGCCTGGTGTGTGTGTGTGTGTGTGTGTGTGTGTGTGTGTGTGTGTGTATGAATAAGTTAAATACCAAAAAGAGATACCAACAAGATTTTTCTTTCCATTTATTTAAATTTGGTTTATGTTCCTTAGTAGAGTCTCAAAGTTTTTTCTATAAAGGTCCTGCATATTTCTTGGAAAGTTAATTTCTGTTTTTTTGTCCTCTGGCTGCTATTATAAATGATATATTATGTCATTATATTTTCTGATTATTGTTTGTAGGTAGGGAATCTAATTATATATATTAACTTTAGACACCTACTAAAATTATTTCAAATTATTTTTCTGTTGATTATTTTTACTTGGGTTTTCTCTCTGCCATTGTTGGTCAATATTTCTAGATAATTAATTATTTTAATATTTTGTTCATTTTTTTTTTCAAAGAACCAAATGGTAGAGAGAAAACACAAATTACAAATATCAGGGATGAAAGAAGGAACATTACTACCAATCTCGAACTCATAATAATAAGTGGATTTTATGCACAACTTCATACCTATAAATTTAGCAATTTAAATAAAATCTACAAAGGCCTTAGGAAATAACTTACCAGAAGTGCATCAAGATGAAAGAGAAAATTCAAATAACATTGTATCTAGTACAGAGTTTGAATTCATTATTAAACATCTCAGAAACAAAAGAGAAATAAACAACTTCATGTCCAGAAGTTTTTAATGGTGAACACTCTGAAATACAGAATGCACGAATAACAACAGTCTTACACAAAGTATTTCTGAAGATAAAATAGATAATATAGCTCACCTGTTTTATGAGGACAGCGTAATCTTTGTATCCAAATCTGATAGACAAGGCCAGAAAAAAAATTATAGACCAATATTTTTTGTGAACATAGATGCAAAAACCCTTAATACAATGATGTCAAATTAGAAATGATAATTCTTTATGTTCAAGAGGAATTTGACTCACAACCCAGGACTACAATTTTGATTCAGTAGTGGAAGAGCAATCATTGTAAGGCCCCACATTAACAAAACAATGGAGAAAAATCATTAACATTTCAAAAGATGGAAAAAAAGCTATTGAAAAGTTAAACAATTGCTCTGGTTGGGTGGCTCAGTTGTTTGAAACTTAGTCCCATACACCAAAAAGTTTTGCAGTTTCAAGTCTCAGTCAGGTTACTTACCTAGGTTGTGGGTTTGATCGCCAGTCTGGGTGCAGATCAATGTTTCTCTCTCACATTGTTCTCTCTCCTATCTCCCTCCCTCCCCCTCTTTCTCAAATCAATAAACACATCCTAAAGTGAGGATTTTTAAAAATCAACAATAATTTGTAATAAAAATTCCCAACAAATTGAATATAAGGGAACTTATTTTTCTGATAAAAGGCACTTTAGAAATTCTACTACAGATTTCATACTTAAAGACTAATATTTGATGTTCTCCCCTGAGATCAGGGACAAGATAAAAATGTCTGCTCTCATCATCTTAGTCAAAATCCCACTAAGATTTTGGTTTAAATTAGAAAACTGATTATAAAATTTATATGTAAATTCAATAGGTCCAGAGTAATGAGAACCTTGTAAAAAGGAAAAAAAATAAAAATCTAAATTCCCTGATTTTAATGCTTACCATAAAGTTGTAGTAATTAAGACAGGTTGACATTGTCCTGAAGATATAAAACAAGAGTAGAGGAACAGAATAGAGTACAGAAATATACTCATACATATGGTGAAGTGACTTTGTCAAAATTCCCCAGGCAATTTGATTATAAAAGTATTTTCAACAAATGATATTAGTAGAAAAACTAGATATTTATGTGGGGTGAGAGAAACTTTAAACTTTACATATCACTCTAGAAAAAATTTATTTGTGGTTAATCGTGGACTTAATTATAAATCTAAAACTATAGTTTGTGTAAGAATATGTAAAAAGTATCTTCACAAGTTATATAAATATTTCTAAAGATACACGCTTACCATAAAAAGTTGAAATAAAATAAACTTCATTAAATTAAGGACTTCTCTTTATCAAAAGTCATAATTAAGAAAATGAAAAAAATAATCCATAGAGTGGGAGAAGATATTTCCAGTATATATACCTAATAAAGTATTCACAACTACAATATATGAAGTATTCATCAATTAAATAAGTAAAACTAGGCAACTCTGTGTAAAAAAAATCCTTGAAGATGCACTTTAACAAAAAGATATATATATTGGCAATAAATTCATGAAAAGTTGCTCAACACCGTTAGTCATCAGGGAATGCAAATTCAAAACATAATGAGATACCACTTCACACCCACTGAAATGGCTAAAATTAAAAAGACTGACAAGTCTGAATGCTGGCAAGGATGTGAAGCATCCACATCTTTCATACATTGCTGGTGGGAATGCAGAATGTTATAGTCATGGAGGGAAACTGGCATTTTCTTATAAAGTTAAACATTCACTTTATACTTGACCCTGGAATTCCATACCATAGTATATCTCCAAGAAAAGGGACATATTTGTCCACATAGAGACTTATATTAGTGTGATATATAGAACCTCTATTCATAGTATTCAAAAATTGGGAAAAAACACATCACAAACGTCTATCTACTGGAAAATGGATAAACAAATTGTTGTATGTTCATATGATAAAATAATATTCAGCAATATAGAAAGAGTTAACTACTGATATGTACAACGACATGAATAAATATTGAAAATATGCTGTTGAGGACAGAAGCTGACAATAGCATGTACATCAAGCATGTCAAACTTGCAGCCAGGGGGCCGTGAGTTTGACATGCTTGTTGTACATAGTGTAACTATGTTTTTATGGACTTCAAGAACAGGGAATGCTAATCTATTGGTATAGAAATCGGAATAAGGGTTACTTATGGCATGGTAGGAATTGGCTACAATGGGGCATTAAGGAACTTTGTAAGGTGATGAAGACAAATGTGCACTCCGGGGGTCCCTCAGCCCAGCTTCTGGCTGAGCAGCACTCCCCCGAGGGAGTGCATTAACCACAAGGGGGCAGCTCCTGCATTGAGTGTCTTCTCCCTAGTAGGCAGTATGGGTCATAGCGACCTGTCATTCAGCCGTTCAGTGGATTTGCATATTAGCCTTTTATTATATAGGATTGGTATTTGGTTATATTGGTATATATAAGGGTATACTACCACTGGCTCGTACTAGCTCTAGAGAGCTGGTTAAGTGCATCTTTTCTCAACTCCTCTTTCAATGTCATCAAGTCAGTAGCTTGAAGTAGGCCATTTGTGGGTGTACTTTCACCATGGAAATCAGCAAATGTTACATATCATGGCTTTGTTTTTCAGAGAGCTGTGTTTTTCAAAACATCACTGGATTGTTTATCTAATTGTTCACGTAAGTTTTGTAATATTGAATATATAGTGACGGTTTACCAACTCAAAAACTTCAATATGTCCTAAATTCTTTCCACCTTAGATAGACAAAAGATATTTCTGTCTTTTGGTTCTTATATGTTACGTTGGGCCAAACATCAAGTTTGTATTCAAATCAGGATTGCATTTTGTTCAAGGAAAAGTAGTGTGAGACCATATATATTTTATTAATTCTCACACGAGGATATGTTTATTGATTTTAGAGAAAGAGAGGAAGGGAGAGAGGGAAGCATCAATGTGAGAGAGAAACATCGATTATTTGCCTCCCAGACATGCCCTGACCGGAAATCCAACCCAAAACTTAGGAATGTGCCCTGTTTAAGAATCAAACCCACAACCTTTTGGTGTATAGGATGATGCTCCAAGCAACTGAACCGGGGAAAGACTGTATTTTTAAGTTAATGTTTCCCCCTCTGTATTCATAACTACATGTGGCCTGAATTTTTATATTCTTCCAATTTGAGCAGAACTTTGAATAGTCTTTTCCCTTTTCTCTTTCAGTTATCTTATTCTCATTCTTCAAATATTTAAAAGAAATAGGTGCTTCTTCTTTAAACTGATACAGAAAAATATTCTTTGCAACATATTACATCACTGTATTGGGTGAGTCTGCGTGTGTGTGTGTGTGTGTGTGTGTGTGTGTGTGTTCTTTTTTTAATTGCACAAAGCAGGATGATTAGGAAACATTTAACCAAAGTAGTTTTGCTATTTATATTACTACACTTTGAGCAAATAACAATTGCATAGGTTTGTTTGTGGTTTTGTAAATGCATCCAGTAATTTACAAAGAAGTAAAGCCTTTTTAAATAGTGCCACTAATTGTACTTGAGCCTAGAGAAACCTCATATGATTTTAGTGCTTGGCTAAAATTATGCTTGGAATTAGTTATAACACGACATTCTCTACAAGTGAATTGTCTCTTACTGTTTACTTCAAGTTCAAAATCACACAGACTGTTTGAAACAAAGAGATCTACTGTCACAAATGAGATCCTTTTAGAAAATAACTATAAATTAAAATGGGCCAAAATGTGTTTCCAGCCTTAATAAAAAAAAAAGCATTAGAAAATATTATGATTGATAATTATATTACTAATAAATTTGCCTTTTTTATTTCAGATGGACAGGTTTGATATATTTTTAGAGACAGATGACACATACAAATAGCTGAATTAGAGATCATTTGCTTCTATTGCATCCTACAGACAATGTGTTATCTAAATGTCATGTTTCAGCTTAATGTTTGTAAGGCTATTAGAGAATTGGAGTGCTTTCTCTGTTGGTCGAGAACTTTACCTTTTGTGGTTTTGTACTGGAAAAACAAGTATAGACCTTTTGTTACATAAAGACATATTTCCTTAACAAAGATTTCTTCTAGTGATGCATAACTGGATTCAGTATATATACTAGTGTTTAAGAGCATGTAATTGGGAGTTTATCAGACCTAGGCTTAAATCAATTCTCCATCACTTTCAAGTCATATGGCATTATTCAAGTCAGTTAACTTCTCTGAGCCACTCTGTTATGGGAATAACAGAGTCATACTTCAGTTTAAATGAAATAACATAGTCCTGACACATTATAAGTGATCAATAAGTATTTTAAAAATTATTGTTTTAATTAGGAGAACCAAGATGGCGGCATAGGTTAACGCCGGAGTTTGCTGCCTCGAACAACCACTTCAAAAGTGAAACTAAAAGACGGAACGGACATCATCCAGAACCACAGGAACGCTGGCTGAGTGGAAGTCCTACAACTAGGAGGAAAGAGTAACGCATACGGACACTCAAAGGAGGCGCAGTGCTGAAGTCAAATTCTGAGGTGCGGAGTGCGCGGAGCAGGCTGGCGTGGAGGGCGCGGTTGGCGTTTTCAATCGGGGGGGAGTCGCAGACTC
>NW_006290355.1:8763-22595 GCF_000327345.1 Myotis davidii
GGTGGTGGTGGGGTGGGGTGCGGGAGCTGGGAGGAGGGGAGTTGTGGGGGGAAAAAAGAGGAACAAATGTAATAATCTGAACAATAAAGATTTAAATAAAAAAATTATTGTTTTAATTAAATCCACTAAGTTATTAACTCTTTTCAGACAGGTATATTGACTTATTTATTTTTTCCTCACTTCCCTGAACTGGGTTGGAGGCATTGAAAATCCTCTGTTGATATATGTGGGTCATTTGTGTTTTGAAATGACTTTTATATTATGGAGAATTTCAAACATATAACACTGTAAAGAGAATGTTATAGTAAACCTCCATAACTCAGTTTCACCAATTATCAACTCAGTTAATTTTGTTTCATGCATATTCCTTTAGACTCCTTCTTTCCATCTTTCTTGTAGCCAATTGAGTCCATTTCTAATCTTTTCTGCAATAGGTTCTACTGCTGTTCTCCAGCTGACAAGACAAACTCAAGCAACACAAAGACATTTGAAAAGGAGCGTAAACAAAAGAAAATTGTGAAGTGATATCTACTGTCATGATCACAGAAAGCATGTCTTAAGCTTCAGAAAATATGGATTTTCTGCTGTTATTTGTGTCCCGTAGGGTAGATAACTGAGACCCGAACAAGAAACAAGGGACAGGTGGTTAGAGCGTAGAGTCTTCCTGAAAATGACACATACAATACAGTAATCAGTTTTTCTCCCTAAGATTGAAAGGAACTAGCTGCTTTCCTTGAACTTTCATATAAAATATGGAATTTGCTGAGCAGTATAAGGGCTAAATTAATTTATAGGCATTTAAAGCAAATGAAATAGCTATTCACCACACAGCTGTGAACCAAGGGAGAGGTTAAAGATGTTCTGGTTGGCATCAGTCATTTAATATACAAGCAATAGAAATGTCTCAAATTATTCCTGATAGTTATTACTCACCAAGTTGCCTCTTTCTCATGAAATGCATGTTTCTGTTGTTTATTGGGTCCCATTTATTTTAGTGTCAGTGAATAGATTTCATTAGTTGTGCATAAGAGATGTGGAGAACAGCAGAAGTCAGAATAGCAATATTATTGTAATCATAGGCAATATTCTGACTGCTCCATATTTCCTAGAGTTTACCTTCTTGAAGAGAGGCAGGTGGTAATGGCAGTAGCAACTGTATAATGTTTGAGGTAGAAGTTTGACATTATTTCTTAATGTAACAGCATATTTCCTTAAAGGTTATTTTAACTTCTTGTGTTATACAAGAAAAGAGCAGAGTAATTTTTGTTGTGGCAGGATTCATTGATTTTGGGTGGCACTATTGATTACATGTGCATCTGAGATTATTACAAATAGAAACCTTGCAAGCATATCTTGGTTGTATTGACAGGCTGTCTGAGATGCCAACAGGCATCTTCAACCAACACAGAAATCAAGCTTACTTTATAACTTTAGAAAATATTAAAGCACCTACCTAATCTTTACTGTATTTTTAAAAATTTATTTGGGTGACATTGGTCCACAAAACCTTACAGGTTGCAAGTGTACAGCTCAATAAAACACCATCTGCACACTGCATCGTGCACCATCCCCCTAAGTAAAGTCTCTTTACAACCCATTTTCTACACCTTTTCCCACCTCCACTTACCATCACCCCCTTTCCCTCTGGCTATTACCACATTGTTGTCTGTATCTATGTGTTATATTTTGGCTTTTTTTTGTTTTTGTTTTTTTTTTTGCTAATCCTTTCACTTTCTTTCATCCAGTTCCCCACTCCTTGTCACCCCTTATAGCTATCAGTCTGTTTCGTGTATTCATGGCTCTGTTTCTATTTTGTTCATCAGTTTATTTTGTCCATTAGATTACACATATTAGTGAAATCATGTGGTATTTGTCTTTCCCTGACTGGCTTATTTAACTTAATATATAATCTCCAAGTCCATGCATGCTTTAGCAAAAGGTAAGATTTTCTTCTTTTTATAGCTGAATAGTCTTCCATTGTGAAAATGTACCACATCTTTTTTATCCACTCAACCACTGATGGACTCTTGGGCTGTTTGCAGATCATGGCTATTGTAAATAATGCTGCAATGAATATAAGGGTGCATATATTCTTTCAGATTAGTGTTTTGGGTTCGTTCATATATATTCCCAGAAGTGGGGTCACTGGGTCAAAAGGCAGAACCATTTGAGGAACCTCCATCCTGTTTTCCACAGTGGCTGCACTAGCCTGCATGCCCACAAACAGTGCTCTAGAGTTCCCTGTTCTCCACATCTTCGCCAGCACTTGTTGATTGTTGATTTATTGATGCCAACCATTTGGACAGATGTGAGTTGATATCTCATTGTGGTTTCAATTTGCATCTGTCTGATGATTAGTGATATTGAGCATTTTTTCTTATGTTTATTGGCTATCTGTATGTCCTCTTTGGAGAACTGTCTATTTAGCTCCTTTGCCCAATTTAAAAATGTTTTTTTCTTCTTGGTATTGAGTTGTATAAGTTTTTATATATTTTGGAAATTAACCCATTATCAGATATATCATTGGTGAATATTTTTCCCATTCAGTGGGGTCCCTTTTCATTTTATTGATGGTTTCTTCTGCTGAGCAAAACCTTTTCACTTTGATATTGCCCCATTTATTTTTTTCCTTCATTTTACTTGCAGGAAGAGATTTATTCTTTTATGCATTTATATTAATATTTATTTAATCTTTCATTTATTCAATGTATGTTTATTGCAGATTTATCCTATACCTAGTCTTCTATTACGCAACAGGAATGTACATGAATCAAGCACAATAGTTCCTACTCTTAAGGAACACACGATCTGGCTAAGGAGGCAGATAGCTTTATAGAAAACAATACCAGTTTGATGAGTAGAGAACCAAATTAACCTTACTTAGAGCTAATTTGGACATAATACTATGGATTCGAAATAACAATAAGACATTTAATATTAATGTAATTAATTTTGAGAAGAAATGATTCATACATTTAAGAAATAAATGGAGGTATTGTTAATTTGACCTTAATAAAGTATTTACAAATTGTAGCCTCACAGCAAGCCTATAAAATAAATCTTCCTATATTTATCCCCATTTCTCTGCTGCCTTTTACAGCAAAACTTTTTCAGTTTTTTATACTCACTGAGGTACACTTCTCCACTTTTTGTCTTGACATCATTTCAATCAGGATTTCACCAACACTAGTCTGAAAAATATACTGTTATTAACAATAAAACAACAATCTCTTGGCCATCAAATTCAGTGTTCAACTCTCAGTCTTCATGTCACTTTCTTTCCCTTGTTACACTTTTTTTTCTCTCAGGACCCACTCTCATAGTCCTCTTACTATGTGCTTTCTCTTCCTTTTGCTGGATCCTCTTCTTCCCCACAACCTCTTAATACTGGGGTTCCAAGGCTCAGTCTTCTGATTCTGTTTCTTTTTATTTACACTTAATCTCTACCAGACCTAATCCAATTCTATTACTTTAAATGTGATCTACATGCTGCTGACAGCTCCCTGATACATATCTTCAGTACATACCTCTCCTCTGATATCTGAATTCATATATCTAGATGTCTACTTGATAATTATTTAAATTTCTAATAGGAACTTCAAATTTAATATGGATAAGATATCCTAATTCCTAAACCCTCTCAAGGTGTGCACTAACTTTCGGGTGTCCCATCTCCATAAACGGCAGCTTAATTTATCTACTTGCTCAAGTCAACAGCTGCAATTCCTAGTATACCTGACTCTTTACATTCACATAAAATTAATATATAATCCACCATTTTGGCTCTTAATCAACTAACATATTTATTGAGTAGTTACTAATTGCTAGGTACTGTTTTACTTATTGGGGTGGAGATATGGCAATACTAAAAAGAATACGTTTTCCAGCTCTTATGGAGCTCACATTCTAGTGGGTAGCTTACGTTTGTGTGTCTCTACCTTCAAAATATATCCAGAAACTGACTACACACCACTTCTAATACTACCTCCCTAGTGTCAATCATCATCACCTCATATTCAGATTACTGTAATGGTTATGTAATTGGTCTCCCTGCTTCTATCCTTACCTTCTTACCGTCTATTTTCAACAAAAGTCAGAATGATGCTGTAAAAACGTGAATCAGATAACCTCACTTTTATGCTCAAAATCAAGAATGTCTTTCTTCCAGATATTCACATGGTTCACCCCCTTGCTTTGTTTTCTTTCTGCTCAAATGACTTCTTATTGAAGATGTCCACCTTCATCAAACTATAAGAATAGCATATGGATGTGTATATACCCATGCACATACACATGCTGGTTACTTCTTTTTCATTTACCTTGATTTAGTTTATCTTCTGAGAATATATCTCTAAGTGGCCTGTTTAGTTGTCTGTGCATTTCTTCCCATCTTAGAATGTAAGCTTCATGGAATTAGGGGCTTTTTATGTTTTGTCGAATCAAGTATCTGTTCTCACAGAGAATTCCACCTAGTGGAAGAGCTATTTGTATAGTTTGTAACACTAGACAGGATGGAATTACAGAAGCAGAAAGTATTCATTCTAACTAGAAGAATCAGAGAAAATGTTACATACTAGGTGGCATTACATTTTGGCTTTAAAGGATAATTATTATTTTGATAGCTAGAAACGGATGGCTAAACAGCCCCGGTAAAAGAAACAATAGAGGAGTAGACTATAAGAATTCATTAGCACATTGTGTGTTGAGGGGTGGTGGACTGGAGAGTCATTAATAAATATGGAACTTAGGAAAAACAATGCTGAAAGTATAGATGAGGTGATATTGGGGAGGACTTTGTTTGACTTTTTAAGAGTCTGGGCATTGTTTTTATAGGCAATGAAAATCCATTAATAGATTTTAGGAAGGGGATAGGCATAATTCAATTTGTATAATAGAAATATTAATCTAACAATAAGGTCAAGACTGGATTAAAGAAGCAAGATGCATATTATGAGCTTTTTTGAAATAGTCTGGAGGAAAAATAATGAGGACCTGAACTCCTGTGCTCACTGGCTGTGTGAACTATTCTTTCAGGTACCCCCCCCCGCCCCCCCAAACTGGGACAGTCCATAATTTCCTAGTATCTTCACTGGGAGATGCTGTATTAGCATTGTGCTTGCTTCTTTCTGGTGAGGCATGGAATGCTCAGATTTTGCAATTTTGGGTACAAGCAGGGAGAAGGGAGGAAGACATGTTTGTCTTAAGAGAAAGTATACATAAATAGAATAATTTAAAAACATGTATGTGTCAACATACATGTAAAATAGAGGAATGATTAGGTAGACAATAATCAGTTGTAATGTTATGCAACCACTAGAAGACAATTTAGGAAGAATTATTATGAATGTAAAACATCAATTCATTCACCCATCCATTGAACACATATGTATTTAGATGCTGTTATGTGTCAGGCAGTATTACTATATATGCTAAGGATGCAGTAATGATCCAAACAAATTCCCTGCTCTCACGGAATTCAGCTCCTGGATGTAGAACACTTATTTTTATGATTATCAGTCAGAAAAACAGGATGCAAACTTGTAAATGCAATTTCTAAAACAGATTAGAATAGATATAAAGTGTGTATAGGAGAGACTTAGAGAATTTGTATTAAAATATAAAAATAATAATTTTTTTCTACGTAGCAGAATTATGAGTGATTTATTTTCTTTTTCTTTTTATTCATTTATCCTCACTTGAGGATATGTCTATTGATTTAGAGACAAAGAGAAAAATAGAGAGAGAGACATCAATGCAAGAGAGAAACATCTATCAGTTGCCTCTTGTAGAGGCCCTGACTAGGAATTAAACCCACAACCTAGGTAAGTGCCCTGAGCAGGAATTGAATCCACAAACTTTTGGTAAATGGAATGATGCTCCAACCAACTGAGCCACTTTGCAGGGTTGCTATTTAATTATTTAAACTTTTCTGAATTTTCAACAAATACTGCTTTTATATTCAGTGCCTTAGTTTTCTATGGTTGTATAACAAATTACTGTATAATCTTTAACTATATAATCATTAACTATAATCATTAATCATTAAGTACATGCATTTATTGTATCACAAGTTGTAAGTGTCAGATCTTCTGCTAGCTTTTTTGGCCAGCTCTTCTGCTCAGGGTCTCACAAGATTGTAATGAAGGTTTCAGATGAGCCACCTTCTTCTCTTAGAGGCTCAAATGGGAAAGGATATGCTTCTGAGGCCACTTAATGTTGTATAAAGAATTAATTTACTTACATCTCCAGTACTTCGTGTTCTTGCTTCTTATAGACTGTTGGCTGGAGGCCCTTAACAACTAGAGACCACTTTCAGCCCCTAATTGCTGCTTTGCAATTCTTAGAAGTTGTTCACCATTCTTTGCTACATGGACTTCCCCAAATTGACCTTCTACTATGGGAAAAACAGCAAGGGGAATCTCTAGATAAAATCTTATATAAGGTAACATAATCATTGGAGAACAACCCATTGCATTTTCTATATTAAAACATAAAAATATAAATACAAAAATTATAAAAAAAATCAAGTGACAGGTCCTGCCCGCACTCAAGAAAAAGGTTATCACACCACGTTATGAAGGCCAGAATGAGTGATTATGGGTAGTAATTTTATTGTTTCTGTCACAATCAGAAATATTAAATACTTAATAAAATGTGATCATGATTACACAATAAGTTGTGTTAGCTTTTTCTACTTTTGCTTAGGTAATCAATACCTTCAAATCTTAAGGAATTAAAAAAAGAGAATTATTTCTCCCTCTCTTTTCTTGTTGGGTACAGGTCAAACTAACTGACTGTTTTACATGTTTCTCTATTCCAGGATCCGGAATGCAAGGGACAGACACCATCTGAGATATGCTGTTATCTTGCCAAAGAAAAAGCAAGGCAGCTGGCATAAACTTGAGATGCCTATTAAAGCTTCTGCTCTCAAGTGGCACATCTCATGTTGGCTTACATTTCTTTGGCCAGGGCAAGTTTTATGACCAAGTCTGATGGCAGAGATACAGGTAAGTATAGTCTGCCACAGGTGAGCACTGAAAGTCATGTGGCAATTGTAGGTATAATTGAAAATATTCAATACTGTCTACCACCGTTTAATGAGGTTTATCATTGAATGAACAAGACTGGAATCATAATGTTCCAACAATACAATAAAATCTTACAAAATATATTTCAATATATAAATCAATTGCTTCACCAAAAAAGCTGAAAATATACTGAGGTCTTACTTGATTAAGCAAAAACAGATCTAGTGTTATGCCCAGATTTCAAGATCCCCCAAAGGACATCACTAGGGAGCACCGAGTCCGATGCAAAAGCATAGAGTCTTTATTCAAGCCCGGGGCTTGATCCCCCTGTCTCCCCTACCGACGCAGTGATAGGGTGCGAGAGAGAGAGCCCAGAGTTCCAAGAGAACAAAGAATTTATAGGGCTTGGGGTCGGGGGTGGGGGCACACTCTGGCCACTGATTTGGCCGATTCCGGTTGGTTGAGTGAGGGCCAGGGGCTAGTGACGCAAGGGCAGGGTGCAGTTAGGGTCTGGTTACACAAAGACAGGGGGGTGTTCAGCATACTTTCGGCCTTGAGTTTGTTTTCCCTTGCATTCCCGTTGGCTGAGATAAGAGCAGCCTGAGTAACTAATACATTCTATGGAACACAGCTATCAGTCCTGTTCTGTCCTTTCACTAGAGACAGAGAAGCATCAATCAGATGCTCAAACCTCAGAGGCAAGGTAGGGAAGGGTGGGGGTTAAAGGGGAGAGATCAACCAAAGGACTTGTATGCATGCATATAAGCATAAGAGATGGACGCACACAACAGGGGTGGGGGTGAGGGCAGGACTGGGGGAGTGAGGGAACAGTGGGGGGATAAGGACACATTTGTAATACCTTAATCAATAAAGAAAAAAAAAGAATAGCTTAAGTTTTTCTTTGTCATGAGTACAATGTGATGCCCTTAGTTTGTTTTAATGTTACTATGGAGGGTAAATATTGAAATATTAACTTCATAATAAAATTTGTATCAACATTTTATTAATTTAATCTCTAGGAAAAACATCACACACCATTTATTGAGATTTAAAAGAAGGAAAGAAATGAAAAGAAACATGTGTTTACCCTACTGGGTCCCAATTGAATAAGTATTAGAATGTTTATCATGTCAGAGATGTAATACAAATAGACTTGGAGAAACACTTCACAGATGCCCTATTGGATTTCAATCCAATCAAATAAGATATTGCTGAGCTTTTCTTGTGTGCCCAGGCATGTGCTTAGCCTCTGATATAGTAAGGAGTGAGGGATGGAGAAATGAGAATTGGAGGATAAAGTTCCTCTTGTGGTAGAAAGAGGGGAATTTGAGAGATAATTGCCCTCAGGAGTTTAATGCTATCAATAGCAGCAGGCTATTGAGAGCTTCAGTCAGAATACAACAGGCTCCTGTTTTAGACCAGAGCTTCTTAAAACTGTAATATGAATACAAATCACTTGAGGTACTGCTAAAATGTAGATTTTGATTCAGTAGAACTGGGACGGGGTGTGGAATTCTGTATTTTTAACAAGCTTCCAGGGCATAACAATGTTGCTGGCCAAAGACCATACTTTGAGAAACAAGGTTTTAGATAGAAACCTTGCTGCTCATTAGGAGAACAGATTAAAAGGGAAGGAACATAAAGGCATGTATATACCCAAATTCAATGTCAATCTTTTAAATGGTCTTTGTAACTTGTGACCATTACCTATCCATTTTGAAAAAAAAAACACATTTAAATATTGCTATCAACTAATTATAAGGAAGTCATTCCTAAAGTGAGATTTAATCCCTGGGTAACTACTAAAGCAGAGGTTCAGAAATCTGCAAACTGCATAATTCTGAAAGTCTTTTGTTCTACTATTGGGTAAGAAAAGAGATGATGAAAACTGCTAAAATATTTTGAAATAGAAGCAAGGTCAATCAATTGTGACCCGAAAGCGGCAAGAGCTTAGTACTGAAGTGGAAACAGCCTCTGAGGAGTGAAACAAATAGAAATTGTCAAGGAGGTGGATGAATAAAATAGATGGACACAAAGAATCCAAATATATTCTGATCTAAGAATAAAATGCATTGCAATCTTGTACATTTTTTCAGTCTTAAGGGGTATTCATTAATATTTAGATTCATTTTTTTTTGTCTTTGCACATAAGAGTACACTAAAATAAAGACTGACTTCCTGAAATGCCCTGACTTCTGGAATTATTCATTAACAGATATTTCAAAGTCTAATAGATAGGACACCTTGGAGACCATCTAGTGATATCTGTTTTATAGATGAAGAAACAGGTACGTTGGAGAAGCTGGGATACAGCATCTGATCCCTTATTCAGTGCAGACCCCGTGTCCCAACATTAATACAAAATACATAACTCTTGATTCTAAGGTCACTGGAATGCTTAGTTTAATTTGTCTATAAAAGTTTATAGATATAGATATAGATAGATATAGATATATGAATTATGTACATATACCATTGTTTTAATAATATTATTATAAAACACTCACCAAAAAAGAAATTTTTAAAAGATATAATAGAGAAGTAAATATTCCTACTAAATATCTTACTTTTATAGATATAGATATAGATAGATATAGATATATAATATCACAATGGATACTTTCTTTAAATGCATATTTTTCAGCACTGAAAAAGTAAGCTGTGACATGCTGATGCGAAAGTTATCATTTTAATATATTCAGTTTGACATATTTCCATACAGGCAAGCTGTTCATAACTGCAGATTTATTGCTCATGTCTCAGTGTTGTGTGTCACTGAAGTCTGCAGTTTAAAATTCAAGAATAGGAAGAAAGCTGATCATCATTAGGTAAATGATAATGCAGATCAAATTTGAAATTTTCTTCAGGGACAGGAGGAGAGGGTGGAGATAAATGAGTGCTAATTCCAAAACAGCATGTGCCTGTGTTTCCAATGATGTATTGCTTGCTTGCCAAAGGCATCACAGAAAGTAGTTCTCCTCAGGAGTAAATTGAAAACAATATACATGTATTTGCAATGTTAATGTTCATAGCTCATAACTTTTTAACTGTGTGCAAAAGAAAGTGTTTAGCAAATTTCTATCCATGACTACGTGTATATGTATATAAAATAAATTAGGGAGTGTAATACATCAGACTGGCTATATAATCATTACCTAAGAAAAAGTACTCCTATCTTGGCATTTATAAGCATGTTTCTGATTTTGAATAGTCAAATTATAAGTAAGGTAGAACTTGAGATAATTTGAGATAATCTTTCTGGTTAATTCAGGTTTGTAAAAATATTATTTGAAAGCAAAAAGAGAAAGTAAGACTGTAATCAAAGATCTTATGTGTGCCTTTCTACATTGATTAAATTTATGAAACTTGCTGAACTGGTTTCTCAATCATGGGAACCACCATACTGTTTTGAAGATAAATCAGACTATCAAAGTGCTCCATTTTATGTATCCTCTGCTGAAGTGTCAAGGACTGTTCACAAGGATATGGGAGCAAACTCTGCTGGGGACAGTTAAGGTTAGTGGTTCTCAATGGGTGTGGAGGTACTGTCCCATGGGGATTGCTTTGACAAATAAAAGAACTTTTTTGTTGTTGTTTCCTCAATGATGGCAGGGTTTGGTACTAGCCTTTTAGTAGACAGGACCCAGAAGAAAATATTGACTTCCAATATGCTCCTGCATCTTTATGATCTGAATCTAGAAGCTTGTTCCATTTTATATATAAAAGCTAATCATTTTTTCATGAATTTAATATATGCTGAAATGTCCAGGAATGCAATTACTGTGTAAATCAAGGAAAGGTAATATATCACACTTTTGTGTACTAGCTTTAAAAATCATGTTCCTGATAAAGGTATTGTTCATAGTATTGGATTATGCAGTGCAAGTCAACCATATTAGTCTTCATTTTAAGCTATCTCTGGATTTAGGTGCACACTTATAATTACTTTAGCTTAATTATTTTCTCTACTATAGTTATACATATGAGCATGCACATATGCAAATATCTGTAGGTGTTTAAAATACTTTATTTTTTCTGTTTTACATTTGGGGAAATATATTAATATTTATGAAAGTATTTATACATTCAAGAAATATTTATTAATGCTAGACAGTTTTCTACACACAAGTTAAAAATAAAACAGACAAATCTTTACCCTCATTCTAGTGGGGAGACACGTAATATAAAGTAAATGCAAAGAAAGAGTAAATATTACATATGATACAAAGTGAAAAGTTATATGGGGAAAAAGGAAAACAAGCAGGGTGAGTATGACAAGGAATATCAATTGTGGGGCTGACAAACTTCATGGAGGTGCTGACACTCATGGAAATGCTTGCAGGAGGTTGAGGGAGTTACTCATGAAGATAATACAGAACATATAGGTTCCCAGGATATGCCCTCTTTCTTCTATAGATCCTTTTCTTTCAATTTTCTCTTCTTCCCTCATCCTTGGCGGTTTCGTCTCCCTTTCTTTCTCTTGTTTTGGTTTTCCATTTTTCTTTTAGGCCTCACACTAGGTAATAGGGGCCATCTTATGCATGACCTAAATCCCTCAAGATTAAAGAGGTTGCTTACCCACTACTTAAAATAGATTTATATCAATTAAATCTGTTTATTATCTTGAAAACATATTTTTCTTGTGTAGTCATATGAGCTCTTGGGCGATAAGTGTTGGGGGTGATATCAGTTTTGTGTCAAAGTATAATTGAAATAATTCACCCTCAATCTCATCACTCAATTACTCCCTCAGTATCTGCGTGGTCCTTTGCTCATAGAATGTCCTTGGGAGGTTTTTGATTAATTACTTTGAACTTCACCTATTGAGCTGAAAAATAACCCTCTAGTTAAGTGAAGGTGGAATCATGTCTATAATTCCAATATTTCTTTCTCACACACACAAAAACATTGTTATGTGGAAGTCAGTTGATTGCCTCCAAAGTTTATTGTGTTTTTAAATAACCTTGTTCAGAATCATATCTCCTGGGATTCAAAGAGGGAAACAAAAGAAAAAACAACAACATTGCAGTTAAAGTCAAAAGGTTTATATTTCAGATGTATGCAAGGAGTGCAAAGTAATCAGCAGAAACACATAACTGAGATTAGTATTTCCAATATCAGAGAAATGTTGACTGGCTGCACATACAAAATTTAAAGAGCTTGTATTGAGTTTTGGCAGTAAAGATCATATGCTATACATAAGAAGAATTATTCCAAACTGATTCTGTCATTGTTTGTTTCAATTTGTGAATGTAAAACCAAAAATAACACCCCTCATTTTTCCAAAAGAGATGGTTGTATCAAATCAATAAAATCCAAAAGAATATAATGTTTAATGGTTTATAATAAATGCAAAGCTGCCTGTCCAATCATTCTCCCCTGTCAATTAATGGGAGCTGTTCTGTATGAATGAGAGCAGTTGCCTCTTACCTATAACAGTTTTATGTGTGGATGACAAGCAAATATAGACGCCACTCTCAAAGCCAGGGTTAATTAGTTCAAATCCATGTTATCCTTTTGCGAGTCATAGAAGTGGTACTGAACCACAGTAGTGAACCAAACTACTTAAGGAAAAAACAGCTGGTGTGCTGTGAGTATGGGAACAGGAAAACAAAGGTAAAACTTAAAGGCGTGCAAGTAGGGGTTCTGGTATTGATGGTAACATTTAACGAGGCCCCAGTGGTATTGGACTTTTGTTATTTATTAGTGCTATGTCATTCTTCATTGTTACTATATTTTTTCTCATGCTGTTGAGCATCTTTGCCATAATTATTCTGAACTCTATATCTAATATATTTCTTATCTTCATTTCATTTAGCTCTTTTCCTAGAGAATTCTCATGTTCTTTTGGGCTTGTTTTTCTGTCTCCTCATTTTGGCTGCCTGTTAGGATTTGTGTCTAATATTAGGTAGAAACGCTATGCCTCCCAATGTCTACTTCATGACAAAGTCAGATGTTGTTTCTGACTGGCCCTGAGTACCCTGTGAGGGGCTAACAGCTTGTGGTTCCCTCTGCTGGAGCTCAATGCCTTTAGAAAGAACCAAGATGTGCTCCAGGCTCTGCTTTTCCTAGCCCCAGGGCCAGAAGGAGATCAGGAAAAAGACTCAAAGCCTCCAGAGATTGGCCCCTGCTTATGGTGTGATTGTTTTCAACCTTGATTAGCCTCAGGGTATGGACCACAGGTCAGGCAAGGGGTCTTCTATCAGGGTGTGGCAACTGCCTTTCCCCCAGGCAACAACCACCTGGCTAGTAAAGGACTGCTGGAGAAAAATGTCCTCCCCTCTGTGAAGGAATAACTCAGCACAGGAAACCAGCCCTTGGCTGCCCTCATATCTCCAACCTCAGAGCCCTCAATCCTGGACTCTCCTAAGCCAGCTCCAGTTTACTCTGCCCTCCCTCTGCTAGAGGCCAAGGTGAGTGGCTGCACAGGGAATTTTGTGTGTTGGCCCTTTAAGAGGGTGCCTGCATTTCCAGCTTTCTCTCCCTGACAGCAACCCTGCTGCTTTTCACAGACAGAAGGTATGTGGGCACCTTTCTCAGTTTGGGTGGTCTGGGCTGAGGAGTCCAGCGTGGGGTTTAGACCCCAGGTTTCTCAGTGGCAACCCCCCACATCTGAGATATCTCTCAGGAACTTCAGCTGCTGTCTGTAGGCAGCGGGCCAGGCCTTTCGTGCCTCCACCCTTCCTATCAATCTCTATGCAGTCTCCACCTTCTGTTCTTGGATATTAGGGTTCTCCTCAGCTAATCCTCAGTTGATTAATAAGAATGTTCTTGCTGATACCGGTTTGGCTCAGTGGATAGAGC
>NW_006290355.1:22714-40901 GCF_000327345.1 Myotis davidii
TATTTCCACTTTGGTCCTGGAAGAGTGTCATTGTTGCTTCCACTTACTCCGCTGCCATTTTGAATTTAAATGCATACCTTCTTAGAGGAGTTTTCAAGAAAGGGAAGAGAGAAAGGAAGGTAATTTTTCAGGAAAAAATGATACTAGGCTTAGTACTATTTAAAGTTCTTGTTAATGACAGTAGGAATAAAAAGTATGCTTGTTTGCTGGTGGTACTGGCTCATTATCCTGTGCACTGAAAGATTACAATTTCAATTCCCAGTCAGGACACATACCTGGGATATGGGTTTGATTCCTGGTTGGGGCACATGCAGAAGGTCTGAAGTTATAAGTTCTTAAACATAGAATAGGTAGAACAGAGTTTGTACTGAGCACATTTACTGTATTGGAGATCCCATTGACATTACTTAGTTATTAGTTTCAACATATACCTACACAATACCAAGGTTATTGCATTCTTTCATATGTACCCCTGTAACTGGTTTTCATGGAATACTCTTTTCCTTTTTTAATCCTCACCTGAAGATATTTTTCCATTGCATTTTAGAGAGAGTGGAAGAGAGAGGGAAAGACAAAGAGAAATATCAATGTGAGAGAAACACATCGATTGGTTGCCTCCTGCACATGTCCCAACAGGGCCTGGGCCTGGGAGAAACCTGCAACTGAGATATATGCCCTTGACCAGAATTGAACCAGGGACCCTTCAGTCTACAGGATGAGGTTCTATCCACTGAGCCAAACTGGCTAGGGCTGGAATACTGTCTTTTCTATCATATATTTTCTTCTTCTGCAATCACTACTGAAATACCCAAAGTGTGGCACAGGAATTGTTGCCAGCTTTTTTTGCTGACATTCTTTGCACAAGTTTATCAGGACAGATGTTTATTTGATAAAAAGTAACATATAAAAATCTTAATATTCAGGTGGAATTTGACATTCCTGCCCCATGATCCCAAAGTTCCAGTCAAAGGCATTTAATATCCAATCAATAGTGCAGCTAAAAGAGTCGGTGCCTTGGGTCACTTTTATAGATTCCTTGGTTGTCAAATTTACTCCGCATCCCTACAGGATTTACAAAGAAAACCTGTCTCTGACAGTCTATCTTCAACTTTGTGCTTGGTACTCTGGCATATCATATATATGCTGTTTGCATCTCAGTCTTCCATGGGAGAAAAAAACCATTATCACTGCTATCATTCTTTCTATTGCATATTCCCGTCTTCCTTTTCACCTCGCTACTTTTTATTAGATGGTCTGATAGTAACCAGACTTCATCTCTATACACTCAAAGAGTAAATTGTTTACTATCTCATGGTTTTACTTGAATTTGACCAGTTACCTTGGTGTTTTATGTAATTCTATGGTACTAGCAGTTGCATGCATACATAAGCTATAATGACGGCTCCTAATCCATACGGTTTTCAATCAGTTATCAAGGCTGTCTTTGGAACATAAAGTTATCTCAAACCCAGTAAAGAACAGATTTTTGCTTATGAGGGCTGTTAAAATTAACCCTCCTCTGCCATTCAAATGAGAGAAGACAAAGCTATCCTTTAATTGGATCAGATGTTTGGAAGTGGCAATAAAGGTTCTAGCTAGCTAAACAGAGTGATTTAGATGACAAAAGAAATTTGAGTGTCTCCACTCCCAACTCAATTGAAAGATGCTGTTTCTATTTGAGAAGAGTTTGTCAGCTGCACAAAAGAATGATCGCAATGCTATGACAAATTAAAAGATGCTTTGGGCCAGACTTATATGTGCATATGCTCGTCTGTGTTAGGCTATAGAGAACCTCAAATTGTAAGTCAAGAAAATGACACAGTGAGATTTAAAAGCTTTTCCAGAGCTCATGACTGTGTTCAAAACAGAGAGAAGCTTTCCTATTCTGTGAAACACTTTTATTACCCACCTCAGTCAACATGTCACAAGATGGATGCTGTGCATTTTGAAAAGCTTAAGTATAGCAAATAGTCTTGAGGTTGAAATGAAGGCTCTTAAGCTGGGCACGTGGATCTGCACCTCACCAAAATAGATGGTGCTAGCTTTGGCTTAGTGAATAACTGACATCTATTGATGGTCCATTTGAGAGAAGCTCAATTAGTGCAATTTGTCAAGCCATATGCAACCTAAAGTGGAAATCCTAAATGTGAAATGAAAAAAAGGTAGTTTACGTGAGTCTGTCTCCTAGAATTTCTTTTTTTTAACTCTAAGTAAATGTAGAAAACATACACATTGGGGAGGGAAAAACTGTTATCAGTTCCCCTTGCCAATTGACATTATGTTGAAATGCTGCTGATTCATGCAATATAAGATATAGCTTATGATTCTCTTTACCTAGGAATAGTTTGTTTGCAGCATCTATACCCATTGTGCTTGAATTCTGTTTTATTATGCTAAGGAAGGTAAGAATACATTGCACTTGTTATTCATCTTACTATTTATATTGTTTAAACAAGTTATTAACAGTCATCATAAATGAAGACATGTACATGTATTTTCTACATATAGATTTGGTTTGGAAAGTAATTAGCAGCATATTGCAAAGTAGTTTTGATTTTGTAATAATATGTCTCTCTATTAATAATATGGGCATTGTATTCCATTTCTTTATGCCATCAAAATAATTTGTGATTCAAGTGTAGACATCCAACATCATCTCCTGGAATTCATTCATACCATAAGCAATTGTGTTAAGCTATAGAGAGCCTCAAATTGTATCTCAAATATCCATTTATGGTCATTACAGCTAACATTTGCACAGCACTTTAGAAAGCAGTGGCATATACATTACTCTCACAATACCTCTCAAGGATGAATAGTGGATTTAGCAATACCCACTGTAAAAGGGATATACCAAGTTTTGCATTATTTCCACTCAGTATGCTTCTATGAGGAATTCATATCATAAGTTGTGATTGAAAATCCACAATTATAAATATTTAGAATCCAAAATTTTTGACCAATTACACACGTATTGACATGAAAAGCAACTGATTAAAGATATCTAACACTTCAGCTACACAATTATTGAGACTTCCATGGCAGTGATTAATGAAACATGTCATCATATCCCCCAAAAATCAAAGTGGATCGTTTGAATCATAATTCTGACCATTGGCAATATGGTTAATACCTCACTGCAAGTTGGTATCTCATCCTTCAAAAAGTCAGCCACTATCATGGATAATTTGCCAGCTTTATTCATTCTCATGTTTCTGGAAGAGGCTGAATTCCCCCTCCTTCATGGCCACATCTTATCTTCCTCAGCTCCATCTCTTACCTGGCTCTGATAAAGCAGTCCCTGTCCCTTTTCCTTTCAGGTCTAGAGTTGGTAATGGATTCCTACTGTTATGAGTACCTGGGTACTTCAATATTCATTGCTGTTTCCCTTAACCATGTGCACAACTCTGAATAGTCATTTGATTAATTTATCTTTGAAATTACAACTGAGTCTGTGATTTCTTACATTTCTTGTTGGTACCCTGACTAATGGTATTCCAGTCCATATAGCTAAGCTTCGTTTTATGTCCACAGTAAAATTACTTAAACAAAAGATTGCATACTTTATTTTAGATTATATTTTATGTGTTTTATAATTTTGTTTTAATTAGTGAAATATTTTTCATTTTATTTTCTAATGGGTTTTATTTGATAAATGGTCTTGAATAGATATACTGACATTGAGAAATGCTCACAATATAATAAAAAGCTAGAATAAAAGAGAATGGTGAACTATGTAAGCATATATAAAATATGATCCCAAAGGGAAAAAAACAATATTTATAAAGTTGTTATTGAAAATCCACAATTATAAATATTTACTGGCAGTAATCAAACCCGGGACCCTTTGGTCCACAGGCTGGCACTGAGCCAAACCGGCTAGGGCAAGAATTAATTTTTAATTCCCAAGGACTCTTAAATGTGTGCAACCTTGAACATCCCCTTTCTAAGATCTCTTTATCTAGATGGACCATATTAGATAGTTATTTATTTTATAGACTGTCTGAAAGATCTCAGAGCATGAATGCTTAAATTCCCTTAATTTAATTTTTATAAAATGGATTATTTTTGTGAAAACTTCATAAGTACAAAATGAAATTATTTCTTTCCCCCATTGCCTTAGATGCACATGAAAGAATTCCCATAGCTGAACGTAGCTAGCAAACTCAATTTTCATATGAAAAAGGTGTGAATAATCATCTATTCTCATTTGAGTTCTGTTAGAACTCAAGGACTTTACTGCCACTATTTTTTAGTCATATTCTATTTGTTTTCACATGTATTAATAGTTGTTTGTCTATATGCAACATCTAATTTAATAACTGGCTTCAACATATTTAATCTCATATCTCTAGTGAACCACTCATGTGGTAAAAAAGAATTGACTTTGAAAGTCCTCAGATCTGGGATTGAATCCCAATTGCACTTCTAGGATGTGTACATTTAAGTAAGTTATTGAAACCCTTTGCCTCAGGTTCCTCATTTATGAAATAAGGATGATATTAGTATCTGAAGAGTTGTCATGAGCTTTTAAAATAAAATTATGTATGTAAAGTATCAAGAATTGTTAAATTGCAGCCTAATCCTGTTAGCCAAATATGGCTAGAGAGATTTATCTGGAGACAGTGATATTATAGCCTAGTCAGTGGGAAGAAGGTTATCATTAGATTTATCCTCTGGATGTCCCTCAAATCATCCCCATAGAAAGAGCAGGTTTCCTTAATTCTGAATTGACCTTGCCATGATTAGGTTAATTTTTTTTCTTATTTATTTATTTATGTACTTACTTACTTACTTAATTATTTATTTATTTTGTTAATCCTCACCCTATAGGACATTTTTTTCCCCCATTGATTTTTAGAGAGAGTGGAAGGAAGGAGGGGAGACAGAGAGAGAAACATCTATGTGAGAAAGAAAAACCGATTTGCTGCCTCCCACGTGTAACCCAACCAGGGCCTGGGATTGAGCCTGCAACCGAATCCTTGAGCCTTAAACAGAATCAAACCCTGGACGCTTCAGCCCAAAGGCTGATGCTCTAACTATTGAACCGAAGCAGCTAGGGCTAGGCTCATATTTTTGTTTCTTCTTAATCTGTTCCCTTTATGTATAAGTGACATGTTTTCCTAGTTAGATTTTGAGCTACTGAGAGTGGGTCCTGTCTTTTTTTCTTTCCTATCCTCCTGATTGGCTGCAATTGTGATAGGCATTCAATAAATACATACTGAATACTTGCCTAGAATAAAACACAAAGAATTATAGACTTGTAGGGAACTTTAAAATCAACTTGCACACTAGCTTCATTTTACAAATGAGAAAACCGAGGTTATAAAGATTCCCTAGTGTTACACAGCTAGAAAATCTCAGAGCTGGCATTTCAACTCAACTCTGATTCTCATGCCAGTTCTTATTTCAGTACTCAGTACTCTCTTTCTTAACATGATAAATTCAATGGACTGGAAATTGTAGATTATTATCACATAGTATTTTGGAGAACAGATCTTCTCTGGTAGGACCACTTATTTAGAGTGGTAGTTTTCTCATGTTAGCTTACATACAGAATCATCTGGAAAGCTTGTTAAAATACAGAATGTAGGACTCCACCCCCAGAGTTTCTGATATAAGTCTGGGTGGGGCTCAAGATTCTACAGTTCTAATAAATGCTGAGGTGATACTAATACCTCTGATCTAGAGACCATATTTTTAGAGAAGTTGGGCTAAAGTTATTATGGATTCTTTTTTTCTATTCCTCTTAAAACCAAACTTGATCCAAGAGGGCATTGTATAATCTGTGCTTCTTACAGTGCACAAAGTACACAGCAGTACTTGGAACAATGTTTACTTTGAAAGCATTGTTCTTTCATTCAAGAGAGCTATTGAGCACCTAATATGTAGTGCATGGCATTACAGAATATTTTAAGGTGCATTAAACCCAATGATTTCCCATCTTACATTTAAGTCCTTTATTCATTTTGAGTTTATTTTTGTGAATGGTGTAAGTTGGTGGTCTAGTTTCTTTTTTTTTTTTTCATGTATCTGTCCTATTTCCCAGCACCATTTATTGAAGAGACTGTCTTGACTCCATTGTATGATCTTGCTTCCTTTCTCAAATATTAACTGAGCATAATGGCTTAGGTTGATTTCTGGGTTTTCTGTTCTGTTCCATTGGTCTATATGTCTTTCTTGTGCCAGTTCTAGGCAGTTTTGAGAACAGTGACTTTGTAATATAACTTGATATCTGGTATTTTGATCTCCAACTTTGTTCTTTCTTCACAGGATTGCTGTGGCTATTCAGGGTCTTTTTTTATTCCAGATAAATTTTTGGAGAGTTTGTTCTAGGTCTGTGAAATATGCCATTGGTATTTTAATGGAGATTGCTTTGAATATATAGATTGCTTTGGCTATAGGTTTGTCACATGAGGCTTTTATTATGTTGAGATATGATCCCTCTATTCCCACTTTGTTGAGAGTTTTTATCAAGAAAGTATGTTTAATTTTGTCAAATGCTTTTTCTGTATTAACTGATATGATTATGTGATTTTTGTCTCTCAATTTGTTTATGGGATATATTATTTTTATTGATTTGTGTATATTGTACCAGCCTTGCATCCCCAGAATAAATCCCACTTGGTCATGGTGTAGGATCTTTCTAATGTAATGCTGGATTCAATTTTCTAGAATTTTGTTGAGGATTTTAGCATCTATGTGCATCAGGGATATTGACCTGTAATTCTCTTTCTTGGTAGTGTCTTTATCTGGTTTTGGGATTAGGGTAATGGTGGCTTCATAGAAAGAGTTTGGAAGCATTGTTTCCTCTTGAATTTTTTTGAATAGTCTGAGGAGGATAGATTTTAGTTCTTATTTGAGTGTTTGGGAAAACTCCCCTGTGAAGCGTCCGGATCAGGACTTTCATTTGTTGGAATTTTTTGATTACCGCTTCAATTTCATTGGTAGTTATAGACTTATTTAGGTTTTTTTATTCTTCCTGATTGAGTTTGGAATATTGTATTTTTCTAGGAATATGTCTGGTCTTACTCATTTGTGGAATATAATGAATACCATAAACTGATGAACTAAAGTGGATCCAGAGAAATAGAAGCATCAAACAGACCATCCAACCTCAGAGGGAAAGCAGGGTGGAGGTGGAGGGGGTGAGAGATCAACCAAAGAACTTGTAAGCATGCCTATAAGCATAACCCATGGACACAGACAGTAGGGGGATGAGGGCATGTGCTGGGGGGGAGGGGGAAGGGATCACCGGGAAGAGGTCAATGGGAAGAAAAGGAGACATATGTAATACTTTAAACAATAAAGAATTAAATCAAAAACAAACAAGCAAAGAAACAAAAAACCCAATGAGTATTCTGAAGGTAGCCCTGTGACCACATATAAGAAAAAAGTCTACTTTATAGGCCAGGAATCAGTTAGAATTTAAGAAGTGATGGAGTTGAGGAAGCTTCAATATAATTGTAGATGTGTTCCAGAAGTAATTATACTGACCATAATCTGTTCATCAACACACTTCTAACAATCTTGGAAAGTAAAAGCAACTTCTGAAATGTTAAATATTATTTTTAATGGAATCCTATTCTACAATAGAATATCTAATATTTTTTCTAATTTATTTTGTATCTGAGATATTAATTACAGTGGTGCTTGAAGCCTGAGAAAATAATTAACAGTCTTTGTATGTGGGACAAAACATTCTGTATCCTGGAATTTCTGCCAATTCATTTGGCAGAATTAGAACTAATTCCAAACATGGGGAGCCCAATGTCTACTACATAAAGCAAATTAATTATTTTAGACAGGATTCTTTTTTGTTCTCTTTTAGATATTTGCACTAGGGTCCATGGACCCCAAGTGTTTGTAAAGTTGAACCTCAGGGGATTCTGACTCCCTTGAAACTATATGCAAAAATGTTTGAGCACAAATTTGGACTTTTCTTCTGGGTTAGAGGGTTTATCACTTTCATCAAATTCTCAAAGGAGTTAACCACTTTCCTATTAGAGTACCAGAAGATGAATAAAATAATTATAATCCATTTATAGTTATTCATATAAAATACTAGTAAACTGAATATAATTGAGTTACAACATGGCTGATCCAAAAAGAATGTTGTGCTATCAAGAAGAGGACAAAAGCAGCTGGCATTGTCAATTTCTTCTGTATCCATTATAATCTAATGGCTTCTATATTCTGGATTCAACCAGCAGCTTCAGTTAAAGGCTGTGACTTAACTTTTGTCCTTGTATGCAAACTATCTTCACCAAACGTCATGAGGGCTTTCTCCTGACTATTTTATGGAAGGGCACAGAGGAATATTAGGAGAGAGAAACCATCCCTAGATGGCAACCAAGATCTTTTTCACCATCTACATTCTTACCTGGGTTAGTTGCTTGTTGATACCATATGCTCCTTTAATCACTCTTCATTTTACTGGTATTTGGATTATAGCCTATATAGATAATTAATAATCATAGCATCCAAAAAACTCCCTGAAGATCAGTGAGTCTGAGTGACTATCCCCAGAATAAATAGCAGTGCAGTGTACTCTTCCTTATCCTTTTAACCTGTCTAAATTGTACCATCCAGCAAGACCCAGCTCAAATACCTCTCCCTCCCTGAAATCTTCCTCAATATGTAAATGCAGAACTATTTTGTCCTCTTCTTGATAGCACAGTATTCTTTTGGACTCTATCAGCCATGTTTTAATTCAATTATATTCAGCTTACTAGTATTTTCTATGAAGAGAATGAATGGCTTATATATGTATACTGTGCTCTAAGCACAGTGACATGAAAGAGCAGGCACTTAAAGATCACTGTTAAATATAAGGAATGGCCTCAGAGTGTCAACAACATTCTCCCTATTTGAGAAGTAAAAACCACACCATCTTTAATTTAGAATCCTCATAAAACTTAGTAGTTTTAAACACATTGATGCCCCATGAATTCATGAGCATCATAATTGACAAAAAACTGGGGTGTGGCAAAGAACATCTGTGCTTTCTAGGAAAAATGAATGAGCTAGCAGCTGGCATTGTCAATTTCTCCTGTATCCATTATGATCTAATGGCTTCTGTATCATGAATTCAACCAACAGTTTCAGTGCATGAGAAATATTTGAATTTTAAGCTTTGCTGCAGGGAGTGACATGGACCACTTTAATCCCCAAAATGTGCTTCTGAACACAATATGTGCTAGACGTTGAAGATGTTTGCTCACTGAGATCTCATTAATTCAGAAGCATATAGTCATCAGTCATTTTGAAAATGCAGACTCACACTAAGTGATTTAACATTTAAAGTGTAAAAAATACCTTTACTTGCTTTATGCAAACTGATTCTTATGAGAACTCAAAGAGATATAAGTGACTAGCTCAAGGTCATTCACAACTTCATGCTTTTTTCACTAAAGTAGGGTACCATTTTAATCCATATATCCCTGCCTATTTTGCACCAGGCTCCAAAGAAAAAAAAATTCTTTTCTCCTGGATATCACCTTTCCTTGGCAGCTATATACCTCTACCACTTTTAAAAAAAAACCCACAGAGTGAAGATAAAGCACAGACAAAATTATATTTGACAACCTAATGGAGCACTCTTCTTTGTTATTTGAAAATAGCATCATTCAAGCATCATCATTCAACAGCTTTCAGTTCCAACAAGTAAGAGGCATATTTATTTTGGTATTTGAAGGAGAGTTGAAACCACAAAATCATATACGAGAAAGCAACAAAGAATTCCTCTTTGATTACTTATGTTTCCTACTGTCCCTTAATTGGAAAGGCTTCTCTAAGATTCCAGTAGATCATATGTTATATATTCTCTTTAATTGTTGAGAAACAAAAACTTTCCAACAGTCCAACGTTATTACAATATTTAATACATATTTACTTATTTGTGGCAATTCTCATTTTACATAGGCTTACAAAAGAGAAGCTTTTAGTATATACCTTTCCCTGGATGGTTTAGGGTCTCCTGTATGAAGATAGCTTATTTGAGACTAAACACTCTCAATACTGATAGCTTCCTCTGAAGTATATTGCTTTCCTAAAGCTCACGCACAAGGAAAAAAACATACCCTTTATGATTCTATCTTTTTTGTACCTGCCCTTATATCTAGTAATGTCATCTAGACAGGAATGTCATCTAGTAATGTCTAAATCATCTTCATCACCTATGCTAGAATTCATTTTTTCAAAGATGCTTCTTGATTTCATCAAGGAGGATCATCCTTTCCCTCCTCTGTGTTCCAACAATATCTTATTCATTCCTTTATTCTGCACTTACTAAATTCCATTAAAACATAGTGTTTACTTCTCTGTTTCCCCACATTGACCATGAGCAACTTTAGGTTAGGAGTCATTTTTTACTTTTTTTTCTTTTTTCCACAGTGCCCAGGATATCATCACTGCTACCCTTGCCCCTACCTAGAATTTACTGAGTGTCAAATGCCATGTCAAAGACCTTATAAAAGTTGATATATGAGGCAAGTAATGTTTTCCTAATTTATACTCTACTTACACAGTTGAGAAGTCTGGATTTTAAATTTTAGAAAATTATTTTAAGTAAAATTACATTAACATAAAATTTACCACTTTAAAGTAAATATTTCAGTGACATGTTCATTTGCAATGCATTACAACCATCACCTCTATTTAGTTTCAAAATATTTTCATCACCACATACAGAAACTCTGTACCTACTGAGTAGTCATTCCCCATTCCCCTCTCTCTCCCTCTGGAAACCACTAATCTGCTTTCTGTTGCTATGGATGTGCCTATTCTAGACATTTCATATTGATGGAATCTTACAAGATGTGACCTTTTATGTCTGAGAAGCCTGAACCTTATTTCAATTCAACCTAAGTTTGGATTCCATTGCCTTATCTACCATATTTTATTTTGCTTTACATTATAGGTGTTCACTATATATTTGATGAATGAATGAGGGGTTCTAGAAGGGGCACTGATCAGGCTACTTATTTTCTACTTAACCTACTTATTTATAATTTTATTTACTTTCATAAAGGATCCCTCTGCAGCTTCTACCAAGTGTCAGTCTAAGAGACTACAGCTTAGAGGTAGCTAAACAGAAAGGAAGGTGGTGAGAAGCACAGGTTTGTAGTGAGCTTTCTCTATAGGTTCCATATTACTTCAAATTCACACCTCCAACTGATTTGCTCAGATCACACTTTTGGGATAAATTTAGAGACTAGGAGTGAAGCTGGCCAGCTACCCCGTTTGTGAATGGATTATCAATTTGTTTGCCAGGGCTAGAGAACCAGACTCCTGGAGTTGACCCAGGAGCTGGTTTCTATGGGGTGCCAAGAAAATTTGAGAGATCCTTCCTTGCTTGAAGGCAGTCAGATTTGTTAGGAGAGGTGTTAAGAGTGTCATTTTTTTTTTTAATTCTCAGTGTGGGAAGCGACTTTTGATACTACTTAAAAAGCAATCAAATGCATTACATTTAAGTTTTAATGATTGACCTGTCTGATTATAACTAAGAAAATTCAAAATAGATAATTCTTACATTTTCATGTTTCTGTCAAAATATGCATTATTTTTATGTTGCCTATATGCAGCAAGTTTCAGGAACCTATCTTAATGACATCTCTATCTTTATTTAAAATTTAATTATACCTTCACTGATATGACAACAGAGAATTTGTATACTTGACTCTTATACCATCTGCTCTTTGGGGTACTATTTCAAATCTGGCACTTCTTGTTTTGTTTTATGACATTAAGACAGAATTTCAGTTTTATTTAGATTTATTTACAGGAAGTAAGAAAATACCAAATCAAATAAGCCTTTCTCTATCTCCAAAGGAAAAAGAACTAAAACCCATGGTCAAAATTATTAATGGTTTCTATTGCTTATGTGTGGGTTTGAAGAAAGACACAATTTTCATCTCAGTTTTAGGCATGGCTGGTTGTTTGCTTATGCCTCTCTATGCCACTATAAATATAGGATGGCCTGACCTTTTCCTTAAATTCAAGTTTTTATTTTGAAAAAATTATAGATTCATGTGCAATTTTAAATAATAATGCAAAGAAAAATCCAGCACCCATTTATGATTAAAACTCTCAGGAAAGTGAGAATAGAGGGCACATAATGTACCCTCTCAATGTATACACTCAATGTAATAAAATCCATATATAACAATCCCACAGCCAACATTATACTCAATAGGCAAAAAATAAAAGTGTTTTTCCTAAAATCGGGAACAGGGCAGGGATGTCTGCTTTCACCACTCTTATTCAACATAATACTAGAAGTCCTAGCCACAGCAATTTTAAAAAAGAAGAAGAAATAAAAAGTATTCAAGCCCTAGCTGGTTTGTCCCAGTGGATAGAATGTTGGCCTGTGGACTGAAGGGTCCCGGGTTTGATTCTAGTCAAGGATGCATGCCCTGGTTGCAGGCTTGATCCCTAGTGGGCGGCATGCAGGTGGCAGCCAATCAATGATTCTCTCTCATCATTGATGTTTCCATCTCTCTCTCTCTCTCTCTCTCTCTCTCTCTCTCTCTCTCTAATCAATAAAAATATTTTTAAAGAAAAAAAAAACTATTGAACCAAGTGTTCTTTCATTTCAAAAATAAAAGAGGTATTCAAACTGGAAAAGAAGAAATAAAGCTCATTATTTGCAGATGACATGATAATGTAAATAGAGAACCCTAAAGAGTTCACCAGAAAACTACCAGAACTGATAAGTGTATTTAGTAAGGTAGCAGGATAAATAAAAATATCCAGAAATTGGTTGCATTTTTATACAAGAATAATGAAATATCAGAAAGAAAAACTAAGAAAATAATCCCATTTACAATTACATAAAAAATACCTAGAAATAAATTCTACCTAGGATCTAAAAATCCTGTATGCATAAAATTATAAGATACTGGGAAAAACCAATTGAAGATACAAATAAGTCAGAGCATATACTGTGTTCATGGATAGGAGGACTTAACATCATTAAAATGTCCTTACTGGCCCAAACAATCTATAGATTCAACACAATTCCTATAAAGATACCAATGATGTATTTCACAGAACTAAAAATATTATTCCAAACATTTATATGGAATGCCAAAAGGCCCCAAATAGCCACAGTAATCTTGAGAAAGAAGAACAAAGTTGAAGGAATCACACAAACTGATATCAAACTATACTACAGGGCCATAATAATGAAAAAAATTATGGTACTGGCATAAAAACAGACACATATATCAATGAAATAAGATAGAGAGCCCAGAAAGAAATCCATACCTTTATGTTCAATTAATATTTCACAAAGGAGGCAAAAACATACAATGGGGTAAAGATAGTCTATTCAATAAATGATGTTGGGCAAAAATGATATGAGCAAAAAAAATAAAAATAGACCACCTTCTTGAACCATACACAAGAATAAACTAAGATGGATTAAAGACTTAAATGTTATACTTGAAAACATGAAAATCATAGAAGAAAACATAGGCAGTAAAATCTCAAACATTTCTTGTAGCAAATAGTTTTTCTGATATAACTTCTTGGACAAGGGAAAAAAAATAAAAAAATAAATAAACAAATGGACTATATCAAACTTGAAAATTTTTGCACAGCAAAAGAAACCATCAACACAAAACAAGGACAACCTACTGAATGGGAGAACGTATTTGCCAATGATACATGTGATAAGGGGTTAATATTCAAAACTTATAAAAACATATAGAACTCAACACCAGATAAATAAACAATCCAATTAAAAATGGGCAAAGAACCTGAATAGACACTTATTCAAAGAGGACATACAGATGGCCAAGAGACATATGAAAAGATGCTCAATGTCACTACTTATCAGAGAGATGCAAATTAAAACCACAATGAGATATCTCCTCACACCTGTCAGAATGGCTATTATAAATAAATTAACCAACAAGTGTTGGCAAGGATATGGAGAAAAGCAAACCTTTGTGACTGTTGGTGGGAATGCAAATTGGTGCAGCCACTGTGGGAAGTAGTATGGAATTACCTCAAAAAATTTAAAATGGAACTGCCTTATGACCCAGCAATTCCACTTTGGAGAATATATCTTAAGAGACCCAGAACACTATTTCAAAATAATGTATGTACCCTTATGTTCGCTGCTGCATTATTTACAATAGCCAAGATTTGGAAGCAGCCCAAATGCCCATCATTAGATGAATGAATAAGAAAGAGGCGGTACACTTCACAATGGAATAGTACTTGGCTATATACAAAAAGAGAGAGAGAGAGAGAGAGAGAGAGAGAGAGAGAGAAGGAAATCTTACCCTTTGAGACAGAATGGATAGATCTGCAGAGTGCTAAGTGAAGTAAACTAGTCAGAGAAAGACAAAAACCATGTGATGTTACTTATATGTGGAATCTAATGACCAAAAACCAACAAAATAAAATCAGACTCATAGATACAAAGAACAGACAACTGTCAGATGTGAAAGTTGTTGGGGAGCTGGGTGAAAAGGGTGGAGGGATTAAAGAAAAAAAACACACACTCATAGACACAGCAGTATGGTGATTACCAGAGGGAAAGCGGGATGGTTGAGCTAGAAGAGGGTAACAGGGGAATAGATGGTGATGGGAGGAGAGTTAACTTGGGATGGTGAGCACACAATGCAATATACAGATGGTGTAGTCTAGAATTGTACACTGCAAACCTATACAATTTTATTAGTCATTTTCATCCCAATAAATTAATAAATAAAAATAAATAATAGAGAGACACAGTGTATTCTTCACACTTTTCTCCAATGTCTTCCAAATAATAATATATGATATCACAACCGGAATATAGACATTGATACAGTCAAGATACAGAATAATTCCATCACCACAAGAATCTATGTTAACCATTTATTGCTACACTATCTTCTCCCAAATCTCCATCCCTAATCTCTAGCAACCACTGTACTCCATTTCTATACTCCATTTCTATAATTTTGGAATTTAAAGATTGCTATATAAATGGAATCATAGAGTAGGTAACCTTTTGAAACTGGCCTTTCCCACTCATCATAATTCTCTGGAGATTCATCTTATTTTTGTGGAAGCCAGATTACAGATATTATATAGGGAAAATAAGATAATTAGACATTTTCAGGCTTTGATGTTGTTGTTTTCCAGAGATTCTCCATTAAAAATAAATTCTTAAGATGGAAAGTTAGGGCATTAATTATGCATATGCATCTGATCCATGCTTCCAGGTCATATCTGTGTGGCACTTATTCCAGGAACATAAACTCTTCAAGGGCAGCGAGCATGCTGTGCTTAGCCATCAGTATTGATTTTCTGTTATGGACTGTACTTACCACAAAATCAAGAAATTACAAAATAATCTGAGGGTTTGAAAAGTAGCAACTTGTGCTTGCTGTCATGATTGACACCCAGAAAAATAACTCGAGGGTCATTTATCATGGGTAGTTTTCCATTGAGACTATAAAATTAGAAATACAGGCCCTACTTTGACATATGAATTAAATAAAACAAGTGATAAAAATGTAAGTTTTGCTCCTCTATTATTTTTAAGTCAACCAAAAGGGTTGTTTTACTTATAGTTATCAGTTTGTTATAAAGGATATTATTAAAAAAAAAATACAGATAACAGTAGATGGAGAGGTACATAGGGCAAAGTCCAAAAAGATTCTGAGTGAAGAGACTTCTGTCCACATGGAACTGGGGTATGCCCAGAAGCTCATAAATCTTGTTCAATACTTTATTTTTTTAAATATATTTTAATGATTTTTTTATAGGGAGGAAGAGAGAGGGGTAGAGTTAGAAACATCGATGAGAGAGAAACGTTGATCAGCTACCACCTGCACACCCTCTACTGGGGATGTGCCCGCAACCAAGGTAAATGCCCTTGATTGGAATGAAACCTGGGACCCTTCAGTCCACAGACTGACATTCTATCCACTGAACCAAACAGGTCAGGACTTGTTCAATACTTTAAATAGAACTTAGTCTGTAATCATCCCCTTCTGCCTCCCGGAGGTTAGTTTTTTGTTGTTTTTTTTTGGGGGGGAGGGGGGGGCTGAAAGTCCCAACCCTCTAATCACTTGGTCTTTCTGTGACTAGTCATATCCAGAGGCTATCAAGGGATCCTTTACTAAATCACCTCTGGAATAAACTGAGGTGTGCTGAAAAGGGGCTCCTTATGAATGACAAAAGACACTCCTATAACTCCAGAAATTTCAAGGGTTTTAGGAACAATGGAAAAAGACCAAATATATCCCTTATTATATCATAGTCATTCGTCCCACTTTCAGATAACCACTGATCTGTTTTCTGTCCCTACATTGTCGCCTTTTCCAAAATGCCATATAAATGGAACCATATATTAGGTAGCCTTTTGAGTTGGGCTCTTTCCACATAATGTGCTTTAAATTTATCTATTTTTATTGTTAAATTAAATTTATTGGGATGACATTGTTTGATAAAATTATATAGGTTCCAAGTGTACAATTCCATGATACATCATCTGTATATTGCATTGTGTATTTACCACCCAAAGTCAAATCTCCTTGTCACCATATATTAATTAAAAGATCTATTTGAAATTTTGTTGATAAACCAAATGCAATGCAGATTTTTAAAATTCACCAAATTTACTTGTTATAACCTTGGTGTTTGTGCTGTTTTCTAAGCTCTGTTTAAGAGAGACACCATAATGAAAACAGTTAAAATGGAAGCAGGCCAAGTATCCATCAGTAGATGAGTGGATAAAAAAGCTTTGGTACATTTACACTATGGAATATTACTCAGCCATAAAAAATAAGGAAATCTTACCTTTTGCAACAATATGGATGGACTTGGGGAGTTAATGCAAGTGAAATATGCCAGTCAGAGAAATACAAGTAGCATATGATTTCACTTATATGTGGAATCTAAATTGTTTTTGTGTGCTTAAGGACAGTATTTCAGGTGGAATTCTTCATGCATATATTGCTTTGTGGTGAAGTGGAAAGAATTGGAGGTTTGAGATCCAGAAAGAGTTGGATTTGAGTCCCAAATATATAATTTATTAATGTGTCTTACATAGAAAAGGTACCCGTGAACCTCAGTTCTATATGTATAATATGGAATGTTAATACTTATTCTACCCTAGCACAAATTCCTGAAATAGATGTCTATAGTTTCTAACTTAGCTTCCTTACCTCATATTGTTTCTCAGAAAACTCCAATAGATTTTTGTATCCACCATTCTAATATTTTTCTTAGCAAGATAACCAGTGACCTCAAAGTTCCAGCTTGGCAGCTTTAGACTATATAGAAGAACAATAAGGCCAGGTCCACCAAGGTTCTATTGTACTTGAGAGATGGTAACATTGTGGGATAGACCGCTTTTACTAGAAGAAGAATTGGGCTTTTTGAAGGTTGTCTAAAGTCTGTTCAGGAGGGGAAGGGAGAAAATGAGGGAAAGATTCAAGAATTTCATAATGTCTATCACTCAGATTCTCCTCAAGACTAGCTCTCAAACACCTGAGTCCTGGAATGTGAAAATCATTATAAAATGTGATAAAATCTACACTAATAAAAGAGAAAGATGCAGCCCTAACTGGTTTTGCTGGGTGGATAGAGCATTGGCCTGCAGACTGAAGGTTCCCAGGTTCTGCCGAGCGGCTGGGGGCGAGGCGGGATGCAGGTATTTCTTACAGCCCTAGCTGCTCTGCGTGGGAAGGTGGAAAGGCAGCTCTAGGCCCAAACGAAGGCAGAAAGGTGGCTCCAGGCTGGAGCAAAGGTGGTGCCAGCAGCCAGGGGAAGGAAGGCCCATTCTTGCATGAATCTTTGTGCATCTAGTCTCTATTTAGTAGATGAATGGATAAAAAAGCTGTGGGGCATTTACAGAATGGTATACTATGCAGCTTTAAAAATGAGGGCTCTCTTATCCTTTGGGACAGCATGGTTGGACCTGGTAAATATCATGGTAAGTGAAATAAGCCAATCTGAGAAAGACAAATATCATGTGATCTCACTTACTTATGGAATGTAATTAAAAAAATAAGCCGATGAATGGAGTAGATCCAGAGACATGGAAGCATGGAACAGAAATCAGAATCTCAGAGGGAAGGAGGGTGAGGGTGGGTGGATATCAACCAAAGAAGTTGTGTGTGTGTGTGTGTGTGTGTGTGTGTGTGTGTGTGTGTGTGTATACCACAGAAATATAAAC
>NW_006290355.1:40951-42406 GCF_000327345.1 Myotis davidii
CCCCCCAGCCACTCAGGGCCTCTGGGTAGCGTGGGAAGGCGGAAAGGCGGCTCCAAGCCAGAGTGAAGGTAGAAAGGAGGCTCCCGCCAGAGTGAAGGTGGTGCCAGCAGCCAGGGGAAGGAAGGCCCATTCTTGCATGAATCTTTGTGCATCTAGTAGTAACATAAAAAACTATACCATTCAAGTCTATGTAGGATATGAATAGCATAAACTTATGTTATTTTGTAGCTTGAACTATAGTATAACAACAATTGCTGGAGTGTGGCACCTATAAGGACAGGATATGACAACTTCCTCATTTGAGGTGACTTTGGTGCACAGAGTATTGAAAATACTAGAGAACAGGAAAGATACAGAGGTGTAAGTCAGAATCAGGTCAGTCTCCATTTGAAGTATAAGTAGGACATTGCTCAGTGTGTGGTCATCAGTTTTATAGCCTTAAGTAGCCTAGTGTTTGTAATGGTTGTACTACTGTGGCCATCTAAGTTATGAGTAAAAGCTATAGCTGCTGGAACAAGAAAGGACTGTAGAAAATGGCAGGTGCTACATGGTAGCCAAGAGGGCTATTGAGAAGCACACACCAAATGTATCCCTTGATATTTCTTAGAACTCTCTATAAGAAATTTGAGAGGAAGCAAATGTAATATTGGCTTTCTATTTACTTTAAAATGAAAGCTGTACTCCTTCCCATGAATTCTCAGGATCTGCATGATCTAATCTGTACTTACTTCTCCATCCACATCTCATAGAACCTTCTTTCTTCATAAAATTATATTCACGTTTTCTTTTATGTTTTTGAACACATTAAACTTGTTTAAATCTCATGGCCTTGAACTCTCAGTTGGTATGCCTGGAATCCTCTTCTGGTTGACCCTTCTCACTCATGTCTCATATCAAATGTCACTTCTACAGAAAAGCCTAAACTACATACCCCGTGTAAAGTGCCTCACTTCTTAAACCCTCACTCTGAAGTTAATCTCTATTATATTTTCAGTTTGCATTTTATAACACATGTTATTACATAAAATTTTCAAAAAAATTACTTGCTTATTGTCTGTTTCCCTTCCCCAAAATGTAAGCTTAATGAAGGCAGGGTCTGTACTTGGCTGGCCTATTCAAGAGAATGCACTCAGTATTTAGAATAGGGTTTCAGAGGAGCAGACACTTAGTAAATACTTAATAAATAATTACTTATAATTAATAATTATTCATTTTATAAGTAAAATGTGCTAGAATATAAATATAAGTATAATACACATACTATTTTATGATTCTCTAATAATATATCCTAAATTATCCTATCTAATAAAAGAGAAACATGGTAATTAGCATATGACCGCTACCCTTCCCATTGGCTAATCAGGGTGATATGCAAATTAACTGCCAGCCAAGATGGCGGCCGGCAGCCAGGCAGCTTAAACTGAACATGAGGCTTGCTTGCTTCAGTGACGGAGG
>NW_006290355.1:42528-52146 GCF_000327345.1 Myotis davidii
GGGCATGCGCCCCAACCCCCTGAGCAGCCCGGCTCTGTGCCTGATAGGGGGGAGCTCCCCACCCCCCGCCCCCCACGGGCCCTGCTCTGTGTGTGACGGGGTCGAGCCATAACCTCCCCATCGGCCCTGCCCTGAGTGTGACAGTGGCGGCACCCCAACCACCTGATCGGCCCTGCTCTGTGGATGATAGAGGGCGGCGCCCCAACCCTCCCCACCCCATGGGCCCTGCTCTGTGTGTGATGGGGTAGAGTCATAACCTCCCCATCTGCCCTGCCCTGAGTGTGACAGTGGCGGCGCCCCAACCCCCTGATGGGCCCTGCTCTGTGCGTGATGGGGTGGCGCCGCAACCTCCCCATCAACCCTGCCTTGAGTGTGACAGGATGCCCCACCCCCCACCCCCAGTCGGCCCTACCCTGAGCGTGACTAAGGGTGGCATCTCAACTTCCCAATCCGCCCTGCTTTGTGCATGACAGGGGGTGGCGCCCCAACTCCCCAATCAGCCCTGCTCTGAGCCCGACCAGGGGCTGCACCTAGGGATTAGGCCTGCCCTCTGCCACCCGGGAGCAGGCCTAAGCCAGCAGGTCGTTATCTCCTGAGGGGTCCCAGACTGCGAGAGGGCACAGGCTGGGCTGAGGGACCCCCCTCCCCCCTGAGAGCACAAATTTTTGTCCACCGGGCCTCTAGTATAATATAAATCTACTATTGACCTGGTGCACGATTTTCATGCACATTAAAAGAGAATTAATTAGAGGAAATATTTTAATATTGCTATTTGCCCTTCCTCTATAATAGAAGTATCAGAGATGAAAGAAAATTAGTAAAATGTATATGAAAACTTTCCTTCTGTCAGAGTCTGAGGCACACCTCAGGAATAAGAGTCAAGTTCCCGCCCACCCACATGTGCCTTGAAGTCATGTGAGACCCTGACCCAGCCAGCCCACTCCCTTTGGGCTAGATCCCGACCCGGCCAGCCCCACCCCTGTCAAGCCCTGCCAGGCGGGGGTCGCAGCCTGAGGTCCCCCGTCAAGCTCTGCTGGGCATGGGGTGCGTCCTGACATCCCCTGTCAAGCCCCATTGGGTGGGGGAGCATCCTGAGGTCCCCCATCCCAGTACCAGGGTGAGAGGCATTGCCTGAGGTCCCCTGTCAAGCCCTGCCAGGTGGGGAGCCCTCAGGTCTGCTGATTTGGGGCTGGGGCATGGGCACGGCCTGAGGTCCTCCGGCCTTACACCGGGGTGGGGGGTGTGGCCTGAGGTCTCCCGTCAAGCCCTGCAGGGTGGGGGGCAAAGCCTGAGGTACCCCATGAAGCTCTGTCAGGCAGGGGATGCAGCCTGAGGTCCCCTGTCAAGCCCCACCAGGTGGGGGACACAGCCTCAGGTCCCCTGCCCTGGCTCAAAGCCATGAAGCCTCAGGTCCCTGCTGATTGCTTGTTAAGGATCCTTACAGGAACTTGGCCTCCACTGTGGGTGCAGCCATCTTGTGTTACGGAATTCCTGCCTCCGCTGTGGATACAGCCATCTTTACTGTTTTGGCGTGGTGGTCAATTTGCATATTCCCTCTTTATTAGATAAAATAACTATATAATTATAAGCTTGAACATTTTATAGCTTACATTTTTAATTAAGTATAATTGTTTAATAATTAATTACAAATAAAAGGGATGAGAATTTATGGTGTAGCTATGAATTCCAATGTCATATGTCATATGGGTGAGTGCCTTTGATCTCATAATAATGAAGCACAATGCTATCTGGTTTCTGCCTAGCTTTTTGCCTATACTGAGCAATGAACTCCTCTGGTATGCCTCCTGTGTCCTTCCGATGTGGTGTTCCTCTTTAGGGATCACTCTCACTTCCCTATCTCCATGCCCCCTCTGACTAATGTTTAGTCATCTTTCATCTTTCTGTTTTCAGCTTAGATGTCACATTTTGGTTTACATATACAGAGAAAGTTTTCTTGCAATCATGTCGTTCAAATACCAAGCTCACTTTAATATCTAGTCTTCCTCAGTAGGAACTGGTTATCCTATTATAGCTATTCTGCCTCGGTTAAGGCCACTTTTTCATTATATGTACTTGACTTGTCAAGGGCATTATTCCCTTTGCTTCTGACATGGGATAGCTTAAAGAATCCCATGTGGGCTCCTCTTCTTGTGATGTCTTAGAATACAAGGGCTTTCCCCAAACACAGAAATGACTAATATCGATGCTGTTAATAGCTTTACTTTTTCTCTGCTCTTTCTGATCTCTTCTACAATTAGTCTTTGCATCAGCACACTCTTCATGTTGTCAACAGGACTTTTACTGAGGAATAGAGATGACCCTCTCTGCTTTTAATTGAAAGAGAAAGGGTTGTTTATCTGCCCTCTGGAGGATCCCTATCTTCTCTGAAAGTTGTGCTTCCAAGGCATTTGTTTAGAAATTTGAAACAAATATTTTCATATTATAGTTGTTAGTTTCCTTCCTTCAGGGAAAAGCAGGATCAAAGGGACACTTTGCCCCAGGAATGACAGCTGTGGTTTAAGGGTCAGTGAAGTAGCTATCTTTTGTCTCTTTTCTTTCTTAGCATTATGATTGCACATGAATCTATCAACTATATAATCCCTGGAACTTGACAATTTAATATAATAGCCTTTGATACAGTAAGACTCTGTTGTGCAATTGAGAGTTGATTGGCCATGACCTGAATTGTTCCGCTGAGTGTAACGACACACCGAGGAAGGCTTCCCTGAAGGGCAACCTAATCTTCATAGACTCAAAAATCTCTAAACAGTTTCTGGATACCCATTGATGATATTCATGGTAATGATAATGATAATGATGACAACAAGAACTATACTGATAATGAACATTTATTGCTTACACTAGGATATAAGTTCCCTGAGAGCAAGGATTTTTACTAGTGGATCTAGTTATGTACCCTAAATGCCTAGAACAGTGTCCAGTACATAGTACAGAATCAGCAAATATTTTTCAATTAATTAATAGCCATTTACTATACACTAGCACTTATGCTAAAGGTCTTACAAATATTTTCTCTTTTAATTTGCATAAGAACCTCATGAAGAGTTATTTATATAGCCATTTTACAGGTGTGGAGAATAAAGTTTAGAGATGCTAAAGGTAGAATTTCAAGACCTTAGAGCTAATGAGTGAAGGAAATGGAATTCAAAAACAAGCAGTAGAAATTCACACCTCATACCCTTAACCACTATATACTATTTGGAGATTTAAAAATGTTGTGTCAATGAAAATGCAAATTAAATGGATAATTCATTAAAAAATATTCTGCTTTTATCTAGAAATACTCAAGTGTGAATGTGTATTCTGCAAACTTTGAAATTCATATTAACTAGGAAGGGTGAGTAACTTTGGGGACAGGTACAGGAAATCTCTATAATCTCTTTACAGGTTACATTGGCTGCCTCTCAAGAGGATAAAATATGCCCTGACTGGTTTGGCTCAGTGAATACAGCATCGGCTTATGGACTGAAGGGTCCCAGGCTTGATTCCAGTCAAGAGCATGTACCTTGGTTCGGGCACATCCCCAGTAGGAGGTGTGCAGGAGGCAGCTGATCAATGTTTCTCTCTCATCGATATTTCTAACTCTCTATCTCTCTCCCTTCCTCTCTGTAAAAAAATCAATAAAATATATTTAAAAAAATGTAATTTATAGAATTTAGCAATAGAATGTATATTTTTTTAAAAAGAGGATAAAATATCTTCTCAGGAAATTCAAATTCCTTCAGAATGTTCTGTGTGCACCCTTTGCCTACAATAGTAGTTTGAACTGTCTTTCTAGCAACTAGCTGAAATGAACACATTGCTTTAATAATTATCCTATATAATAAAGAGGTAATATGTAAATTGACCATCATGTTCTCTCACAGGACAGCCGCCCCATGTGGTCACAAGATGGCCGCCCCCATGTGGTCACAAGGTGGCCACCACAAGATGGCCGGCTGGGGAGGGAAGTTACAGTTTTTAATTATCTTTTTAAAAATACATGGGAATCTTCACCAGAAAAGCAAAGATCTATGAAATGGTTAGTGTTGAATGCTGGACTAGTCAGAATATCTTCTGATTTTCAAATTTGGATATAGAAATTTTAATTTTGTCTGATCTATTAAGTAGAAGGGACATAAACAACTTGAAACTCATACAACTGCAATCTCTACCATATAGAACAATTCCCAATCCTTCTGGAGATCTCACTGCCTTGTGCTAGTTTCCATAAAAATGCTGACTTCTTATGTAGCAGAATGTAGCTCTCCCTCATTCATCTTTTCTTTTGGGGGATGATTAAGTTGATTATGAACTGTACCTAAATTTGTAGTTGAGGGTAAAGATTTGAACTGCACACAGCAGAGGATCTGAATCTGGAAAGTAATTAATGTCACATTTATATTAAACAGCTCTCCTCACACTTTCCATTTTTATTTAATTGCTTTAGAATTAGTCATTTGCAACTTAAAATATCCTATATAATAAAAGGCTAATATGCAAATCAACCAAATGGCAGAACAATGGTCACTATGATGCACACAGACCACCAAGGGGCAGACACTCAATGCAGCAGCTGCCCCCTGGTGGTCAGTGCACTCCCACAGGGGGAGCGCTGCTCAACCAGAAGCCAGGCTCATGGCTGACGGGTGCAGTGGCAGTGGCCTCTGCGGCAGGGTAAGCTGTCAGTTGGACATCTCCTAAGGGCTCCCAGACTGCAAGAGGGTGCAGGTTGGGCTGAGGGACCACCCCTCTCCAAGTGCATGAATTTCGTGCACTGGGTCTCTAGTATAGTTAATAATTAAGCAAAATAAAAACACACCTTATAGACACAGACAACAGTATGGTAATTATCAGAGAGAAAAGGGGTCAGGGAGAGGTAGAAGAGGGTATAGGGAGGATAAATGGTAATGGAAGAAGACTTGATTTGGACTGGTGAACACACAATACAATGATGACCTATTATAAAATTGTGCTATAATAAAAAATATACACTTTTATTAACCAATGTCACTCCAATAAATTAAATAAAATTTTTAAAAAATGAAAAAAAATTTGAATGCTTCTTCCAAAGAAATTTATTTCATGCAATAAAGTTAGTTGTTCAACTTCATTTTATATTGTTTCCAGCTTTACTGAGATATAATTGACATGTAACATTGATTAACAATTTAAAAACCACAGAACATCAAATAATATCAATACATTATATAGCATAACTTATAATTAGCCACATTCATTTTTGCCTGACCATTTCTGATGCAAGAGATATATTGCTTTATAAGTCATCCTACTCCATTTTTAGACAACTCTAAATTGGTAGAAAATTCTTTGACTCTTCCTTTCATCAAATTGTGCTCTGATGTCTGTAACATTTTTTTGAGCTGTTTGACCTCATGAATCCATGTAGAATCAATATACAGCTTTCAGTCTTAATCACCCTTTCAGATAGTTTCCCCTTATCTACAGGGGATACATTCTAAGATGCTTAAAACTATAGGTAGTACCAAACCCTATATTAGTTGTAATGGTTAATAATGCGGATTTTGTAATCAAAGAATACATGATAATTTCAAGAGAAACATCAAAAATGCTTTATTCAAAGTAATGCCCATTGCTAGCTACACATTTTCCCCATCTTTCAGGTAATTTGTGGATACCTTCCCAATAGAACTTTTCTTGTTTTTAGGCAAACCCTATTCAGAGACCCAATTTTCCACTTCTTAGTGCCTTCTTTGAAGTGCTGCTCAGAAAGTGTGTGTGCCATCAATCGAAACAAGTGGTAATCTGAAGGAGCAAGGTCTGGTGAATATAGCAGGTGAGTCAATACTTTCCAGGTAAGATCTTTTAACGTGTCTTTAACTGGTTTTGAAGTGTGTGATGGTGCATTATCATGAAGCAAAATTACGTTGCTGTGTCTTCTGGCACATTCTGGTCGTTTCACGATCAAAGCACGGTTCCAATTGATACTTCCTGGATATGCCCTACTTTGCTGGTGCCATGTAAACAGCCTCACTGGCATTTTCAAGGGGAGCTGTCATCCGAAGGCAGCATGTGATGGAAATTCTGTTATGTTCCTTTTCTAGTTCAATTGCTTGTAAACTATCAGAAATTGTTTGCTGAGCAGCGTTTAATCTTTCTGCAAGTTGTTTTTGAATTTGACATGTATCGTCATCCATAATGCTTTTAATTGTTGGTCTTCAAACTTTTTCTGTTGACCTGGATGTTCTTTGTCTTTCACATTTAAATGATCACTTTTAAAGTGTTTATACCAGCATTCACAAGTACCTTGAGATGGAGCATGTTCACCATAAGCTTCCTGAAGTATACAATAACTTTTAGCAGCACTTTTCTTCAATTTAAAGTAATGAATTAAAACTTCCTGCAAATGCTCTTTTTTGGCATGAAATTCAACATTTTTAAGTTACAAATATCTATGATGTTAACACCTTCAGAAAATTTGACATATGAAGTTTTGAAGCTTGCTGTCAATACAACAAAATAGCATACATATCAAATCACATATATATCAACATATGTGTAACTCTGTATATTGAAAAAAATCTGCATTAACTTAGTATAAGCCTAGTATATGCTGTATTGTATTGCTATACATACATACCTACAATAAAGTTTAAATTACAATTTAAGCACAGTAAGATATTCACATCTAATAATAAAATAGAACAATTATAAAAATACTAGAGGCCCAATGCAGGAAATTCATCCATGGATAAGGTCCCTAGGCCTGGTTGCCAGCTAAGGTCTTCCTTCGTTCCGCAACGCCCCCTGGTGGTCAGCACATGTCATAGGGAGAAATCGAACTCCCAATCTCCTGTTCGAACTCCCGAGGGGACACTTTGCATATTAGCTTTTTATGTATATAGATATTTGAATGAAAACTATGGAATATGCTCTCTCTCTTATTCTCTCTCTCAGTGAACTAGAATGTATTTCTTTTTCATACTTTCATGCATAGAAGATTCTTTCTTATCATATATCTTTGCAACCTCAACATATATTTTTTCTTTCCTTATCAAGTCAAGAACTTTTTCCTTTTCACTTAAAGAAAAAGCATTGCAGCTCTCTGTCATATCTGAATTGCCAGCATTCCTACTAATGTGCTTTGAGGCCATTTATAAGTAAAATAAGGGTGACTTGAACACAGCACTGTGACACCACTATAGTTGATCTGATAATCCAGGTGTCTACTAAGTGACTATTGGATAGGTAGCTATGAGGCATGGAGACTCTGGACAAAGGAGTGATTCATGTCCTATGATGGATAGCATGGGACTGTGTGAGATTTCATCACACTACTCAATTTAAAACTTATGCAATTTGATATCTGAATTTTTCCATTTAATATTTCAGGCTGAGGTTGACTTTTGGTAACTGAAACTGCAGAAAGTGAAACCGTGGATAAGCGGGGATTACTGTATTAGAAGCAAACTTTATGTTTGTGCCAAGTCTTTTCTCTTCTAGTGTGCATATCCCACGTTGTCGCCACTGCTCTTCAGATTACATTATTTCTGAAGTTTTCACTATCCTGCATACAGTCATCTACTTGTATCGATATGTCCATAAATATGGCTATGTTTTACTATGCTTCACTAATTTGAGAAGGAAGTCTAAAACAAAGTGAAAATATTTTACATGTTTATAAGTTAATATATAAAATCTCAGCTTTGCTTTAGTGCTAGTGTTCCTTTGTGGGGGATAGGTCCACACATTTTTTCAAATGGTTACTTGAAATGTAGAAGATTTTGTTCAGTTTTCAAACATCCACCTTAAATCCACACCACAAATGTGTATGTACATTTTTATACATATTTTGTCATATACCCAATTGCTGCACTCATTTCACACATGAGAGTTGATGCATCTTAAAATTAGCTATGCTATTTGCAAATGTGATTCTTTATGTTTACCCTCCTGGCAGTGAAAAATAATATACTGGATAATACCTTGATGAGAGAAGAAGATCTAGATGGCATTTCAGTTCCCCTTAAATTATTTCCCTAACCACAGGTATTCATTATGAAAAATGGCTAGGATGGTGTATTTGTGTATCGTTTTTCCCCCCAAAGGGGAAATGAACAAATCAATTTATCTGTGTAGCAGACACAATTGTTGCAATAATTGCCTTTTAAAGAAATGGATGATGCCAATGTCAGTTCTCATATGGACTCATCCAAGGGCTTTTATTTATAGAAACCAGAGTAGTTTTAATGAGGTCATTGTGTAAAACATTGCTCTTCAGTCCACCGAGTAAGTTTTTTGTTAAGTAACACTTTTGATCCTGGAGAACTAGATAAAGGTCCCAACATTAAATTTATTTCAAAATCAGGAGATGAACATTTTTCAGAGGTGAGGCACTGTTGCCATTCAGTGAATATTTTGAGGACAGGAATTGGACCTTGCTTCTCTCTCTCATTCTAGTAATTGGTATTGTGCATGGTACAGTCAGTGTTTACTTATAGGTGGATGGACAAATAAGAACTAGGTTGTTACCATTGATGGAAAGAGTAGAGAGTGTTCTGGATGTTGTAGGAGTTGGTGAATTTGAGGCTGAGGAATAAGGTGCCACAGAGATACCTTTGTGAGAATGAATGAATCAAATGCTTGGCATCTGTTAAAAAGCAAATGTCCTGTGAGCTGTCGCCAGTAAGACTTCATTGAGGCTATTAAAAAGCCTCCTCTAAGCAATCACTTGTTGTCCCTAAATAATAAAAGCCACCAGGGAAGGACCAGCACAGAATACAAGGACCATGGCAGGTAGGGAGAGGTATCTATAAACTTCATAGATTCTAAGTATTTGCTAAATAATTACTTTCTGTCCATATGATGTCAAAACCATTGCTCAGTTAATTTAATGCTAGAAAATGTTGTGTAATTTAGATCAAATGAAAACAAAAACAAACTAGAAAATACTAATAAAATCTAGGAGATAATGAAGCAAAGGGAAAAGAATGCAAAATCTGGAAATCGAAAGATATTGATTCTGATCCTGGATCTTTTACTGTGTAATTGCTGAACAATTACTTTTCCAAGCTGTAGCCTCTGTTTCCTCAGCTCTAACAGGGTGAACAGGATTCATTAATTTTCAAAGATGCTGGCATCTCTGAAATGTTCTGATTTTATATTGGTCATTTTCTGGATATTACTAACTAATCAATTAAATTGTGTCTGAATGTAGATACAGCTTAAGAGAGAGAGCAGGGCAAACAAAAATCTAGTTATAGCCTACACACAAAATATGTCCCTGTATTTCATAAAGAAACCTTCTGAGAATTAAAATGTCTTAAAATGACCAGACTTAACATGGAATTTGCATACTTTTACACTTTCTTCACATATAAGTAGTTCAATATCATTTTTAAGAAGGCAATAAAAGTTGGGCATAGTTCTGGGTTTTTATTGGATATATTGGACAATTGAGAAATATAATTGTCGCCGAAACCGGTTTGGCTCAGTGGATAGAGCATCGGCCTGCGGACTGAAAGGTCCCAGGTTCGATTCCGGTCAAGGGCATGTACCTGGGTTGCGGGCACATCCCCAGTAGGGGATGTGCAGGAGGCAGCTGATCGATGTTTCTCTCTCATCGATGTTTCTAAC
>NW_006290355.1:52346-63651 GCF_000327345.1 Myotis davidii
TTGTCATTTGTGATTTCCCATATCAGAAATTACCAAAATTAAACAAAAATAATAAAACAATAAAACACACTTTTATTATCCTCTCATTCTAAATAAATTTAGATATTTTATTTTTCTGAATTGAATACCCATTTTTATTTTTTATTAATTTGATTTTATTAGTTTGTTAAGTATGGCTTCCCCCAAAAAACTGTAATTTAGAATAAAATATTAAGCCCTCCCCCACAAATATTTTAAGTAGTCATGACTGTTCAGTAACAATAAACTATTTCTTCTCCATTCAAAAGATTGATTTAAGTTAATGTTTATGGATAATGTTGCCAATGGAGTTCTATTCAGTAAGAGAACAGCTCAAATATTCGATCAGAATAGACATGTTGAAACGATATGAATGTTATAGAGGAAAGGCTTGAGATCATTTCAGTGAATGCAGATGACAAAGAGAAAATGACCAGAATGCTAAGAAAGGATCCTATAGATATGGAGAGCAGATACAATATATAGAAATTACATAGAATTATATTTCAAATTCCAGTATGGGAGAAAACAGTTAATTTAACAGAAAAATATAAGGAGTTCAGAAATTAACCCAACTACATGTGGGATTTGCTTACATTTACAGGTGGCATTAAACGTAAGTGGGGGAAGTAAATATGTAATAGATTGCTCTGGATTAAATGGCTAGCTGTTTGTAAAAATGAAAATGTTAGTTGCATACTTTTTACTGGGTATGGTAAGCTTATGTGAAGAGGCCTCACAGTTTGCCTGGGATACACAAATCTCTCAGTAAATGGTAAAGCCTCTCCCGTGTAACGATGTTTTTGAACTTGTTACTCCACCTTCTAATGAGCACGTTTTACATTCAGTTGTGGAGAGGATAAATTATTATCCTTTTCCTAAAAATACATAGCCATCAACGTACAGAAAATTTCAGGATGACCTCCCATCCCCCATTATTTATGCACTCACTAGATTCTTCTACTGCATCCATTGTTTCTCAGAGTATATAATTTATAGATTCCTTTAAAAAGAATGTCATTATAGTCTGGCCTAATAAGTCATTTTGGTTGAAGTGCTTTCATTCCCTTGATTTTTTTTTATTTAATTTTTTTTTCATTGCAAGGTTTGTGCATAGTTTTTTAAGGACTTTCCCTTTCACACTCCCAGCCCCAATCCTCCAGAGCTGTATTGCTTCCAAAGAAGTGTTGCTTTTTATCATCATGATCTGAAAACATTCCTTTATCTACTACTTGCAGGCCCCTGTGCTATGTTTTGAGAGTATAAGAGGCATTGGGTAGTAAGAACATGTCTTTTAAAAAATATTAGGAACATATTCAGTAGTCAAGATGAATCAACTATAAATTCATTATATGTATTTAAAATTCTGATCTAATTTCAGAGATAACCTAGAAAATATTCACCATAGAAGATAAAAAGTCCAATTATTACAGAGCATCTACCCTGAGCCAATAGACTTTGCAACATATGTATTATAGGTAAAATGTCTTTTATAGACAGTGCTACATATTTCTGCATAGATTGTTATTTAATCATCAATGAATTATGCCCCCAAAAGTAATTTGTTTTGGTGAGAGAGAGTTGGCCTTTGGGGCAATAATTATGCCATTTCAACATAAGAAACTTATTTGATACAATCTTTAAACTAGTTTGTCCATTAATTATGTCAGCTCATTATCATATCCTATCAGCTTAGTTTCAGCAATGAAATTAGAGTGTATTTTTGTGACTGGATGGAGAAAGCACACATGTAACCATATTCCATATCACTTAGTATTCTAGTGATTCATTAATGCCCATTATGGCATAGGTATTTTGAAAATGAATGGACAACTATTGTGTGATAGCACATTTTATAAATTACTGCAATATAAACTAATTGAGTGCTTGAAAATAAATCAGGAGATATTTGGATTCCAGATCTGTTATGCCAGCATAATTCTCTGGTCAAGGAACAAGACAGGCTAAGACATGGCTGCCCTCTTGGTGTAACACAATATTAATCTAGACTTCCAGGGACTGTGCTGTGACTGCATCCCCTACCTGGCTGCAGGCTGGAATATTTAGTTTAGGAGATAAAGAAATTGCAAATCTCCAGCTGACTCTTAGTTTTCCAATTCTGATTTGGCGATGTTTTCCCTTTTATCTTTCATTCCTTTCACATTTTTTTTTCTTTCCTCTCCCTTTGGCTGCCACATCCTCTCAAATATCAATATTCTTAATACATTTGGAAATTATATAAAACATATGTTCATATTCTTAAATATTCTCTCAAAGCAAGAATGTAAAGTGGCCTAGTATTCCATCATATCTATTCCATATGTTGTATTTCCATTTTGAGGGACTAACTCCTAAAGTGACATGTCAGAGTTCCTAGGGCTTTGAATATTTTCTGACAGATGGTCTTTTAGAAATGTTTTACTAATTTACACATAAACCAAAAGTCCTTAGAATTGTTAACCTTTCTTTAGTCCAATCAAGCAAGATACATTTTTTAAAAGCCAGGAGTTTTAGAATAAAACCAGTCTCCTATACAAAGGTATCTTGTTTTGCTCTCACATTAATGTTTCTCTCTCTCTCCCTCTTCCTTCCTCTAAAAATAAAAATAATCAATAAAAAACTTGTAAACAAATAAACAAACAAAAACCACCCTTACCAGACATTCGAACTGGTCAGAGTGAGTAGCTAAGAGGACTTATGCTTACATGCTCTGGGACTTACAGGGATAAAGTTGAGGAGACTCATTCCTGTCATTCAATGTCCGCATTGTCATTTTATACCTAAACTTCTTCAACATGAAAAAAAAAAACTTCCTACCACCAGTTATGAATAAAACCATCATGACCAGCTTATCTTCTCCCAGAGCTATTGACAAAAGCACCTCACTACATACAGTCTGTGCCAAAGTACCCATTTATTGTTAAGAGTTGCCATTAATATTTTACATTTTCTGCTTTGATGAATAACTTATGATAGAATTTAGTATTCATTTTAATGGTAAAGAAAGTACTCTACTGGAACCAAATCACCATGCTTGAGTGACATCAGATCAAATATCAACAAAATCAGCCAATCATGCTGGCCAAAGAAAAAGTTCTGTATTTATATATTTTTATTTTGCTTTCAGCTTTCAGAGGCAGTAAATATATAGCAGTTAAGACTTTGAGCACTCAAAGTTGATATTTCAATCATTCATTTGTCAAATATGTATTGAATACCTACTATGTGCCAATCATTGTTTTATTCAGTAGGGAGACCATATTAAACAAGACAGACAAGGGAGTTGCTGCCATGGAGTTTAAATTATGTTTGGGAGACATATATGACCCATAATGTGCAGCAACTTGCCCAGATAACCAGCCTGCTATAACTCAAGCTTGTAGAAAGTCAGACTTCTACCTCTAGTAATTGACCCAAAAATCTCTAGGACTTGACTGGTAATTGATAGCTTCCTGAATTTTGTCCTCACTTTCAATTAGGACCAATTAGAAAAAGGCAAATACACACCCATTACCAATCACATAGTATGCTCAGCTTTAGGTTACCATTCAGCAGCTTCTCAATGCCAACAGCCTCCAATCAGTTCATACCTGAAGCCCTCCATATTTCCCCTATAAAATATTTTTATTCCTGCCCCATCTGGTTTGGCTCAGTGGATAGAGCAGTGATGGCGAACCTATAACACGCGTGTCAGAGGTGACACACAAACTCATTTTTTTGGTTGATTTTTATTTGTTAAATGGCATTTAAATATATAAAATAAATATCAAAAATATAAGTCTTTGTTTTACTATGGTTGCAAATATCAAAAAATTTCTATATGTGACACGGCACCAGAGTTAAGTAAGGGTTTTTCAAAATGCTGACACGCCGAGCTCAAAAGCTTCGCCATTACTGGGATAGAGCATGGGCCTGAGGACTGAAGGGTCCTGGTATCAATACTAGTCAAGGGCACATGCCTAGGTTGTGGGCTTGATCCCCAGTAGGGGGCGTGCAGGAAGCAGCCAATCAATGATTCTCTCTCATCATTGATGTTTCAGTTTCTCTCTCCCTCTCCTTTCCTCTCTGAAATCCAAAAAAAAAAAATTAAAAAAATAAGTCATCTTAAAAAAAATGTTCTCATTCTTTTTTCTGCTTTTGAGTCTCTGTCAAAACACAAGTGATAGTAGCTGAGCCCCTTGCTATAGACAGCGCTGAATAAATAGTCTTTGCTTTTCTCATTAGGTTGCTCTTAACTTATTTCCGGCAACAAAATAGTGAATAATTTTCAAAAATAATAACTGCCTTGAAGAAAACATATTGGGATGATGTCATAGAAGGTGATGGAGTGGGGGTAGAGAATAGCTTAAAGTGGGTGATCAGGGAATGGCCACTGAGATACAGTTAGAGCTGATCTAAATGACAATAATGAGAGAACATTGTAAAGATCTGGTTCAGAGACTTCCTCGCAGAGGTAACAGCATTTTCAGAGGCCATGAAGCAGAAACAAGTTGACATATTTAAGAAACCAAAAGAGGGTCAATGTTGCCATATCATCATGAACAAGAACAGTTAGAGGTAAGGTCAGCATGTATATAGGAACCTCACTTTGTTAAGCCTCACCTTCTTCAATTTAGTTTAGGAGTTACTGGAAACATTTCCTGGATTTTCTCTACACATTAAATGTAATTTATAGCCCTGGCCAGTTTGGCTCAGTGGATAGAGCGTCGGCCTGCAGACTGAAGGGTCCCAGGTTCGATTCTGGCCAAGGGCATGTACCTTGGTTGCGGGCACATCCCCAGTGGGGAGTGTGCAGGAGGCAGCTGATCGATGTTTCTCTCTCATCGATGTTTCTAACTCTTTATCTCTCTCCCTTCCTCTCTGTAAAAAATCAATAAAATATATTTTTTTAAAAAAGTAAAGCCCAGCGACTGTTAGGGCAGAACAACCAGATCAACCATTATGACTGGTGGCTATGACGTGCACTACAGCAGCCAACCAGCCTGATCTGGGCCCCTATTGCCCCCCCACCCTGCCAGCCAACCCGGCCCCCATCAGCCCCTAACACCCTGATCAGGGGTGGGGCCAACCAGCCAACTGCCGCAGCCCCTCCCTGTGGCCAGCCCCACCCTCAATTGCCCCCTCATCTGGGGCGGGGCTGACTGGCCAACTGCCCGTGACCCCTCCCGCGTCCCGGCCTAGCCAATGGGCCCCCATCAGGGTGGGCTGGCCGGTCAGACTCTACTTGTGCACAAATTTGTGCACTGGGCCTCTAGTTTTTTTTTATAAATAATGAAAATAGCCTCCATCCAAAGGCAGTATTGCATTATAAGAAACTGACCAATCAATGGGAGGAGAAAACTGGAATTGTGTCATTTCCTGGATTATTTTTCAAATAAAGGAATTGGTAGTTATCAGTGTTATAAAGATTCAAGATTCAAATTCTGCCCAGCCAGGGTGGCTCACTGGTTAAGTGTCAACCTGTGGAACCAGGAGATCATGGTTCAATTCCAATTCAGAGTACATGTTCGGGTTGTGGGCCCGATTCCCAGTATGGGGTGTGCAGGAAACAGCCGGTCAATGATTCCCTCATCATTGATATTTCTGTCTCTCTCTCTCCCTCTCCCTTCTTCTCTGAAATCAATAAAAAATATATTTTAAAATCCTAGTCTCCTGACTCTAAGTGCAATGTCTTTTTCACTACAACATTCCACCTTCAAGAAATTTACAGGCCCTGGTCGGTTAGCTCTGTTGGTTAGAGTGTCATCCAGATACACCAAGGTTAGGAGTTGACTCTCCTGACAAAATTATATCCTTCCTTTTTATCACAAGTTCAGAATCTATTACTCAGCATGTTTCCTTTATGGCTTTAGTTGCTAGGAAATTCAGAGTAAGTCTGGCACTCAATTTCCTTAATCTTGCAGTCCAAGGTTTTGAGAATGAATCTCCCTTTAAAAATATTTGTATTGAGCCCTGGCTGAGTAGCTCAGTTATTTAGATGTTATCCCTATACACCAAGGTTGCAGATTCGATCTCTGGTCAGGGCACATACAAAGAATCAATCAATGAATACATAAATAAGTGGACAACAAATTGATGGCTCTCTCTCTCTCTCTCTCTCTCTCTCTCTCTCTCTCTTAATCTCTCTTGCCCTCCCTCCCATCCTTCTCTCTCTCAAATCAATCTTTTTTTTAAAGAAAGTTTACAAATTATAGTTTCTTTCATTTATTGAAGAGGTTTTTGTTTTGTTTTGTTTTTGTTGGCTGGCTTGGGAACCTATCTTTCTTCTAGGACATGCTTTCTATGTTAACTGACATTTTACACTTAAAGAAATCTATACAAAAACAACTTTAAGTAAACAATGGAATGCTGTCTGTATGATGAATTAGCATCTTTCTCACACATACATATTTATGCACATATGTGCTTGTGTACATCCAAAGGGTTTTGAACTTCCAGCTTTGTATTTGGTAGTCAATACTCTCAAAAAAAATTGACTGTATTGGCTTAATTCAATTTATTTTCAAAGCATAAATTAAATTTTAGGAATAAGAATTATGGCATCTAGAGGAATAAAGAATAAAGCAGCAGCTGGACTATATTTTTTCTTTCTACAAAATGGTTCTCTGTTCTTCATGCCAGTGATGTCAGGGTAATGCTCATTGCTTTAAGCATTTTGATCAAGATCCTTATCTGTTGCAAACAGCTCAAAATTATGTATTTTTATTTCTCATCCTATCTAATAAAAGAGTAATATGTAAATTAAGCATCACTCCACAACAAAGATGGTGGCACCCACAGCCAATAAGGAAGGAACATGCAAATTGAGAGTCACTCTGTGACAAAGATGGCGGCAGCTGGGCTGGGACACTGGTGTTGTCACCACAGTGATGATGCAGGAGTTCCACCCCACCCCACCCCACACACAGAACCTGTGGGCAGCATGCAGGTGCGGAGGCGTGGAGTGGCTGGGGCGGGGTGGGATGCCTGGCTTCATCGCCAAGGCAATGAAGGCAGGTGTCCTGCCCTGCCCCAGCCTCTCCAGGCCAGTGGACAGTGCATGTAGATGCTCCAGGCTGGTGGGCAGTGAACGCAGGTGCAGAGTGGCTGGTGGGCAGTTCTGGGCCGGTGGGCAGCGCCACAGGCGTCCCACCACACCCTGGCCACTTTGGGCCTGTGGGCAGTGTGTGTGGAGAGCCTCTGGGTGGCCTGTACTCCCCACGTGGTGGCAGTGGCAGCCATGAATGCACCAAGCGGAGCCTGCGGGCCGAGCTGAAGTAGTGCCTGCAGGCCATCAGTGCCGAGGAGTGGCTGTGCAAGTCCTGCCTCCTAGCCCAGAAGGTGCACAAACGCAGGGACAGCCACCATGGCAGGCCAGATTGAAGTCCTCCTGACCTCACCATGGGGTTTTGTGGATCTGTGCAGCCTCAGGCCTCTGGTGAACACATCCTGTCCTCCCCCCTTGGCAAGCGAATGTCCTCCAGTGCACTGTCACCCACGCGTGCCTGCAACAGTCCCAGACTGTTCCCACGGAGGCCAGTGCAGTGACAAGATCACCTCCATGGGGTGAGGCAGAAACAGGTACAGACAGGCACACCTGGTGGGCATGGGTGGCCCTCGCTGAGGTGCCTTTGGTCAGCATTCGAGATCAGGAACCCAGAAGAGGCAAAGAGTTTCGTCCTCTCAGTGCAACGGTGGTATAGCCGGGGTGACTGCAGAGGAGGAATGTGCACTTTGGGTGCTGGCACCCATGAGCTAAGGCTGCCCTGACTGAGCCTCGCTCACTTGGGGCCTAGCACACTCCTGCCAGGCAGCGAGTGACAGGACATGCTTTTCCAAGTTAATGAGAGAAAACATTGATTCTCCCGCTGGCCACAAAGGTGGAAAGAGGAGTGTGGAAACAAGCAGGGAGTGAGTAAGGTTCCCTGTCTGGGGGTTCCAAATCTGCCATTGGTTCCTTTCACTGCTTACTAGAGATATACAGGGTGTCCCCCCAAAATGTATACACACTTTGAATACCTACTAATTCTAATGGCTTTAAGCATGGAAAGAAAGAAACAACAATGGAGCTGTCATCTGTTAAAAGTGCGGGCACAAACCGGCAATTGGACATTCCCCGAGGAGTCCCGGATTAGAGAGGTTGCAGGACAGACTGAGGCCCCCCCCTCCTCACCCCCATGCATGAATTTTGTGCACTGGGCCTCTAGTTTTAAATAAAAGTCATTCTGTACAAATGGTTGCTTTGACCATTTCTTAAAGGATTTTTTAGTATGTTTCCAGCTGAGGCTCTTTTGCTGAAGGGGTGGAGGCCTTATGGAATATCTTCCCAATATTTTAGCTCTGCCCTGACAAGCTGTCAGTTCTTAACATTGACATCTCTATTTTATATCTTTCCTCCAAAAAACATTGGCACACTTTCATTTCCTCTTATGAAACATTTTGAGATGCCACTTCAGACTTCAAAGTTGACAAATAACGTTGTATAGAAAATCAATACTAACTGCATTTTGGTGTGTTGATGAACTTAAAGTAAATGAAAAATATTAAAGAATTTGCCCACTAAAGCAGTAGTTGGAAACCTCAGTAGGGTAATGGTTGCATTTATGATTTTCAAGTCTCAACAATGTGATCAACTCCATTAGAAAGGTTTCCCTGAACTTTTAACCGACTGCATACCTTTTAAATACACACACACACACACACACACAGGCCTTTTGGCTAAGATCAAGTGAAGATACTAGAGGCCCAGTGCACGAAATTCGTGCATTCTAGAGGCCCGGTGTCCCACAGCCTGGCCTGCACCCTCTCCCATCTGGGACCCCTCGGGGGATGTCTGACAGCAGGATCAGGCCTAAACTGGCAGTTGGACATCCCTTTCACAATCCGGGACTGCTGGCTCCTAACTGCTCACCTGACTGCCTGCCTGATTACCTCTAAACACTTCTGCCTGACAGCTTGATCACCCCCTAACTGCTGCCCTGCCAGCCTGATTGATGCCTTTCAGAGAGAAAGGGAGGAGAGAGAGGGAGAGGGAGAGAGAGATAGAAACATCAATGAAACATCAGTGATGAGAGAGAATCATTGATTAGCTGCCTTCTACATGCCCTACAATGGGGAAAGGGAATGTGCCCTTGATTGGAATTGAACCTGGGACCCTTCAGTCCTCAGGCCGATGCTCTATTCACTGAGCCAAACCAGCTAGGGCCTCATCCCTTTTTTTATGCTTTCATGTTTCTCAGCCCCCATGGAGACCAGCCTCTCTCATGACAATTAACACTTTAGTATTGCAGTATAGCCTTTCCTTAATTCTTTGAGATTGTAACTCATAGATTATCGATTTGACTGCAAAGCTGTTTTTCATGCATCCCACTTCATGTATTATGAAATATTGCAAACATAAAATAGTAAGAATAGCCAACACTTACTTTGTGTTGGGCACTGTTCTAAGTTTTTTCCATGTGTTAATGTAGAGTTAGGCAACTCTAAGAACAAACTCATAGATATGTGCTACTACAGATGAGGAAAGAAAGGATCAGAGAGTAAGTAAAATGCCCAAGGCCACATGGACAATAAATGGTGCAGCTGAGATTCAATCTCCTGACACTCAAGTTTCATACCACATAATTTTATCATCTATGATATACTGCTTCTCTAAGAAGTACCAATATAAGAAACTAGATTTAAGATAGTAACATAAAACTGTATCTGTTCCAAATCTTCTTTCTGAAACTAACAAATTATTACCCACACAGTTGATGTCTCTTCTGTATGCCTTTCTATTGAGTGTCTTTCTTTTCTTATTAAAAGTAAATACTATTCAGAAGTTGATATCTATCTCTTACACACATACTTTTATAATCTCACCATATATTTACCTGCTCATATAAAATATGCAATGTTTTTGTTTTCAAAATTTACAGAAATTATTTTAAACTATACATATCCTTGTGTACTTCTCCAAACCCCTTCAATACTGATTTCTAGATTTAGCCAAGTGGATAGATGTAGATCTAATTCATCCCCTTTTAATTTATGAATGTACTATGATTTATTGATATTTATCAACTCCCTTAGCTATGGACATGCTATTTTTTATTTTCCTCATTTGAAACAATGTTACTACAAAGAGCCAACTCCATATCTCCATGGAATTGCTGAGTCATACTCTACCCTACGTATTGAAAATTATTTTCCAAGGTGATAACACCAATTTACATTTACACTGGCACTCTAAGAGAGTTCTTTTGCTAAATCCTTAGTAAAATTGGGGATATATTTTTTAATTGAAAAACTTATTTTTCAATTCTCGATTCTACATGTACACATTAGATTTTGTCCCTGGCACCTAGCACCTAGAACCAATATTTGCTGTGGACGTAGTATCCCCTACTGCATACCTCTCTGTCTTCACTCTCTTTTTGATATGCTGGTTATTTTTACTTGAATTTTGTTAAAATGATTTTTCTTGTCCTTTATAGTTTGTATTTTTTGTATCTTACCTAATAAATTATTCCTATCTTGAAGTCCAGAGGATATTCTAATGTATTTTTCTCTAAAGTTCAGAGATTTGTCTTTACCTTTACTTCCTTAACTGATGTGGAACTGATTCTTATGCATGGTGTGAATCCAATTCTTATTTTTCTCTAATGAATAACCAATTTTCCCAGCACCATTTCTTGGTGCCCATTCTTTCCCGCTGATGTTTAATGTCACTTTTCTCTTAGATCAAATTAGTATATATGTTTCTAGGGCTCTGTATTTTACCTTTTCATTCATCCATTAATTCATCAAATATCAAGAAATTACTCTATGGCAGCACAATTCTTATTTTTTGGGATATAACACTGAACAAAATAAGCAAGAATCTTTGTCTCCTTGTAGCTTAAATTCTTGGACTAGGGGTGGGACAATATATATATATATATATATATAATATAAGAGAGAAGTATATAATACTAGAGGCCTGGTGCATGAAATTCATGCACTGGGGGGTGTCCCTCTGCTTAGCCTGAAACCTATCACAATCTGGGACGCCTCGCTCCTTACTTCTCAGCTCACTATTCCTTAGTGCTGCTGCAAAGGCAGGAGAGGCTCCCGCCACCACCACTGCGCTCGCCAGCTATGAGCCCAGCTACTGGCGGAGCGACGCTCACACTGTGGGAGCACACTGACTAACAGGGGGCAGCTCCTGCATTGAGCATCTGCCCCCTGGTGGTCAGTGCACATCATCGCAACCGGTCGTTCTGGTCGTTCTGCCATCATGGTCTCTTAGGCTTTTTTTATATAGACTAGAGGCCCAGTGCACCAA
>NW_006290355.1:64945-66954 GCF_000327345.1 Myotis davidii
GATGCCTGGCCAGTCTGGGTGAGGGGCTGAGGGCTGTTTTCAGGCTGGGGGTGACTGAAGCTCCCAACCGCTCCTTTTTTTCTTTCTTTCTTTCTTTTTTTTATTCTGGGCCAGCTTTAGCTTTGAGGCTTGGCTCTAGCTCTTAGGCCTCCACTGCTGAAAGTAGGTTTCTGGCTTTTGCTTTCAATGTTGAGATCCTGGTGGCTGAATCCCGGGACTAAAACAGGTTTCTGGGGTTTTGTTTAGCTTCTATATTATTACATAGTTGTTTAGAGTTGCCTCTCAGAGGTCTGCAGCGGCAAGCAGGGATCATTGGAGTCCTCCGTCACTGAAGCAAGCAAGCCTCATGTTCACTTCCAGCTGCCTGGCTGCCAGCCACCATCTTGGCTGGCAGTTAATTTGCATATCTCGCTGATTAGTCAATGGGAAGGGTAGCGGTCATACGCCAATTACCATGTTTCTCTTTTATTAGATAGGATAGTAATAAGGGAACAGGCTCTAAAAAAAAGGAGCCTGTGCATTTGGGGGTATTTTAATTATGGTGCCTACCAACCCTAACCGGATTGGCTCAGTGGATAGAGCATCGGCCTGCGGACTCAAAAGGTCCCAGTTTCAATTCCGGTCAAGGGCATGTACCTTGGTTGTGGGCACATCCCCAGTAGGGGATGTGTAGGAGGCAGCTGATTGATATTTCTCTCTCATCGATGTTTCTAACTCTCTATCCTCTCCCTTCCTCTCTCTGTAAAAAATCAATAAAATATATTTTAAAAAAAGAAAAAAAATACTTGCTATAATTTTGATTGATATTGCCTTAACTCTATAGTTCGGTTCTAGGAAAATTGATATTTTAACAATATTGAGTCTTGACACACTACCTGAGATAGAGTAAGATATATATACTTCTAGATTTTTGAAATACATTAGAAAACTTAGTGATAGTTTAGAGAGCATGAAGTCTTCTGACCCTTTCTTTTCCAGTTGACACATTTCTAATATACAATTAGCAATTAATACATTTATATTACAAAAATGTTCAGCTTGAAATAAGCAAATAGTGCTGTTTTTGAAACCATTGGAAACATTTATAAAAATTTGACTACTTTAAAAATAATTACACTTAAACATTCAATTTTTTTTTTTATTTTCGATGAATACCTAACTATAGTTCAATTGCCAAGTCTAAGCTTTTGCCACAATTTTTGTTACTCTTTGCCTCATTTTAAGAAATAACTTCTACAAATATTCCTTAGCTTATAGCATGAAAAATCTAATTAAAATGCAGTAGTAATTTTTGACAGACTGCATTTTTCTTATCTTTTATGGAATTTGAAATGTATCATGCATACACACACATCAGAAATGCACATTATAAGAAAACTCATTTGCTGTGGTGATTACTTTTTCAAAAGGCAGTTTCCAGCAGTTGCAGGCACTCACTCGCACTTTTTGCAGCATCCTCACAGCAATTTTGTTCTCATCAAAAATACAAAGCTTGTCTGGAAAGAAATGAAACTGGTTATTCAATAATCCCTCTAGAAAGTATGCATATAAAACAATGTTTCTCTTAAATTAGGTGCTATTTGTAAAGGCAAGTTTTTCCTCCCATATATTTTTGATATTTGCCTTAAAAACCAATCATGTACCTAAAGTACATATTATTATTTCATGCAACATATTTTAACTGAGTTCTTAGTATGTGGCAGGTACTGAGAACATCATAGTACATGAATCACAAGCAATCTCTGCTTTCATAGCATGTAGCACTTAGTAGGGAGAGTCAAATCCTATATGATAAAGAGCTAATATGCAAATGGTTGTCACACCCTCACACCATCATGCCATAATGGCTCAGACACTCAACACTGGGGAGAGAGGAATGGGGACCAACCAGGCACAAATGAGCTCATGAGAGAGGAATGGGGACCAGCCAGGCTGCAGCCTGGGAGAGGGACAAGCCACCTGCCCCTTGTTCCCTTTTAATATTACAAGCCAGTGCCAAAATATATCTA
>NW_006290355.1:75384-76133 GCF_000327345.1 Myotis davidii
GGGGGTTACTGAAGCTCCCAACTGCTCCTTTTTTTCTTTTCTTTTTTTAAATTCTGGGCCAGCTTTACCTTTGAGGCTTGGCTCCACCTCTTAGGCCTCCGAGGCTGAAAGTAGGTTTCTGGCTTTTGCTTTCAATGTTGAGATCCTGGTGGCTGAATCCCGGGACTAAAACAGGTTTCTGGGGTTTTGTTTAGCTTCTATATTATTACATAGTTGTTTAGAGTTGCCTCTCAGAGGTCTGCAGCGGCAAGCAGGGATCATTGGAGTCCTCCGTCACTGAAGCAAGCAAGCCTCATGTTCACTTCCAGCTGCCTGGCTGCCAGCCACCATCTTGGCTGGCAGTTAATTTGCATATCTCGCTGATTAGTCAATGGGAAGGGTAGCGGTCATACGCCAATTACCATGTTTCTCTTTTATTAGATAGGATAGTGTATATTTATATTCTTAAAGTTGTTGTTGTGTTTAGAGATACTTCATATTACCATGTGAATTTTAGCTAGTTAGCTTCTACAAAATACTTGCTATAGCCCTAACTGGTTTGGCTCAGTGGATAGAGCATCAGCCTGTGGACTGAAAGGTCCCAGTTTCAATTCCGGTCAAGGGCATGTACCTTGGTTGTGGGCACATCCCCAGTAGGGGATGTGTAGGAGGCAGCTGATTGATATTTCTCTCTCATCGATGTTTCTAACTCTCTATCCCTCTCTCTTCCTCTCTGTAAAAAATCGATAAAATATATTTTAAAAAAATAA
>NW_006290355.1:76898-88616 GCF_000327345.1 Myotis davidii
TGCCAGCAGCTGAACCTGTGGCTGTAGCCTGGGTGAAACTGCCCACCCATGGTCCACCTTGGCTGTGGCCTGCCCGGGCGAAGCTGGCCTGGGTCCTGGGTGCCTGTAGCCAGCCAGAGGGAGGGAAGTCTGGGTCCCGGGTGCCTGTGACTGGCCAGAGGAAGTAATCCTGGGTTCCAGGTGCAGGGTGAGGCAGAGGCAGTTAGGGGCGATCAGACAGGTAGGCAGGTGAGTGATTAGGAGTCCCAGATTGTGAGAGGCAATTGGACATCCCCTGAGGGGTCCCAGATTGGAAAGGGTGCAGGCCTTGCTGAGGTAACCCTCTTCCCCCCGCACCCCTCGTGTACGAATTTTGTGCACTGGGCCTCTAGTTGATAAATAAAAGATAAGCCTACGTCATAAGTGACTTGACGGGAAGACTGGAAACCAGTGAAGCACAGAGAAGAGAGAAAAAAAAATGCAAATTTAGGGAATCCAGGAGCTTTCTTTTAAAGATGACAGCTGATCTGATATCTGAAAGATGAGAAGGTGTTAAAAGTCAAAGAATAATAGAGACAGACATAATGAAGAGAATGTCCAATATCCCAGAAATGAAGAACACCAACATGCTTGGGAAATGCAAATATCATCATTGGAAAATGATGCATGTCCTGCCATTATGGCTTAGTGGTTCAGCATCAACCTATGAACCAGGAGGTCATGGTCCAATTCCCAGTCTGGGCTCAGTCCCTGGTGGTGGTGGTGGTGGTGGTGGTGGGTGCTGGAGGAAGCCAATCAGTGATTCTCTCTCATAATTGATGTTTCTATCTCTCTCTCCCTCTCCCTTCCTCTCCGAAATCAATAAAAATATATTTTAAAAAATAAAGTAAAAATAAATAAATATGGGCATGGTTTTCCCTTCCTCTCTGAAATCAATAAAAATACATTTTTTAAAAAGAAAAATGATGCAGCATGAAGCTGGAAAATGTCATACTCCAAATCATGAGTGACTGTTTAAGCCACATGAAGAAGTTTGGGGTTTTTATAAAGGAAATGGGGAATATAATATGATTTTTCAGAAGGGTAGTGGCTTGTTGAGACACATTTTAGATAGATCATGTTGAAAGCTTTTTGGGAATGGGTTATAATGAAACATGAATGGCTGATGCAGCATGAAGCTGGAAAATGTCATACTCCAAATCATGAGTGACTGTTTAAGCCACATGAAGAAGTTTGGGGTTTTTATAAAGGAAATGGGGAATATAATATGATTTTTCAGAAGGGTAGTGGCTTGTTGAGACACATTTTAGATAGATCATGTTGAAAGCTTTTTGGGAATGGGTTATAATGAAACATGAATGGCATCAGGTCTTTTAAGGGCTGGATATAAATGAGGGTTAAATAGAAAAAAGTGCATTACTAGTGGACAATATGAGATATATTCAAGATGCATTCAGTTAAAAGAATATACATTCCATGTATGTATATATGTGTGTATGTATGCATGTATGTAGTGGATGCTAGAAGTGAGAAGGAGAGAGTACCTATAATGACTTCCAGGTTTTTTACAAAGCTTGCTTGATACATAGTCTTCCCATTCACCAATTCTGACAACACACAAGTAGAACCAATGTTATGATAAAGAGATGATAAGCTTGATTTTGGCCACTTTGAGTTTAAAGCATGCATAAGACATTCAACTGGAGATATGCCATGGTTTTTGAGGAATCTTGAGTTTCAGACAGGGAGATAAACTACACACAAATGTTTGAGAGGAATCATAATTTCTTTGGTAACCAAAGCCACTGGAAGGTGAGATATCATTTATGGAGTATACAGAATGAGAATAGACAGAAAATGGTTCAGAATTGAGCCCTATAGCAACTCTAACACTTAAGGGGTATATAAAAGAAGAAGATAAATTCATTTTAACAGAAATAAAGATACCACTATGGCCATTGTGCTTAGTGGTTAGATTATCAGCCTGCACATTGAAGGGTCACGAGTTCTATTCAGGTCAAGGGCACATACCTGGGTTGTAGACTCCATACTCCTGGTCGGAGCACAAGTGGGAGGCAACCAATCGATATGTCTCTTATCTCTCTCTCTCTCTCTCTCTCTCTCTCTCTCTCTCTCTCTCTGTCTTCCTTCTTCCTTTCCACTCTTTCTAAAAGTCAATGGAAAAAAATATCCTCAGGTAAAGATTCACTAAAAAAAATTTTTATTTCCTGCCTCAGTCTTATTCTTTTTCCTTCCTTCCTTCCTTCCTTCCTTCCTTCCTTCCTTCCTTCCTTCCTTCCTTCCTTCCTTCCTTCCTTCCTTCCTTCCCATAGACAGCCAATATCATGATTTGTCCATGTATACTAGTTTTTTATTACATGTGTAATTTTTTATTAGTTTCTCAATTTACAGAAATGGTATCAAACAATTTATCTTTCTTAAATTTTTATTCTTGCACATCATTGTTTTTATCATTTATTTTTGTTAATACAGACAGACCTAGTGCATTAATTTTAATTGTACAAGTATTTGACAACCTAATTATCCATTGTCCTATCAATGGTTTTTAGTCTTTCACTAACACCAACAAAACTGCAATAAATACCTTGGTACCATTGCCTTCCTCTTCTTTTGCATATAAGCAAGAATGGTTTCACTGAGGTACATAATTAGAAGTGGAATTCCTAGTGGGTGGGCAATTTATTTTTTGTTTGTTTGATTGATCTGTTCATTTATTTTGTGTGTTTTTAGATTTCACATATAAGTGAAATCATATGGTATTTGTCTTTAAATGTACTAGCTACTATTTTTTCTTCAAATGGTCATTACAAATTTATAGTCCCAGCAACATCATTTGACAGTTATCAGTTTCTAACACCTTTCAAAAATTGAAGTTCACTTTTAATGTTAGCTAATCAAATGAGCATGAAAGTTTCTTAGTTGTATTTTTTACTTCACATAAAAAATTGATAATTTTATATACTCAATGATTTTTATTTTCTATTTCAAATATTATAATTTATGTTGCTTGTTTTTTATTCATATTTGTTCTTTAAATACTAATCATTTTGTTATATATATTGCAAATAACTTCTCTCAGTGTGTGGTCATCTTTAACCTTTTTAATGGTATCTTTTGGGGGGATGATCTTGTTATAAGAACATATTTATTATTCCAAATATACAAATAAATATATGTTGTACATTTTAATTTATTTTTTAAATTGTATTTTCCTATATGGTTTTTTAAAAATATATTTTTATTGATTTCAGAGAGGAAGGGAAAGTGAAAGAAACATCATTGATGAGAGACAATCATCGGTCAGCTGGTCAAGCCTGCAACCTAGGCATGTGCCCTTGACCAGAATCTAATCCGGGGTCCTTTAGTCTGCAGGCCAATGCTCTATCCCCTGAGCCAAACCAGCTAGGGCTCTTATATGTTTTTTAATCTCTCTAGAAATTATTCTTTGCATGAGGGATGATGATTTTTTTTCCCCAGTGTGGAAAATCAGGTGTTTTCCACCAAGTTCACAAATGTGTCGGGTTCTGATCCTGGGCTTTCTGCTCTGTTTTATTTATATGTTTTGTCTATACTTATATTGGTTTCACACTGTCTTAATTGTTGTAATTATATAATAATTCTGTATATATGCTGTGAGAAATCTCTCATCTTTGTTACTCTCTCACCTTAGAAATATCTTTTATGTCCTTCATATTATGAGTTATGTCACTTTCTCAAGGACTGCAAAGTGGTTTGTCCCTTAAACACACAAGATATTGCCAAGGCCTTTAATAGAGAAGTTAAAATAAACTAATCTCTTTGATAGATAAAACATAACATTATAATACAGCATCAAAGGTATATCTGGCTCAGAACCACAAACCTTGCTCACATAGTGTTAATAAAGATATCCAATCTCAAGGAGAAGCTTACTATAATCCTGTTTGATACTATTTCCCTATTTTACAGATTATTTTGAATCAACTCAAGTCATCTGTAGTCAGTAGTGGAATTGCTTATCTGCTACCTTTTAAAGCTTCTAAAGTTATTGAACATATATTACTCTATTTGTAAAATCCCAACAGATGATTCACTGCTTAGCTGCTGGAATTTCAGCATTGTTATTCTGAAAGCCTTTGTGCCCACTTTTTGAAAACCTCACTGTTTCATCTTTACTTTCCTGGGGCCAATCACTTATCTACAAAGCATCATATTTGTCACTGAGAAGTAGAATTATAAAACTACTGTGTGTAGTTCAGCATAATGGAATAGGTGCAGAGCCTCTCAAAAACACTTTTCAAGAAGTGAGACTATTACATTTCGGTGGAGACAAAGAAATTTATTGCATTTTAGGCAAACCTGGTAGAATCTACAATATTGATCAAATGTCATTGGTGGATGCATACAAATGTAACATACTACACACTACATCTCTTTCTTTTGCAGTAGTTCTGACCAAAAGCATTAGGAACACACTCTGTATTTTCTATATTTTACCTGAAAATATAGCCTGAATAATTTGTAAAATTTGTCTAATTTATTTTGAGTTCTAAGAGATCAACACATAAATATCTCACCATAAAATACTATGTTTCAACATCCATTAGTTTGTTAATGCATCTGAGAAATAGTATTCTAACAAAATGATGACAGCAATGGTTTTAAGAAAAGCAATAGGGTGAGAACAGGGAGAGAGTGGAAGAGGATGTCAGATCTTTTAAGAAATATAAACAATAAATCACTTCAGAATTCTGGACCCAACTCTCAGAGTCCTATATCCATATGGAGATAGAATAACCATCTATTTCAAACTTCTGGATGGTCCTCTCTTTACCTGAAATAATGGGCTCAAGAGCAATACAGGCATAAAGCAAATAACATAAAACATACCTACCAAAAAAGATGTAGTTTGTGGAGAGGAGCAGGGTGTATAATATACTATATAAAAGAAAAATTTACTGTAAGACGCCTTTAAATAAATCCTCTAGTCAAACAGTGCTTCTAGAAAAGGGGTACATGACTACCCGGTTTGTAGTGGTCTGAGAGGAATTAGTAAAGATGAAGATTACTGAGTCCCTCCCCAGACTAGCTCCCCAGGTCATTTTGATTCATATTTAAATTTTAGAATCACATTTAAATTAGAGAACTGAATTTAAATAAACTAATATTGCAAGAAAAAATGGTTTACAGAGATACTTCATGGAGCCTTTTTTTTCCCAAAAGAAGACCATCTGTACAATCTTGAGAAAAACCTGGACTTCAATGTGGAATAAATTGTACCCATCAAAAAGAAAGGGCCAGCCTTGATTCTTGCCCTGCCCATATCCCTCCAAAGTATATAATTAGATCTGTTTGTATAATTGATATTCCCTATAAAGGTAGCTTTGGGAATTTTTTTAAAGATTTACCTTGTGATCCTGTTAGATCTACTAGAGTTATAATAATCTCATAAATCGTACTAGAGAATTATTGTCAACCCAGCCCCAAATAAAGGAGTGTTAACAGGGAAATGCAACATATGCACATAACCTCTGAAATCAGAGAGGTCAGGATACAATAAAAACATTGTTGTATTAATCCTGTTTTGTATAAAATGAATCTAGATTTCATTTAATTTTCAACGCCCATATATGCTGTTAATATTGTGCTTTTATTTTCAAAATAGAATCACAGGCTAAAAATAGAGTTATATTATAGCATGCAGCCACTATTTGATTTGGTGTTTGAGCACATGTATGTGTGCATGTGGTGGGGAGGTTGTGATGGGAAGTTGTGCTATCTTTATATAGATAGTGAATTATGGATTTCCAGATGCTTGGTGTGTATCATGAATGTTCCAGTAAGCTGTTGGTTTTAGGGAATGGCTGCTAGCTCTCATAGGATTCTTTATATTTCATCTAATTAGAGTATTTGCAAGGTGAGTATGAATTAGAGGCATAGTCCATGTCCTCTCTCAATCATTAGCAACTTGAGTGAGAATAGAGGTGGGTTTACTTTGAAACATATGAAATTTAAGCTTCAGGGCTTCATACTTGTTCTAGACTCAGTTTGCTCTGGGATTGCTGGCTTTTGTGGAATGTTAAGCATTGGAAGAGGAATTCAAGTTGCTATCAAGGAATATTTCCATGTAAGCATTTCTGGTAAATAGCCTAAAGGGATTTCCAAATTTTTTTTAATATATTTTATTGATTTTTTACAGAGAGGAAGGGAGATGGATAGAGAGTTAGAAACATTATAAGAGAGAAACATTGATCAGCTGCCTTCTGCACATCCCCTACTGGGGATGTGCCCGCAACCAAGGTACATGCCCTTGACTGGAATCGAACATAGGACCCTTCAGTCCACAGGCCAAAGTTCTATCCACTGAGCCAAACAGGTCATGGCGGTATTTCCAAATTTTAAGCTTCAGTAATTTTCTTATCCTATATAATAAAGAGGTAATATGCAAATTAACCCTCACACCCTCACAAGACGGCTGCCTATGGCCAGGCTGGCAGGGGAGTTAGTGAGGGATGACCAAACAACTGAACAAGCAGGCTGCAACCTGCTGGCAAGTGGCAACCAGGCTGGCAAGGGTGCCATGAGGTGCAACCAGGCCAGCAGGGGGGCAGTTGGAGGCAACCAGGCTGGCCAGGGGGCAGTGAAAGGCGATTGAGGGGTGATCAGGCCAGCAGATGGGGGGGCAGTTAGGTGCAACCAGGCAGGCAGGCAGGTGAGTGACTAGGGGCCAGCAGTCCAGGATTGTGAGAGGGATGTCTGACTGCCTATTTAGGCCTGATCACCCAAGGGGTACTAGATTGGAGAGGGTGCAGGCTGGGTTGAAGGGGACCTCCCACCCTCATGCATGAATTTTGTGCAGCGGGCCTCTAGTTCTTAATAAATAGCCATGTTCATACTTAATTTTCCATTGTGTTCTTGTTTACCCCCCTAAAAGCATCTACTGATTATATAAAATTCAGACTCCATAAAACCTGCATTTTCCTTTAAAAAACAAGTTGTAGCATAAAGAATTAATTTAAAAGACCAAGGTTTAAATACAAAACCTACCAGTTACAAGCTTTGTGGTTTTGTGCACATATGAAAAGTCTTGAGACCTCAGTTCCTTGTCTTTAAAATAGGAATAATAATGTCACTCAAAGGATTGTCTAGAAGAGTCTATGAAGTATGTGTGTATACAGTGCACAATATGTGTACATTAGGGAGGCCAATGTGGCTGTGATGGTCACAGAATTCCCACAAAGGAAGGTTCTGGTCACATTGTAGCAATTTAATGGGAAGGACATGACCAACACAAGGGAATTTTCCACAACTTTACAAATGCATGTCACAAATGACTGGGATCCTGGAGTGCAGAGCCATGTCTGTTATGTTCAATACAGATCCCTAGCACCTAGCATATGGGTAGCACATGTAGTAGGTGTTTAATAAATAATACCAAATGGTTATAAATGGTTATAAGGAGAAGCTTCTATTACATATATTCTGATGTACTGGATATTGATATACAGAGATAAGCTATCAGAGAAACACTTGGACAGATTAGCATCACCACCATTGGTCAGCAGTTATTCATAAAGAATACGTATTTTTTGAATATGCATTTTACTACACTTCTATGGAAACAATGTAAAAATTTAAGTAATTTTTGAAAAAATGTCAGAAATTTTATTCTGGATACCAAAAGCTTAAATAAACAGATATAGCAGATCAAACTTAAATGCTTGGTAATTGCTAACATATGCTCTATTAATGTTTTCCATGAAACTAAAACCTTTGGGAAAGCAGGTCTTATCAAATTTTGTTTTTTTACTTATTTTTATCTTTCTTGCTATTGTTTCCCACCCCCTGATATAATATGTGCTTAATGAATGGCTTTGATTTGTTGTTCTCTTAAACCCTTAGTTTGTTAATAGCAATTGACTTTTAGTATCTGAGAAGTAGGGGCAAGAAAGAAACCAACATTGATAAAACACACACACTTTGATAGGCACTTTGCAGCTACACAGTTGTTAATCTTCAGCAGTCTTGTGAGGTGGTTTTTACAAAAGGTTCCATATTTTCCTGCTATAGGAGGGTTGAAGCAAAAATAAGACAGTATGTTTAATTAAAGTGAGAAATTGTCTACTGATATTAGATATGGAGATTGTGTGTGTGTGTGTGTGTGTGTGTGTGTGTGTGTGAATCAGTGTGCATGTGTATCTGTGCACACCTATATTTATATGTGTGCTGAATTAAATGGGTCTTTGGCCTCAATCTGATGGGTCTCAAATGCCATAGATTATGTGGTGCACAAAGAGAAAGTGATGTTCAAATGTATTAGAAAAACTTCAGAGGCAACAATGAAATGTTTTCATGATTGAATGTCTATCATTAATTGTCCAAAAACAACAATTTTGTTATTAGAATCCTAAAGTAAAACATGTGAATTGCATGAGGACACCATAAACTTATTACTTTGCAATTGGCAACACTCAAACACTGCCTTCTTGCTTGTTTTATTTACTCTTTTTAATTTCTACCCAGCTACACCTATGAACACTTATCTGTATTATTGCACCAGTAATCTGTTGACCTGTTTTTCAACTGATCATAAAACAGCCACTAAATATATTTTTGCTTTCCCCTGGACAAACAGATGAATTTGTATAGATATCTCCAACCATCAACAATGCTACATATTCTGGTCTTGAAAGTTTCACTTTAGGATTTATCTATTCTGGGTTTTCTAGAATAGTTGGTGGATCAGAAATGCAACCTAGAAGACCACTCAGTTCTATTTTCTCCACTTAAATTGACCTCAGATAAAAGCATTTTATGTATACTGAAACAGACTTGGTATTAATTTAGTGTCCACCACCATCGTATTTTTTAAAATATAGTTTTCTTAATTTCAGAGAGGAAGGGAGAGGGAGAGAGCGATAGAAACATCAATGATGAGAGAGAATCATTGATGGGCTGCCTTCTGCACGCCCCACACTAGAGATCAAGCCCCCAACACAGGCAAGTGCCCTGACCTGGAATGGAACCATGACTTCCTGGTTCATAGGTCAATGCTCAACCACTGAGCCATGCCCACTGGGCCACCATGGATTTCTAAATAATTGATGGCTTTTCCTCAATCTATATTTTAAACATCATCTCTTCTGCTCCCAGCTTAGTAGGGAGTATTCAACCTAGTTGAAATTAAGCTAAGAACACTGCTCATCACTGTGGGCCCCTAAAAGAAAGGCCTCCAGAGCGAGGGCTTTTTCTGAGATAAGAGAAGGCAACAATGAAGGCAAATCAAAGTGGGAGGTGAGAGTGCTGAACATGAAAAGACTAATGCAGTGAGACTCTAAGAACTTGAGACTGAGAAAGTGGAAAGATATGAAGTACAGGGCAGGTCAATGGATTTTAACTATAAGTTGAGAGCCAGAGATGAAACCCCATATCTCCACAACTCAGACATCAGCAGACAATACTCAATTCCTCTAGCCCTTATACATTTTGATACCTATGATCACTAGCTCAGTCTACATTGAGTCTCCTTTCTTAATATCCTTGCAATTTGTGAACCCTTTCATTCTTCATACCCCAACTCAAATGCTACTTGTTCTCCAAAGATTTCCCTGATGTTACCATGCAGTGATTCATTGTCTGCTCTGTGATTTCTGAACATTTCATTTAAAGCTATTTTAACTAAGGTGTCAGCTGGCTATACATTGTGAACTGTTTCAGATACGCCTATGACCACAGATAGCACTGGAAAAAGCTGCTCCCTCAATCCTTCTTTTGAGTTTCACCACTACTACTTTCATAAACACCCAAGCTTGAGCCTTTTTATTCCTATATCCCCAGCCCTAGGTTTTTTACCAACTTGGTTTTTAATTTTGACCCTTCATCCTTCATATTTTGACATACAAAAATTTAGTAAACCTGTGTGATACTGATTTCTTTGAGTTGACCTGGAAACCCAATGAGATAAAATTCTTCCTGAGCTTCATGCCCCAGACAGTAGAAAAAAAATGTTATGCTTTTTCTCTAGCTTAGGCTCCTCAGATCCTGTGAGCTAAATCACAAAGGCCATCCACAAACAAGGAGAGATCAGACATGGCATACAGTAAACCTCAATGAAAATTCACTGACTTAAAGCGGGAATTAAATTCCAGTTGTTAGTTTTTTTCTCATAAATCTTCGACTTTCAGAAATGCCACAAATAAGAGTGAATTGATGTTATAAAATATATTAAATTGATCATAATCAAATCAATTTGGACTGTCGTTAAAAACTAAACAGACATATATTTAAATGAATTTTATATTTAAATGCATTGTTACTTTAAAACTACAGCCATAGATAAGTGGCCTTTTATTTAAGCAGCCACAGTAGAACAGCTGGTCAGCTGAAGTGTTTTCCTGAAGAGTTGTGGTCTGAAAAAATAATTGAAGAATGTGTAAGTGAAGCAGGTGTAATGTATTTTATGAATTTTCATTCTACGCATTGAATATTAATGGACCCAAAGTTAATATGCCAACAACATGCCCTGTCCTATTTCTTTTGTGTAGCTTCAACCAACTGTGGGAGAGCTTGGCTACCTTGAAAACAAATTACTTCCCTTCTGTGACAAAACCTAAGAGAATTTAGCAGCTATGAAATGCATCTAATATCTTGTCAGGAAGATGTGATGCTTTTCTTTTTAAAAAATATATATTTTATTGATTTTTTTTTTTTTTTTACAGAGAGGAAGGGAGAAGGATAGAGAGTTAGAAACATCAATGAGAGAGAAACATCGATCAGCTGCCTCCTGCACAACCCCTACGGGGGATATGCCCGCAACCAAGGTACATGCCCTTGACCGGAATTGAACCTGGGACCCTTCAGTCCGCAGGCCGAAGCTCTATCCACTGAACCAAACCGGTTGGGCAACGCTTTTCTTGATTAATAAGATTAAGAAGGTGGTGTGCTTATTGACATCCACTCCAGACAAAAACAATCACATAACCTTTCTTTGTTATATTGTCAGTAGACCAGTGAGCATATTCTTCTCAGGTTTCCCAGCAATTGGAAGTCCCACTAAAGCAACAGCATATATAGCAAACAAGAAAAGATCACTCTACCTAATTCAGCTAATTAATTAGTAATGGGAAAAATGATTTCTCACAAACGTAGATTGCTGAAATTACACAACTTTTTGGGCAAAGGCAGGTTGTAATTTACTGTTGCTTAGAAAGTTCAAAAATATATTTTTCCCAAGGTCCTTCTGGTATTATCATTTTATTAATGTGTGTCTTCCCCTGGGCAAAGTGAATAAATCAAATATATAATTTTAGATGCACAGCTACTTTGAAACAACAAGGCAACAAAAAAAGTCTGCTATGATTCTGATCTTTAGTTCTTTTCACTCTTTTCATTTTGCAATGCTTTGACAATCCAACAACTGTGCTGTCAAGTTTGGAATTTAAATAGACTTTCACAAAAAGCTTCATGAACACCAGATGTAATGTCAGCAACCAACTCCATCTTTATTTTGTCTTTAAACAGAAAGCATAGACTCAAGATGGCTCTTGCCAGCCACAGCTTAGGAGGTAAGCTCTAAGGGTGGTTTTCCCATCTGTGAGAAGTCAAACAGAATCACAAGACAAAATGTGTGGCAGAAATGTCCACATCCCTCAGGAGTTGGATTGATACTACTTTTTGGAAAATAATCTTATTGTTTTAAAATTATCCTTGTGCCCTAACCGGCTTGGCTCAGTGGATAGA
>NW_006290355.1:88702-95671 GCF_000327345.1 Myotis davidii
ATAAAATATATTCTTTAAAAAAAATTATCCTTGTTATGTAATGCAATTTAAGCTGGGCAGGACACAAAATTCAGTTGCTGAGCAAGAACACATCCTGCCAATAAGGCCAAGCTGATGATACCATTGCTTTCTTGGTATTTTGAACATTTGGGGAAATTACTGAAGATAGAACTCTTTCATTGGCCTTGTGTAGGCAGAAAGGAAGACAGGAAGCAGGGAAGAGATTGAGAGGATGGCAAATCAATAATCCCCTGCTGGATGAAGTTTGCTAGAGGAAAGGATATAAAAAGACAAAACTAAAGAAAGAATCGAGGGAGGAAAAGAGATACAATAGGGAAAGGAAAGTCAGATTTTGCAGGAAATGCAAAAGGCACTTTGGAACTATGTAAATATTTTATAACATAGAGTAAGAGCTGATTGAGAAACTCAGGTAGGAAAAAAGAGCAAATGAACAAGTTGTACATTGTGAAGAGGAACATTGAAATAAAGCATTGAACAACATAAAAACAATAGAGCCTTTTGTACTAAGGGAAGAGAGAGGACCAAAAAAACATTAAAATGTATAGAGCATTCCTGTTTATATTTGCGGAAATATTTTTGTGTGTTGGTCCATTGTACAGAATAAAGAATTGATGAATATGTGGATGCAACATCCCTGCTAAGCTGTTTCTTTGCAGGATGGTCACCCTTACCTGATTCTTAGCTAACATTCCTGCATCTTGATCATAGCCTGCATGCTTGTGTCTGGTAGGGATTTATTTCCATTGGTATGTGATGGTAAGAATTATCTCATCTTTGATGATGATTCCTAAATGCTTTAATGTAAAATTTTGCCATCAGGTATAGTGATCACTGGAGCATGTGACTGTTGAGCACTTGAAATGTGGTAGTCCAAATTCAGATGAGTTGTAAATATATTCCCCAGATTTTGAATAATTACTATAGGAATAAGGATGGAAAACATCTCATTTCTGTTTTCATATTGATAGTATTAAAATGATCATATATTTGATATAATAAATAAATATTAGTAAAATTAATTTTATTTGTTTCATTTCCCTTTTTAATATGATTACTCAAAAACTTAAAATTGCATATGTGGTTCACATTTGTGGCTTGCATGATAATTCTCTTAAATAGTGCTGGTGTAGAATGTAAGGTAAAGATGGGAATTTTACCTTTCTGCACATTGTGAGTTCTATTCCAGTTCAGATGCTACACCCTCGGTATAAAACACAGCATGTTCTATGTTGACAGGGGTTTACCCAGGGGAATGCACATTAGAAAATGGTCATTTTGTGAATATCAAAGGCATCCATTTTTGTAGGGAGCAGAACTTGTGTTTATGGACATTTCATGATTCAAGGATATGTTTTAAGCAAATCAAAGAGGCAGGAGCTAAAAATAAACCAGCTCATTTGATGCTTCACTAGCAGTTTTAACATTTTATTGTGAATTTAGCCTTTCGATTTCATCTGTTGTTTTCTTTCTAGCTGAAAATATCTGCTGAATGGGGCAGAGCAATAATCATTAAGCTTGGATTAAAATGGGGGCCTGAGCTCATAAGGAACTTTACATATCAAAGCCATCCCAGTTTTCCCTAAATACTATAACCAAACAGGTCTAAAGGATTTGTTGAAAAATCTGTTCACAAATTGGTTTATAGGCATTATCTTACTTTAGCAGTGTGAATCTGTCTTCATTGATAGGATTCCCGAGTGTTGCCAGGATGAAATTGGAAGAATAACATTATCTTTATATTGACACCCCAGTGTATCATGTAGTTTTTATGTTGAATGAACCAAGAACCATGCTGCCAATGATATGGAAAACCCAAAGCTTTTCTAATTTGCACATGCAAGAAAATTTTTTTCCTTGTAAAGCTGACAATACCTGATAAAATGCCTTTGAATTCAAAGTGAGATTTAACAGAATCCATCTTTTAACAATATACACAGGCACAAAAGTAGATAAATGCATAAAAAGTTGTTTTCATCCAGTTATTACGATTGACTTTACTACTGGAGGGTGCATTGTGGGATATCAAGAAAGGAAGACTTTATAAAGATTGTAATCTAATAGAAGGGTTTTACTTACTACCTATGGAAAGTTAACTATTAGTGTTAGTGTGTCTATAAATGCTGAGGGAAAATAGAGTGTTCAGATGAAAAATTACAGCTAGAGGTCAGGGAAGGACAATCCCATAACAAAATAATATGTGGTAGTAAAAAGGATGAATCTTGAGTCTAGAGGTTTGGGATTAAATTAAGATTCTATTACTTCAAAATCTGAGTAGATGACCTTATCTACCTGAACCTAGGTGGCAAGAGTTGTTTTTTTTGGGGGGTTGATCCTCCTATAATAATGCTCTGATGGACACAATCCAGACACTTTTGTTTCTTTAAATATCACTAACTGAATTTTACTTGTGTGGCAGACTTTACTAAAATTTGTGAATATACAGAGAAAGTACATGCCAGAGGAACACAATAAAGTATATGCTATTTAAAATTAATATCCTCAAAGGTTCTTTTAATTTATTGAATTTTATAACATCTGATCATATTTTATAACATCTGATCATCAGCCTTTCCTCTGTTTTGTATTCAACCTCTTCCTTCCCTCATCTACACAGATTCCCATACCCAGTTTCCTTTATTACTATATTAGGCAGAGCAATTTAATTCTACTTTTGACTTATTGTTAGCCCATCCTAACTAGCAATAGAACTAAAAAAGTCTAACAAGATATTTTGGAAAGACAATTTTTCAGTATTCTTAAAGTATTTTTTGTAAAAACAATGTTTTCCACCCCCTAAAAGTAAATAACATACTTTAGTTTTAAACATTGCATATGATTAGATTCTTTAGTCAACTGAATTAAAATGCCACTTCAATTAGGACAACCCATGGACTTCATATAAACTGTGGCCAGTAGAAAGGGCCTATGCAGTCAACATAAATGGTGTCCAGTAAAAAGGTCAAGTGTGAAAGGAGTGTACTTTCAAGAGTTTTCTTTTTCTTCTTTATTAGTAGCTATTTGCATGAACTTTATCATCCTTTGTAAAGGTGTATAGACTGAGATGCACTGAAAGGACTTCTTATGTATTTATTCTAATACAAATGACAAATTCTTCTGTAATTCTGCCATAGCATTTTCTAATAAAAACTTATCCTGCTACATTCACCAAATGTGCATAATGGTGTTGCCCAGGTCCCAATCAGTCTGTATTACCTTGTCATCAGTGTCTGCAATTGAATTTCAAAATTATTTCCTTTAGTCAATTTGATTAGATGTGATATAAAGTTAGAATACTTTTATCAATTATTTATACCTTTCTGGAGCAATATTATTCAATCTTCACAACAACCCTGTAAGACAGGGCCCTAAATCAATAAAATTTTACAATAAAAAAATTTAGGGTGTGAGCAGTGAAGCCTTTTATTCAATACAACACAACTGGTAGGTGGCAGAGCCAGAATTGAAAATCAGGTGTGCCTGAGCACAATTTTACCTCTCATTGGACTAGAAAAGGCTACATGGAGAAGGTGGCATTTGAATTGATTCCTGAATAATAATGAGCAAGATTTTGAAAGATGGACATGTATGGAGATGGAAGTTCAGAAGGAACATTCCAGATTGAGAGCAGCACAGCAAAAAAAGACATATTGGGAGAGGATGCATCATACAAGTCTGTGATGACACTTCCAGAAAATTAGTTTGCAACAAGATATTTTCAATGATGAGCCTATTACTGGTAAGCTATATTTAACTAGCTCCATCAACCACAGTATTATATATTAATCTATAGCTTCAAATCTTGTCATGCCAAATAACTTCAAGACAGCAGGTGAGGCTTATAGCTATTTCTTTTCCATTAAAAAAAAATAACTCCTTGAATCCCGAAGTGAAGTTAAAAAGAAAGCAGTATCAGGTAAAATCAGAAAACCTGGAAAGCTCTAAAATTAAGAGGAAAATGAATTTTACTTTATAATAACTTTCATAATAAAGGAAACTGTGTAAGAGAACACTAGTGTTTTTGACAAATATTGACAAATTGCCTTATACAAATGTACTTCATTTGAGAATTCTCCTTTTGTTACATCATCATCAACACCTGGTTTTAATCATTTATCATTGTTAGTGGAAGTCCACTGACTTTTTGAACAAAATTGACTGAACTCAAACATTTTATTAATGAATGTGAAATATCATTATAAACTTCAATCAATTTTATTGGTTATTATAAGATTACCAGAGGCCCGGTGCACAAAAATTTGTGCACTGGAGTGGGAGGGGCGGTTGGGGGGTGACTCTCAGCCCCACTTGTGCTCTCTCACAGTCTGGGACTCCTCGGGAGATAACCACCCGCTGGCTTAGGCCCGCTCCCCAGGTGGTAGATGGCAGGCCCAATTCCTCACGCACAGGGCGGGGCCGATCCTGGGGTTGGGATGCCGCCTGGGGTCTCACACATGGCAGGGCCGATCTGGGGGTTGGGGCGCTGCCCAAGGTCTGGTCGCACACGGGACGCCCAGGTGGGCCAGCCAATTGCTGCTGCCCCACCTGGCGGCCCCGGGTTGGGTCGCACATGGAAGCCTGCTGCCCCGGGTCGCAGATAGCAGGCCCGGAGGTGGTAGATGGCAGGCCCAATTCCTCACGCACAGGGCGGGGCCGATCCTGGGGTTGGGATGCCGCCTGGGGTCTCACACATGGCAGGGCCGATCTGGGGGTTGGGGCGCTGCCCAAGGTCTGGTCGCACACGGGACGCCCAGGTGGGCCAGCCAATTGCTGCTGCCCCACCTGGCGGCCCCGGGTTGGGTCGCACATGGAAGCCTGCTGCCCCGGGTCGCAGATAGCAGGCCCGGATGGCGGCAGGACAGGTGGGATGGCGCTGTCCTGCCCTGCCTGCAGTATTCAAATTAGCCCGCCATCTTTGTTGGTGGTTAATTTGCATATCACGCTGATTAGCCAATGGGAGGCATAGCGAAGGTATGGTCAATTACCATGTTGTCTATTATTAGATAGGATGATTTATCCTATACTAAGGAGCCTCAGAAAATATTTTTTACTTTTTTGCATGACATATTTTTGGTTTTCCTATAGGATATATTCTAGCCAGGTTGTCAAAATCCTCTTTTTATACCCCCCTTCTACTTTCAATTTACTGCAGCTTATTAAAGCTTATTGCAATTCTGTCTAAAGTTAAACTACCTGAGTGAGAGCCTGGAATACCTTCTTATGAATAAACTTATGACATTTATTTTGGCTGCTGAAGGCATTTGTTTGTTTATTTGCATCCTGATTTTCATATGTGTTCTGAATACTTAAGGAAGCTATGGGCATGAGAACTAGATAAGGAGGGACAGCTATAGGTATTCAAAGGTAGAATCAATAAGAGCTACAGCAGAGAATCTTTACAACCAAAGCACAGGAAATGAAGAGAATTAATATTATATTTATGTGTTCCATATGAAATAAACTCTGAAGCATTATAAAGTCATGTTTTAAAACTGTAAATTTTAAGATAAATATATTGTATGAAAGTAGGAAAACATTCCATCGTATTCCAGAGGTAGTCTAGAACAGTGGTTAAGAGTTTGAAATCAGGAGCCATATTTACTGGATTGGAAACCCTCTGCTTTCTAGCTCTATGACACTGAAGAAGTCACTTCATTTCTCTATGTTTTAGTTTCATAACCCTACCTCTTAGGGTTGTTGAGAGAATAAAATGAGTTAATATATATACACAAGTAGAATATCAATTGTTATATAGTGAATGACATTTCAATGAGGCATTTTATTAACACAAGAGCTGTTTTACATTTTTTTTCTTTTTATGTTTAATCTCTGAATAAAGTTCATTCTATAAAAATTTATATACTTGTAAAGCACTACAAGTTCTATAAAGCCAGAGACTTTTCTTATCTTGTTTAATATTTTAATTCAGTGCCTAAGAGAGTGCCTGAGTAGGTAGGAATTCAGTATATGTTTACTAAAAAAAAAAAATGACTTTGTTGAATCATGGTTGCAAAATTATAATTTTAGATGTATCAGTGCAATGTTATTGTAGATGCTGGAGTAAAATTATTTTTTCCTGTATCTAAAAGTAAAGTGTCAGTGTTGTCAGGGCCTGATTCAATTATGATGAGTTTTGTGATAAATACCTTATTATTTGAAAGACTATTCCTTGGTATTTATGGTATTTAACTTAACCTGATGATGTGTTAATGCCCAAAATGAACTAGCAGCCATGTTTTAATTAAATTGTTCATTTTATCATTAGGAAAAAAATGTAATAGGTGGAAGGCAATACAAATATATTATGTAGATTCTGTTTTGACTTATAACGTTACCAATATATAAGGAAAATGTTCATATCCTTTGACTTAGTTTACTTCTCATAATACTTTTATCTAATAATAGAGAAACGTGGTAATTAACTGTAACTTCGCTACCCTTCCCATTGGCTAATCAGCGAGATAGGCAAATTAACTGCCAACCAAGATGGTGGCCAGCAGCCAGGCAGCTGAAGCGAACAGGAGGCTTGCTTTCTCCAGTGATGGAGGAAGCCAAGGTTCCCTGCTTGCCGCTGCAGGCCTCTGAGCTGCACTCTAAGAAACAATGTTCCAAATATAGAAGTTAAACAATCCCCAGAAACCTGCTTTCAGCAGTCAGAGCTGGAGCTACCAGGACCACAATAGTGTTGCAATTATAGAACCCAAACAAACCCAGATACCTGCTTTAGGAGCCGAGGTCTCAGAGCTGGAGCCAAGCCTCAGAGATAAAGCCAGCTCTCAGTTCCAGTGACAGCCATAGAAGGTAAATAAATCCCAGAATAAAAACAAGAAAGAAAAACAGGAGAGTTTGGGAGCTTCAGTCACCCGCCAACCTGAAAACGGCCCTCAGCCCCTCACTCAGACTGGCCAGGCACCCCGGTGGGGACCGCCACCCTGAAGGGCGTGACCAGCT
>NW_006290355.1:95716-96117 GCF_000327345.1 Myotis davidii
CCGGCCTCCGCAGCAGCGCTAAGGATGTCAGACTGCAGCTTAGGTCTGCTCCCTGATGGAAGGGGGCATCCCCCGAGGGCTGCCGGGCTGCCCGGCTGCCAGAGGGATTTCTGCTTGCCATCTTAGGCCCAATCCCCCAGGGAGCAGGCCTAAGCCAGCAGGTGGTCATCCCCTGAGGGGTCCCAGACTGAGAGAGGGCACAGGCCGGGCTGAGGGACTCCCTCCCGAGTGCACAAATTTTTGTGCACCAGGCCTCTAGTATTCTATAAAAATAATTGTGCAAAGGCACCTATGAATATGCAAGGCTATCTAATATATAATTTGCTTCAAATATTGAGAAAACTGAAAAATGATTTAAATTTTGTTGTTTAGACTCCTGTCTTTGTGTATTTCTCAGCCCC
>NW_006290355.1:96144-105016 GCF_000327345.1 Myotis davidii
CCCCCCCTTGGGATTGATTTCTACTTTCATACCACTGTGGTCAGAGCAGATAGTATTTCAATCTTCTTAAATTTATTGAGATTTTTTTTGTGTCCTAATATGTGGTCCATCCTAGAAAATGTTCCATGCACAGTTGAAAAGAATATATATTCTGTTGTTTTGGGGTAAAATGTTCAGGGGATATTCATTAAATCCATCTAATCTGGTATGTAATTTAAGGCTGCCATTCCCTTGTTGATTTTTTTCTGGAAGATCTTTCCATTAATGTCATTGAGGTTTAAAATCTCCTGAGATTTATTGTTGATTTCTCCTTTTATATCCATGAAGATTTGCTTTATATAGATGCTCCTATCTTTGGTACACAAATGTTTACAAGGTTTATATCCTCTTGTTACCTTTATCATTATGTAATGTCCTATATATCTTACTATAGCCTTTATTTTAAAGTCTTATTTGGTCAGATATAAGTATTGCTACCTCAGCTCTCTTTTCATTTCCATTGTGTGAAACACATTTTTCCCCTTCCTTTTCTTTTAGTCTGTGTATCTTTCATTCTGAGGTTGATCTTTTATTGACAGCATATATATGGGTATTTTTTCTTATCCATTCATCTACCCTAAGTCTTTTGATTGGAGCATTTATTCCATTTACATTTAAAGTGTTTATTGATAGGTACACATTTATTGCCATGTTATTCTTTTAACTATGTTCCTCTGTTGTCTTTTCCCCCTTTTCTTCTTTTTAAAGATCCTTTAATATTTATTGTAATTCTTGTTTGGTGGTAATAAACTCCTTTAGCTTTTTCTTGGTTTGATGGAGCTTTGAATAAATTTATATATTGTATATTCCCCAAACTACATCATATATTGATTATTTACTATATGCTACTTGTCTTATTGCGTTATTTACTCCTCACACAAACAGTAAGGTGAATATAAATGAACTCTATTTCCCCATATTGCAAATGGAAAAAGTGATAATCAGAATAACTGACTTTTCAAAAAAATTTAAAACTAGGTCCATCAAATGCCAAGGCTCAAGCTCTTAATATTATACTATATTGTAATATCTGGTAGCTTGTAAAGACGTGAAAAGATCAGAGTACCAAATAATGAATAGGTATGATTGCATCTTTCTTATAATTATAGATAGATATACATATATAACCATGTGGTGGTATTGTAGGGGATTTTCATGCCTTACTTTTGCACATCTTTTCTTTAATAAATATATTTGTTCATGTAATTTTTAAGTTATATTTTTCTAATGAACTGATTTGTGCAACTTATTTGATAAATTGCTAGAATCATATTTAGCAACTCAAAGTCAAAGATTATTCTGAGACAAGAAAGAAGAGTGTATACATGCACGCGCGCGTGTGTGTGTGTGTGTGTGTGTGTGTGTGTGTATGCCTATGTATATATACTGCGATTATTATAATGGAAACTATCTAGCTAACTTTTCCAGTTATTGGTATTGAGAGTGAATTTTTTCTACCCTCCATGTTCCTTTGGCTGGTCTAAGAATTAAGTAGATAGAAGATAGATTAACAGGAGAAAATTACATTTACTTTTGTGTATACAGAGCTTCATAAGAATAAGAGGCCAGAAGACAATCAGGCTTATATGCTATCCAAAGCTAAGGAGAAAGGGTAGGTGTCTATGACTTCAAATGGGAGGAAGACAATAAGAAGATGGGAAGAGGAAATTTTTGGTAAACAAATGTTTGCCATGCCTTTTGGAACCAAATGGACACAGAGAGGATTTAAACAAGAAAGCCTTGCTGAGCTCCCCACAGCTTATCACACCTCGCCCATATTTTTTGTAGTTATTTTTGGATAGTTCTCTTTCCTAGACCAAGGCTTCTAAAGAAATTCTTTTAGGCAGTTAAAGGGGAGGTAAAAAGCTCTTCTTGAGTCATTTGTTTCTGAAAAATAATCAGCCTAAAATTATCCTAATGGTAAAAAGTCATATTTTTGTGTGGCAGAATTCTGCTACCCTATAGTGGCTAATGTGTTCCATTAAGTTTATTTTAATAAATGAAATAATTAACTTCTTACACAGAACAGCTCTATTATATGACACATAAAAGCCTGTCAGTAGTGAATACAGTTAACTGGAGCATGGTTTGCATAGGGAACTCTAAGCTCAATTGCAAGTTTGTACTTTGTTTACCATAATCTGCATGAAATAATTTTATAATAATGATAATAGTGAAATCACTGTCCATCTTTTGATCAAGTTTCTGAAGAGATCATCATAATATTTAATACATAAATTTAATTCAATTCATATTTATGGAGCATATGCTATCTGCCAGATATGGGGGAAACAAAACGATGATTCTTCCCCCTGTGAAGTACACTGTGTGGTGATAGAAAGGAGTATTCCATGCAAGTTGATCATTTAGTGAAAAATATATTATAGGAAGTTGAAAAGTGATCAAGTAAATGGCTTTTTAAAAAATTTGGTTATAGGTACTAGGTACCAGAAAAATGTTGTTAGCACCCAGGGCAGGCTGCCCCAAATATTCCACAATGGTATATCAATTACTTTAAATTAAAGTTTTTGACAATCACCCCATGCAAGAAGGGCATGGTGATCCTCCTTTGTCTCCTTTAATGTAGTAAATAAATCTCCCCTGTGAAAGTTGCCTTCCTTGCTCTGGGTTGGTGATACTGGCTGGAAAACTGCTTTTTACCCTGGAACTGCTAGAGATGAAGAAATCCTGAGACATCTGAAAAATGCCAGCAGAAATTAAAAGTTCTTACCATGTTAGCTTCCTGGAATCTCTGGTCCAATGGAAATGAAAAAGTGTGAGTCCTTTCTCTCTTAAATTTTAGATTAGCAGGGAAAATATTTTTGAAACCAATTACATGGGCATAAGCAACTTTGGTAAAGGTTTGGGTAAGTACTCTTGTTTTCTGTTGATCTTTCTCCCATGGTGATCATTATTTTCTTTTGTCTTCATTCTCCACCAGCCAGAGGATGCATATGCATTTGGCAGACAGTTTAGTAGGCTGTAGATCCCAGCTTGGGGAATATAAAAACCGTATTCTGTTCAAAGGGGCAGTGGAACATGTGATTCCTCGCATTTTGGAACAACTACAACAGGGCCCTCACCCTAGCTGGTTTTTCTCAGTGGATACAACTTCCACCTGTGGACTGAAAGGTCCCGGGATGATTCAAGTCAAGGGCACATGTCTGTGTTGTGGGCTCTATCCCTAGTAGGGGGTAGCCAATCAATGGTTCATCATTTGTTTCTATCTCTCTCTCCCACTCTCCCTTCCTCTCTGAAATCCATAAAAATATATTAAAAAAATAAAAATAAAACAGGCCCCTCATCTCTCTTAGGCTAACAATGGGAGTAAATTTTCTGAATATTGTTAGAGTTGTCACCTCTTGCATATTTGATTAAGCCATAAAAGGCTTATTGTTTTGAGATTAATGAGATTAATATATTCCACTTTTCAATGGCCACATGATGGATACTTTGAATTGGAAAAAGTCCCAAAATGAAAAGAAAAAAAACATTAGAGACCCTTCATATTTGTATAAGAGCTAGCTATTAAGACTCCCTTAATCAGATAGGAAAACAGAAATGAGAACAAATATTAACATCCACTTTAACTCCATCTCTTTATTTTCTTAAAAAATATATTTGCATTAATTTCAGAGAGGAAAGGAGAGGAAAGAAAGATAGAGACATCAATGATGAGAGATAATCATTAATTGGCTGCCTCCTGCACATCCCCTACAGAGGATCTAGCTTGAAACCCAGGCATGTGCCCTGACCAAGAATCAAACCATGACCTCCTGGTTAATAAGTAGACACTAAACTGCTGAGCCATACTGGCTGAGTGATCTCTTTGCTTTTATACATTTGTATTGTAAAAAAAAAAATCAGGATATTGGAAGAATAGTTTTCTGGCACTTAAGGGGAAAAGCAAAGAGAGAAAATTAATACAATAGCTTAACTTAGAGACTTTCTAACACAATAAAAAGAACAAAAAAAAATAGATTTAAAACAAAAATCTAACATAAATTCCCCTTCCTAAAAACTACTCAACTCATCAATTCCCCAGGCCCTCCTACAAATAATAAGAAAATAAATAATCTGGAGGCCAATATTCAAGGGCTAACAAAAAAACAAATCTCTATAAAACCAGAAAGAAAACACTAGAGCAATTCAAAGCCCACCTCTCCTTACCAACACCCAATCTCTTCTATTTATCTCAAAATGCTTTCAGATATCATAGAAGACTTAAAGGAAGGAAAAATTTATACAGAGATTGTCTTGAAATTCCTAGAAAGAAAAAAAAAAACCTCAAATTTCTTCTCTGTCCCTTGAAGTTATAAATTTTACCATGTCTTTAAAATATAAACACCCAGGAAATAATTCGCAGTTGCCTGTAACTAAACCCAATTAACTCAATTGGTAGAAATTGAAACAAAAGTGGAAGAAAGGGCCTCTTTAAAAGTGCCCTACATACTGTGAACACACCAACAATAAAAGGTTGTTCTTGGTCCCACATGGCTCATGGTCTGGTAGAGTAATCACAAGATGATTAACAATATAATTCTTGTGAAAGGTGTAATGGAGCCTAAACTATTTGAGGCAATGGGAGGAGAGCTAAATTTTTTTTTGTTTCATCTATGACAAGCAGAATATGATGCAGTGAGGAAATGATTCTCTTGAAAATATTTCTGTTTTATTTCAACACCATTTTCATTCATTAGTACTTAAATCTAGTCCAGGTTCCTTTTTTAGAGGCCAAAAACACCACTACAGGTATTGCAATATCAAAATAGTGCAGTCCAAAATGTTTCTTTATATCTTGAAATTACTAAAGCATTTTTCCCTACGAGTCGGAAAGTAGAGAGCAGAAAATCCATGTAAGTGATGCCAGAAATCAGTCATATACTGGTGATTAGACACCCAGACTTTTAAACTAGAACCTCAAGCTTCACCAGGTTTCTCCAAAAAAAACTCCTTGGACAAACTTTAGCCCAAGGTTTTGGTGTTTGAGAGCCAATGTTATTGAGGACTGAATTACTGCAATTGGAAATCTCAGCAACTCAAAACTCAATGTGGCCCCATTACTGACTATCTCTGCCTTTCTTTCAGACCTCATCTATTTCTTCTAAACAGTAAAATTGCTGTGATGATGGATTGGAAATGGACAGAAAATGAAAAATAATTTATTTCAGCAACACCCTTCATCTGAACTACTGTAAATGTAATGATTCACTCCTTCTTGTCTTGCTCAAGCTCCTTGCTCTCAGATAAGTTATCTTAGTTTCAAATCCATTTATCAGACTGGTTAACATTTTCAGACTCCTCAATTCATTTACCAAGTCAATAAAGTTGAAACTCCTTATTATGGTACATGAAGTTCTTTATGCCAACCTGTCTAGTCATATCTTTTTTTGTACCACAGCTCTTGGGATCACTTATCTATCTTTCATTACCCAGTTTGATGGTTAAATGATACTATCCCCCAAATAAAGATAATCTTTTACACCTTTGTAACCCCATCCTCTGCCTACATTTATCTATAAAATTTTGAATCTTGCTATCCAACTAATGACTCCAAATTCGGAAGGTTTTTTACTTAGTTGTCTTTGAAAAAAAGTGTTAGTAACATTACACCTATAACATTATACTGAATAGATTTTTATTGAATGAATTGATGAATGCCCTGAGCAAATAGAGATTGGATCTAAAGATTTTGCATAAAGGGATGTCTATGTAGGAAGAGAAAAAATTCTGGATCCATCTGTGTAAGCACAATTCTGGTGGAAAAGATATAAGATCATATTCTAGTATCCTAAGGCAAAATTTGGACTTTTGAAAAAAAAATTGAAAATGTATTATGATAGCTAGAAAAAAATAGGCCATAACAGGTCTATTTTTTTCTTCGTATGTGAATCTTTACATGTCAAGAGAGAAGAAAAGATAAAATTGAAGAGATAATGGTTTGGGAAAATAGTTAAAACAAGTGCTTCATATTAGTAAAGTAGTATTAAGAAATGTACATCAAGAAATTGAAGCACAGCTCAAGGCTTATTTCTTTACACAGTGCAAGTATTTCTGGTGCAATTATGGCAGGGCACCCAAAATTGATGTTCTCTCCATTAAAGACCCCATACATGCAACAGGGAAATCAAATCACTCTCCTAAGTGCTGTGGTGTGATGAGATTGGCAATCGAAAGCTAAAACTAACTCTTTGTGAAGGGAAGGAAACAGGCATTTTATCCTCAAATATTGGTGAATAAAGCCACTGGTGGGTATGTGCCATAAGCCCCCAGTAATAAGGTGACTGCCTCTGTCCCACTTGCACTCTGAAACTGAAAGAAAGGATCACGTTTAAACAGTGAGGCCTTGCAATTTTTATTGTACACTTATTTTAATGTTGTTTGTACTCTTTGTGTAACCACATTAGATTGCCAATTACTAAACTGGGGTATTTCATGGAGGGCATAGGCAAAAAACCTTGCCCTCATCTAGTAGACAGAGTTAAGCAAATAAATGGGGAAAATACATAGTGCATCATTTGGTTACATATGGGAAAAATCAAGTGGAAAGGAATGGAAGAGAGTGCAGGGTGGGAGTTACCTCACTGTCCCTGAGCCACATGTGGATTAGAATCAAGAAGTCCTATCCCTCCTGTGATAATTATTGTAAATCAAGAAAGTGGTCATAATATATTTGTTTTGATGATCTCAAGGTAAACAATAAACATTAGACTGTGAATGGTGATGATGAACGGAGGGGGAGGTTCTTAGTAGAAGTTCTTGGTCACCCTCTCACTGCTTCAATAGGCATGTAGAGATCTGAAATTGGTCAGTCTTAACCAGATTAAGGAAACTCCTGGACTTCTGTTATGGAGGCAGGAGAAGATTTGGTAAGAATGTTCTGATCTGGATCCATTTGAGGTTAAGGACTCACCCTTGGTCAAGTTCAAAATGTCTGGAAGATAGGGTATCAAAAAATAACCGGGCTAAAACTTTGCCATTGCTTGTGTTATAATTTAATTCCATATTTTCAAAGTTCAAATAAGAGGTCCTCTGACTCAAAAAAATGTTCTTTCATTGAGATAAATGTTGAGTCACAGAATTGAAAAATTGTCCTGGGGAGAAGATCCTGGGGCACACTACTTCTATGCTCTCTTAAGAGTCCTTGCTGAGAGTGAAATTAACTGAATAGAATTGATAAAGAAATGTCACATAATTCTTATCTATGAGAGAAGTTTATTACTAAAGTTGCATCAACAAAAGCCGTAATTTACGCTTTCTATCTCGTCTCTATATACTCTAAGCACATAATTTTGGAAGTAAGTCTCAGGAGTCAGGTAGATAATGTAACAAATTTTAATTAACAGATTAGGAAGAAAAATGCCTCATGCAACCAAATAACTAAAGCCATTTCCAGCATAAGGATACCCATTTGAGCAGCTACAATTTTTTTTAATCCTCACCTGAAGATATTTTTTCCATTGATTTTTAGAGAGAGCAGAAGAGAGAGGGAAAGACAGACAGAAAGAAATATCGATGTGAGAGAAACTCAGCATTGGAGAATTGAACCTGGGATCTTTTGGTCCACAGGCCAATGCTCTATCCGCTGAGCTGAAACAGCTAAAATTTGTTGAGTCTCTGAGAAAATTCAAGATGGTCAAACACCAATGTGGTTACCTTTAACTTGGGAGATTTTATTATTATCATGACACTGTATATGGAATGAAGCTATCACAAGGGAGATACAGTAGGTAACAACTCAGGCCTGTTCAATGATGTAGATGTTTGAGCAAGATTTATAAAGTTCCAAGAAATCAGTTTTCCTACATGTCACAATCCTTTGTCACTTTCAACTTCAACATAGCACACCACCAAAATCCCTTCCATTATCAGAGAAGATGGGATGAATATGTGTACCATTACAACTTCAAAAACCCTTAGTTAATAAATGTTCGTTGGGTGCTCATGGGCACCTGTTCTGTGGCTATGCTCTATGAATCAGCATTGTAGTTTTCTGCACCTTTCTAGACATCTTGACACATCTTTTCTCCATGTACAGAATGATTACAAGATTAGGGATAGTCTACATATTTACCAAGAAAATGGTGAACATCATTGTAAGCAGAAGGAAAGTAGGTTATTAAGAAATGGCTTGTTTTGCCCTAGCTGGTTCGGCTCAGAGGATAGAGCATCAGCTTGCAGACTGAAGGGTCCTAGGTTCAATTCCAGTCAAGGCACATGCCTGGGTTGTGGGCTTGATCCCCAGTAGAGGACATGCAGGAGGCAGCCAACTGATGATTCTCTCTCATCATTGATGTTTCTATCTCTTCCTCTCCCTTCCTCTCTGAAATCAATAAAAATATATTTTAAAAAAAGAAATGTCTTGTTTTACTGGTTAAGAAAGTGCAGGGTAGAAGACTATTTTATTGCCTAAATATATATAAAATATATATGCTAATAAAAGGGTAATATGCTAATTAGACCAGATGTCTTCTGGACAATTTTCCAGATGTCCTTCCCAGCAAAGCCATGGTGGCAGGGCCAAGGCAGAGGTGGTTAGGGTTGATCAGGCTGGCAAGGGAGAGCAGTTAGGGGGATCAGGCCAGCAGGGAAGGGCCATTAGGAGATCAGGCCAGGAGGCAGGTGAGCGGTTAGAAGCAAGCAGTCCCAGATTGCAAGAGGGATGTCCAACTGCTGGTTTAGGCCTGATCCCTGTGAAACATCCCCCAAGAGGTCCCATATTGGAGAGGGTGCAGACTGGGCTGAGGGGATCAGCACACCCCCTCCCCCCCATACAAGTATTTTGTGCACCAGGCCTCTAGTATATATATATATTAAGGACATTTGAAAAAGG
>NW_006290355.1:105414-109931 GCF_000327345.1 Myotis davidii
CCTTTAGGCTGAGGGTCCCCACTGGGGTGCCTGGCCAATCTGGGTGAGGGGCTGAGGGCCATTTTCAGGCTGGCAGGCGACTGAAGCTCCCAGCCTCTTTTTTTTTTTTATTATTCTGGGATTTATTTACCTTCTATAGCTGTCACTGGAGCTGAGAGCCAGCCTCAGCTCTGAGGCTGTGGCTGGCTGAAAGCAAGTATCTGGGTTCGTTTAGCTTCTATAATTGCAACATTGTTTCTTAGAGTGCAGCTCAGAGCAGGTCTGCGGCATGCGAGGAACCTTGGCTTCCTCCATCACCGGAGCAAACAAGCCACATCTTTCGCTTCAGCTGCCTGTCTGCCGGCTGCCATCTTGGTTGGCAGTTAATTTGCATATCGCCCGAATTAGCCAATGGGAAGTGTGTCGGAGGTACAGTTAATTACCCTATTTGTCTATTATTAGATAGGATATACACACAAATGACCTAAGAGTTGTTATTTGTTATGATTACTGAAATATCTGGAATTATCTTCCTTGAAATAAAACTAACATTAGACAGTTTTGTCTTGTGCTAAATGAAAGACGCATACATCCTTTCCTGGGAGGATATAGCAGTGACACCTCCATTGGGAAACTTTAGACTTTTATCAGTCAGAAATAAGAGACTCAGAGTGGGAGCAGGATGAAGATATGGGGTGTGGGGTGGTAAGGACATTTGAAAAAGGAGTGTTCTAAAAAATGATGTAGAGTTTGAAAAGTATAAATCATGCCAGGCGACAGTAATTTGATCAGTTTGCATTGAGTGAAAGTTTCAAACAGGGGAAAAGTAAATTAGGAACAGATTGTGTGAGTCTTTGAATGCTAGAAGGTTGTAAGCTACATTTAGGATTTCCAGCCGTAAGTGATCAATGTCAGATCTGATTCTTGTGCTTTATTTATCATTACACAGTGAATATCATCATCTTTTTCCAAATAAAAGCTACCTTTAGATCAGTGCTTCTCAACCTTCCTAATGCCATGACCCTTTAATACCGTTCCTCATGCTGTGGTGACCCCCAACCATAAAATTATTTTTGTTGTTACTTCATAACTGTAATTTTGCTACTGTTATGAATCGGAATGTAAATATCTGATATGCAGGATGTATTTTCATTGTTACAAATTGAACATAATTAAAGCATAATGATTAATCACAAAAACAATATGTAATTATATATGTGTTTTCCTATGGTTTTAGGCGACCCCTGTGAAAGGGTCGTTCAACCCACAAAGGGTTCGCGACCCACAGGTTGAGAACCGCTGTTTTAAATGATCACTTTGTATAGTAGAAACATTGGTCTTGGGAGGTCCTACGCCTTTTTCTGATGTGTTTAAAGTTTCACATATTCTCTAGACTAAACAACTACAATATATCTTTCTATATGTCATTACTACTTGTTGTTTTAACATATTTTCCATCACTTTAATATCCTTCTATTCAGAGTTTATATAAGAATGTCCGTCAAAACTATATACATAACTATATTAGAGTGAGATGGAAAAAATAACTTATTTCAAAAAGGCACCAAGATCATTCCATTGTTAATTCTTTCCACAAATACTGAAATAATTTAACTCTCAGGAGTACCATTAATTGACAAGCACACAGTGACAGAATGTGTTATTAGCTCTTTGAGCTAATTTGTATCGATCCAAAAAAATGTCAGTGGAAACTGCTATTGCAAAGCCATCTCCTTCAAACTGCTCATGAATTTTATGTCAAAATTTCTAAAGAGGACAATCTGAGGAATGAAACATAAAATCTAGCAACTTTTAAATGAAAACGTTCTCTTTTGTTAAATCACGTGTATCACGTAGCTTAAAACGATCCAAGAAGCCACAGTGAGACTGAGAAAAAGGGTGGAGACACAAAATGGGCTGGCCCCACTCTCACAGGCAGCTGCAAAGTGTCTCCCTGAAAAAGGTTATCTCTCAACCCCATGCTAGGCTCCCCAACCCAGAGAACCAGAGCTAGGAAGAGGACTGTGGAAATTAGCAGAAAGTCTGTTCACTAGGGAGAAATGGGAGTCTGCTCTAGACCCAGGTGCCCTTTTAAAGCGCTAATGCACAAAATCTCATTCACAACCACTCACCTGGGCTCCATGAAGCATGTACTAATTTCATTCCAATTTTCCATAGTACTACATACTGTAGTATGGAGCAGAAAGAACACAAACATAAAGAAGAAAACTAAGTAGATTAGAACAATTATGATCTGAGTACAAATCTAACAAATATTTATTATTTTATTTTAAAGTCTATGTTGCCTCTGTTGCCTGTAAAATAAGATTGTAATTTCCTAACATGGTTTCTGTGGTTCATCATGACATGAGACCTGACAGTCTCCCTAGTCTCAATTACCATTATACTCCTAGACATACCCCATTATCTAACATGACCCAAATCCACATGATTATATAGACACTAGAGGCCAAATGCATGAAATTCATGCAAGAGTAGGCCTTTGCAGCTATGGATGCCTGGATCGCTCCCTTGCAGCCTTGAGCAGCTGCCTCAATCCTGCGGCTGCAGCCCTCGCTTCCTCCTGGAAGGACATCCAGAAGGACCTCTGGTCTAATTAGCATGTTATGCTTTTATTATTATTATTGATTATATTTTTTACATACATAGGACGTTGTACATTCTAAGACTCTGCCTTATTGAGTAAAACTGGTTAAATTTTTGATTGGTGAAATTTCTCTTTTCAGTCTCAGACCAAACAACATGGCTTTATTTTCCTTATTCCTCCAGAGATACAGTGGCCCTATCTCTGTGGTACCACAACCCATAGTTTATACCTTGAAGCACATTTTATTGTAAATAGGACAAGATATATAATTTGCACAACCAAGTAAAAAGTGAAAACTTGAGGTCATTTTAAAAGTTAATAATTTTAAGACAACAGCAGCAGTGCATTAAACTAAGCATAAGATTCTTCTAAGCTGTGCCCATGAAGTTGACACTGATTGTAAATTGATTTTTATTTCTTTTATATTAAGTTATCTTTATTATTGAAAGTATTTCAGATGTCCCCTATCTTTCCCCCATTGACCCCCTTCACCCCACATGTTCTTCTACTTCCCTTAGGTGTGTGTGGGATATTTTATTTATCCATCTGCATTGCACACTATACACATAGCAGGTTCTCAAAAAATATTTATTAAAAGTAATGGAATGGGTTTTTTGGCTCTCTGAGGTGTCAGATGCACCCTGTTATATTTTTATCACATTTTCCTTACTCTAGCACTTTTTTTTATATATGGTTTGCATCATTCTCAACATCTGCAGTTGGACAGGCTGCAGAGAAAGGATGTAGTTTTACTCCTTCTCTTTAAAAAATATGGTGCTGCTAGAGACTTTGTCATTTCCAAGACGAAAAGCTATCTTTTTGTTCTATTCTGTGTTTTCTTTTTCTTCTATCAATCTTTGTCCAGGAATCTCAGAAAGAACAGCCCTCAAGTGTGTCATGGTATCCAATACATTTGATTTCTATACTTTAATACCTTGAAATATGGATTGTTAAATTCAGTGTATATAAAACCTATGAAGTACAGTGAAAATTAACACAACAGTACACCAACATGGGAAAAATCATGAAAGAGAACACTAGAGTGGCCTAAGGATTTCAGAAACATCAAAACTATCAAAGTATTAGAAAAGAACTAGGACAACTGTAGGATGATAGGAAAAATGAAAGAAGAAAGCACACTATAAACTGTGATGCAACTAGTGATATTGTTCTTTATGGTGCCCAGTGCTTACTATTGGCTCATTGATGAGCTATAGATGATAAAAAAAAAAAAGGAGATTCTTGATGACTTGATAGCTGCGATTTATTTCCACTTTGTAATTCTGTGATAAGTTATCCCAGATGCTTTCCATTTATTTAATTTTTTTTTATTTCATCAAAAATTTGTAGTTTCAGGGAGAAACCAAGATGGCAGCATAGGTAAACACCTTAAATTGCTGCTTCACACAACCACTTCAAAAATACAACTAAAAGACAAAACAGACATCATCCAGAACCACAGGAAGGCTGGTTGAGTGGAAATTCTACAACTAGAAGGAAAGAGAAAAGCACACTGAGACTCAGTGGAGGTGCAGAAGTAAAGTGCAGAGGTACGGAGGCGCATGTGGAAAGGGCTGGGAACTGAGGACGCAGTTGTCTTTTTCAATCGGGAGTGAGTCTCAAGCTCCCGACTGTTCTGAACTCCAGTTCCGGGCAAGTCTCTGGGGACCCAGACTCATATGGAGAAAAACTGGACTGTCTGGCAGAGAACGGAACTCGAGGGCAGCTTTCTCTAAGAGGTGCTTGCAGCGATTACCACAGGACACTGAGACCTGGGACCTCTTAGGGTAGGACTGAGGAATAGCCTTAGCTATGTGCTCTGCCTTGTTGATTCCCTGAGACCCCGCCCTACCCAAGCTGTGTGCAGAGGCTTTTGCATATGAATGGCCTGGCCCTTTCAATCTAAAATTACCTAACAAACTGCAGCTGA
>NW_006290355.1:110802-112840 GCF_000327345.1 Myotis davidii
GGAAGTGACTGACAATTCTCGGGTAGGAGGGAAGGGGTTTGGGGGTGGGGGAAGAGACTGGACAAAAATTGTACACCTATGGATGAGGACAGTGGGGGTGGGTAAGGGTAGAGGGTGGGGTGGGAACCAGGTGGAGGGTTCTATGGGGGGGGAGACGAACAACTGTAATAATCTAAACAATAAAGATTAAAAAAAATTGTAGTTTCATTGTATATATTTTGCACTTCCTAGGTAAAATATATTCTTGAATATATTATTCTTTCTGATGTTATCATAAATGGGATTTTCCTAATTTCTTTTTCAGATTATTTATTTTCAATGTATACAAATACAACTGAATTTTGGAGGTTGACCTTATATCCTGCAACTGTGTTGAATTTATTAGCTCAGTTTTTCTTAAAGTTCATATGTATATGTGGATTTTTTAAGGTTTTCTTCGACTAGGGATAGTTTTACTTATTATTTCTCTATTCAGATAGTTATTTTTTTTTCTTGCCTATTTTCTCCAATGCAATGTCAAATAACAATGGCAAAAGCTGGCATCCTGGCCTTGGTCCTAATCTTAAAAGGCAAGCTTTTAATCTTATACCATTGAGTTTAATATTCACTGTGATATTTTTATGAATGGCTTTAATCATGTTGACAAACTATTCCTATATTGTTGAATATTTTTATGGTTAAAAGGTGTTGAGTTTTGTCAAATGTATTCTATGCATTAATTAAAATGATAATTTTTGGTCTTCATTTTATGAATATGATGTGTTATATAGATTAATTTTTGTATGTGAAACTACTCTTGCATTTCTGGGATAAATCTCAATTGATTATGGTGTGTAACCCTATATAATAAAAGGCTAATATGCAAATTGTCCCCTTGACTGGGAGTTCAACCGAGAGTACAACTTGGGGGCCCCGGCCCTTGCCCTCTCATCCCAATCAGGGACAGGCTGGCTGGACCCCACCCATGCATGAATTTATGCACCGAGACTCTAGTATTTTTAATATTAATGTACTGCTGTATTCAGTTTTCTAGTACTTTGTTGAGAATTTGTACATCAATATTCATAGGAGATAATATTTTATAAACTTATTTTCTTGTGATTTCTTTGTTTAGCATTGGTAGAAGGATGATGCTGGCCTCATGGGATAACTTAAAAGCATTCTCTCCTCTTCTAATTTATGGAAGATTTTGAGAAGGATTGGTGTTAATTCTTCTTTAACTGTTTCTAGAATTCACTAGTGAGAACCTCTGGTCCTGGAACTTTTTTGTTGTTGTTGGGAGGTTTTTCATTACTAATTTTTTTGCCTATTCAGGTTTTTTATTTATTTGTGGATCAGTTTTGTTAGTGTGTATGACTCCAGGCATTTTTCTAATTTGTTGGCATATAATTGTTTGAAGTATTATAAGTATTATTTCTGTAATGTTGCTAATAATGTATCTACTTTCATGTCTGATTTTTTAAATTCAAGTCTTCTCTCTTCTCCTGGTCAGTCTAGGGAAATGTTGGTCAATTTTGATGATCTTTTAAAAGATCAGGTTCTAATCTGTATTTCATTTATCTCCATCCTAAATTTTATTATTTCTCACTTCTGTTACTTTTGGATTTAACTTGCTCTTCTTTTTCTAGTCTCTTAAGGTGTAAAGTTAGGTTATTAATTTGGAATCTTGCTTCTTTTCAATGTAGGCATTTATGGCTATAAATTTCCCTTTGATTGCTGATTTTCCTGCATTCCATAAGTTTTGGTATGTTGTGTTTTTATTTTTATATATTTCAAATTGTTTTCTAAATTCCCTTGTGATTTCTTCTTTAACCCATTGGTTATTTAAGAGTGTGTTGTGTAATTTCCAAATACTTGTGAATTTTCCATATTTCCTTCGATTACTGATTTCTTCTTTTAAAAATTATTTTATTGCTTAAAGTATTACAAAGAGTATTATACATGTCTCATTTTTTTTCTCCCCTTGACCTTCCCCTAGCCTCCCATACCCACCAGTGTCTTGTGTCCATTGGTTATGCTTATATACATGCATACAAGC
>NW_006290355.1:113351-119249 GCF_000327345.1 Myotis davidii
TATAAACGTTGGAGATTGAACGCTTATTGGTGATAACATTGGCAAATATGTTCTCCCATGCAGTGGGCTTTCTTGTTCTTTTGTTGATGGTTTCTTTTGCTGTGCAGAAGCTTTTTATCTTGATGTAGTCCCATTTGTTTATTTTCTCTTTAGTTTCCAATGCCCTAGGAGCTGTATCAGTGAAGAAATTGCTTTGGTATATGTCCGAGATTTTGTTGCCTTTGAATTCCTCTAGTATTTTTATGGTTTCCCATCTTACATTTAAGTCCTTTATCCATTTTGAGTTTATTTTTGTGTATGGTGTCAGTTGGTGGTCTAGTTTCATTTTTTTGCATGTATCTGTCCAATTTTCCCAACACCATTTATTGAAGAGACTGTCTTGACTCCATTGTATGTTCTTGCCTTCTTTGTCAAATATTAATTGAGCATATTGGTTCGTGCCGATTTCTGGGCTCTCTATTCTATTCCACTGATCTATATGTCTGTTCTTGTGCCAGTACCAGGCAGTTTTGAGAACAGTGGCTTTGTAATACAGCTTGATATCTGGTATTGAGATCCCACCTACTTTGTTCTTCTTTCTCAGGATCACTGCAGCTATTCTGATTTCTAATTTTAATGTGTCTTGCTGTGAATATCTTTTAGTTTATCTACCTAAGTTTTATCCAACTTCTTAAATGTACAGATTAATTCTTTTATCAAATTTGGGAAGTTCTTCACCATTATTTCTTTAAATATTCTTTCTGTCCTGTTCTTCTCGTCTTTTGATACTTCCATTAGACATATATTGTTGTTCTTGACAGTGTTCCTTTAGTTTCTCAGTTTCTGTTTGTCCTTCCTTTTATCGTACTGCTTCTTTTGCTATTCTTGTCCTCACAATGGATCATCTCAATGAACATATTTTTAATTTTACTGGTTTTTTTCTTCCGTTTGCTGAAATCTATGTTAAACACCTATAATAATTTTTTTAAATTTCTTATTGTAATTTTTGACTCCCTAATTTCTACTTGGTTCCTTTTTACAATTTATATTTCATAATTGATATTCTCTATTTGGGACATTCTTCCAATTTCATTTTTTCCGTTTAACTGATTTTCTTTAGCTCTTTAAGCATATTTAAACTAACTAATTTAAAATCTTTGTCTATTAAATCCAATGTTGAATATTCTCAGGGAAATTTTTATTAATTTCTTTATTTTTGTGAATGGAGTATATTTTATTGTTTCTTTGCATGTTTCATAATTTAAATTTTTGTTTGAAAACTGGACATTTGGAAAACTATTATGTGACAACCCTGAAAATTATATTCCTCTCTTCCTTAGGGTTTGTTGTTGCTGCTTATGTGGTTTTTGTTGTTTACTGACTTTTCTTTACTAATTATGTAGTGTCTGTATTCTTTTCTACGTGTGGCCAATGGAGTCTGTGTTTCATTACATGAGTTGCCAGGTACTAATCTGAGAAATTTTCTTAAATACCTGGAATGAAAGCAAACCAAACCAAACCAAAAATTCTACCAGTCTTTGTAAATTGGATCTGTGTTGGGGAACCCCTTCATTGTTTAGCCAGGCAGTTTTCAACTCTACCTTAGCCTTCAATTCCTGGTTGCACAGAGCCTGAAGGTGAGCCAGTGATGAGAGCTAATGATCTTCTTAGGTCATTTCTGAGAATTTATCCAGTCATGGCATTCATGTAGTCTTCCAGAGTCCCCAGAATATGTAAGAGCTTTTGAAATACTTTATTCTCCAACTATTTCCTTCCCAAGTCTCTTCTGTTTTAGGTTTTTTGGTATATTTCTTACCCCAAGTGTTGTCTTTTATTCCAGGCAGCAGCATCTAATATATTTGCCTTAAAGTATTTTTTTTTTTTTTTTACAAACACTGCCTCGGGAGATAAGTCAATCCAAGGAAACTCTGAGACAGGCAAAACAAAGGAAAGCATTTAAGACAATCCTTCAGGGAGCCATAACCAAGGTCAAAGCACACAATGAAAATTCTTTGAGAAGAAAATCCATGTTGCTTCCTCTGGTGTTAGCAACTTTCACTTTTAATGCACTCTGCCATTCAAAGTCAGTGCCTCACTGAGTTGTGGGAGATAATAACAGAATAAATTTAAATACCACAGAGCTATTTCACCAAAATTCAGCAGTCTTTTTCTTCACTAAGCATTTCCTTGGTTGTTATAGCTTTAGATTGGATTACAGAGTCCCAAAAAGTTGACTCTGTTATTGTCAGCTTTTCTGTTGGCTTTGTGACGAGTTGGCATTTTGGCCCTAGCTAGTTTGGCTCAGTCGATAGAGTGTTGGACTACGGACCAAAGGGTCCTGGCTTTGATTCCAATCAAGAGCCCATGCCTAAGTTGCAGGCTTCTCCTCAGCCTGGGCCCTGGTTGGAGCACGGGCACGAGGCAACCAATCAATGTGTTTCTTTCACATTGATATTGCTGCCTGTCTCTCCCTCTCTCTTCTACTTTCTCTAAAAATCAATGGAAAAATATCCTCAGATGAGGATTAAAAAAAAAAGAGTTGCCATTTTTTATTTCCTTCCTCTCCCAGACATCAATATTATTACTTTTAATTATTTATTGTTGCACATTGAAGAATAATATAGATGTCTATACACTGAAATTGCTTAAAATTTCAAATATGCACTGATTACCTTTCATTGTGTGTCTCAGTCTCTGGTAAAACAGATGAGGATACACTAATAAGTTTAGACAACTTTTACTGAGGGATTACTGCAGATCAGGCATTGTACTAAGCGAGTTGCATGTCTTAATTTAGGCAATCTCCACATCAATCTTGGAAAGTGGTTATTTTCATGTACATTTTCCAGATAATAAAAATAAAGCACAGTGATGTTGAGTGACTTGCCCAAAGTCACACTGATACCGTTGTCATTTCTAGAATACAATAAGGATGCCAGCTTTTCCAATGTGCCATCCTCTGGACATCATCTATGTCACCTCCCAGAGATACCAGACTGATTGGACTTTGAAAAATTCCTATTACCTTTCACTTTTGCTCCTCCTTAAGAGAGGACCTCTGAGCCTTGGGATAGGCAGGACTATGCCCCTCTGATAGCATGAAGCAGTTACAAGAAAATGGAGACCTCATCTATTTATCCTTTGTAAGATAACAAATAGGTTCATTCTCTCTAAGAGGGGAATGATACTATTATATCAGCTAGTTATTAATAATAGAAAAGGAGCAGAGGGGGAGGGCCAGACACTATAGGCATGCCATTTGAGAATCTTCCCCAAGGGGAGTATAAAGCCCAGTAAAGTTGGGATGACATAGGAAAGGTACTTTCCTGTCATTCCACATGGGAACAGAAATGGTTGGCCAGAATGGATATGGCCACTGCAAGTGCTCAAACGTTTAGGAATACATATTCTCCTAAACAAAGAAGTTCACTCTCGCCTGGCCAGTGTGGTTCAGTGGTTGAGTGTCAAAACAGGAAAAGAAGAGGTTGCTGGTTTGATTTCTGGTCTGGGCACATGCCCAGGTCATGGCTCAATCTCCAGTAGGGGTGCGTACATGAGGCAGCCAATTGATGAAGTTCCTCACTCATCAATATTTCTATCCTTCTTTTCATCTCCCTTCCTCTCTAAAATCAATAAAAACATTTTTAAAAAAGTTCACTCTCTCAGGGTTCTTGTGCTTTTGGGACACTTGTTGCCCCTGTGCTCTTGACTCACTCTTGGCTTCCTGGTATTTGTCATATGGCCCATGGCCATGTGGACTCCACACATAATGCACTAATGCAGCGGTTCTCAACCTGTGGGTCGCGGCCCGTGTGGTGGTCGAACAACCCTTTCACAAGGGTCGCCTAAGACCATCCTGCATATCAGTTATTTACATTACGATTCATAACAGTAGCAACATTACAGTTATGAAGTAGCAATGAAAATAATTTTATGGTTGGGTCACAACATGAGGAACTATATTTAAAGGGCCAGAAGGTTGAGAACCACTGCTAATGGATTGCAGCTAGCTTGATGCTATATTGGACTATGCAAATATGGAATAGAAACTCTGGACACTGGCTCTGATTTTAGCTCTACTGAAACACCAACTACACTTCTTTTATGACTGGACTTATGGAAATGGACTTTGGAAACCCAGAGGTGTAATTCCACAGAAATAAAGCTTTCTACTACATCACATCCTCCAGTGTAAGTCTCAGAAAATTCATTTTCTCAGGATATCTCAAGAACTCCACCCCCAGCACCAACTGGGAAAGATGAGGCACACTTTCCACTGATAGTAACACTGCTATTAAAGACATGACCTTAGGATTTGAACCCAAATGCTCTGCTTCAGACCTGTGCTTTGGACTACTATCCTCAACTACCAATTCTATAAAAAAAATTAGTTATCAATTAAGAATAATAAGAAACACGTTAATGCCAAACTGTTTGTTTGGCTGGAGTAATTTGTTTTCTGTGACATAAATGTACGCTAGCATAAAGAGCTATTTTCTCATAGAAGAGGATTGATTTAGATGCTCCTCCCTTTAGTCTTCATATATTATTTTGGTGTTTAATTATTTTGCTCTACTGTTTCTCTTATCATTCTTTTGAGATGAACTTAAGGCTAGTACTGATTTTAGCTACTTAAATTACCTTGATACATTCCCATTTGGTGATCAATAAGTTGTTTGTGTCCTTTTGAAATCACATTTCTTCCTAATTGGCATGTAATTGTAGTTTGTGACATTTGTGGACATTGGTTTAGGTTTTTTCTTGTGTTAACTTCTGGGAAAACTTGTACAAAAGTAAACAATAATTCCCCCAATTAAAGCAAATTTGGTGGACCTCCACTTTCATGTGTAAGAGATGATTTGAAATCTCTTTGACAACAGCTGAAGTGAACTCAAACTCAGATGCATTAATGTCAGAAGTATGGAGAAAACAATAAAGCTACTAAATAGAAGATTGACTAAAGAATATAACAAATGCCACAAAAGTGAAAGAGGATTTATGGGTTTTGATACCGTAACCACATGTGAAAATGACATGGTGCTTAAATTGCAAGAATATGAGATACAACTGATTTTTCTTTACCCTTTGAAATAAACTGAAGTTTGTAGACAAGATCATGAAAGAGAAAGCATTCACAAAATACACATGCCACGCTTCCTCCTGAAATCATAGCACTGTCATGGTTTTTTCTGAGAAGTAATTTGCAACAAATCACTTGAACAACTCTCTAAAATATTTTGCAGTGTAATCTTCAATTGGTAAATTAAATACATTGTTCTTTTAAAAACTACAATTAACAAGAAAATGGCTCGAAATTTCATTGGGAAAAATGCTATGCTATGTTAATGCTAAATTGCTAAACAAATTAAATATCTTAAAGTCTAACTGAAATGATTTTGCATTAAATAGCTATAAAAGTAGTGAAGGTCTAAACCTTATTTTCTCAGAACTTGAGTTTCTCTAGGTCTGATTTGTGACAGGAGAAGGGCTATTAACACCTATAAGCCAAGAGTATGTTTGTCTTCATCCACTTGTTCTGCTTTAGCCAAAATAGCAGAGACTTGGTAGCTTATAAACAACAGAAATTTATTTCTCACAATTCTGGAGACTAAGAAGTCCTAGACCATGAGCCAGAGATTTAGTGTAGTGGTTGGTGAAGGCTTACTTTCTGATTCATTGCTGATGCCATTTCACTGTGTTCTCACATGGTGGAAGGAGCTAGGGAGCTCTGTGGGATCTCTCTGATAAGGGCGCTAATCCTATTGATGAGCACTTTACCCTCATAAACTCATCTCCCAATGGTATACTTTCTAATACAACATCTTCGGGGGATAGAGAGCTTAAACATGAAATTTGGGTGAACACACCATTCAGATCATAGTAATATCTATTGTTTTTTCATTACTCTCATCTCAGCTT